>NC_053123.1:27692433-28022433 GCF_010015445.1 Perca fluviatilis | reverse complement strand
CTTCCTTTAAATAGAATTAAATAGAACTATTAATAACACATTGATAAGCACATTATTTGTTGACTGCAAAAAGGTGATTCCAGTTGTAAGTGAAAGTAAAATATAGTATAAAGTTAAAAAGACTTTCCCCGATTTAAAAAGGTCCGATGTGTGGGAATTTCTCCCATCTATTGTTGAGATCATATATCGCAATCAACTCTCTCGCGCCACGCTGTTCAAAGTACGTATTACAGCTACGGTAGCCTTCACGCTTTTTTCTGATGATGCCGGTCTCTTGCTCTTTTCAATCTCCTTTTTCTTTTTCTGGGTGAAGAAGAAGAAGAAGACTCCTGTTCCTGAAATTTGGATTTTGAATACTTGTTGTCCTCCATGTTTCCTTCTTCAAACTTACCTACGATAGCCATTAGCAGCATTAGCAGCACCTGTGAGTTTATCATGTGACAGCAAAAACACGAAAGGCGGAGCAGTATGTCCTGTATGTCCCTTACAGGCTAACGTATTTCAAGATGGCGCATGAACATGGAGCGTCTGCCCCAGTTCATGCGAATGCAAATGTAAAATTTCAAGCCAATAGGAATACTTGGAATTGATGGTGGTGGTAAATATTCATGAAAAAGGACAAGTTTGTGAACGAGCAACACAGATTTTGATAATGAACAACTAAACACGTTACACACTGGACCTTTAAACACGAAAATATATATAAGAATTTCAATTCTTTGATTAAAAAAAAAGAAGAAACGAGCCAAGAATGTGATCAAGCGTTAGATACCAACGTTTGATACAAACTGTAGGCTACGTACTGTACATACTCAGGTTTTAGTCAGTACTCCGAATTGACTGTCTTCTCTTTAATCTTGTCGCATTGTGTGAAGACAGAGCTTCAACACGAGTGTGTTTTGACAGCAGACAAAGACAGCCGCGTCTAGATGTTGATGCTATAGAATACAATACATTAGTATGAGTTACATGACATCAGGACCCCCTTAGGGTGCTCAAGACCCCCAACGCGTAGAAGGAAAACTAGGTCAACGTGCCGATAGGTTGGAGTCCACTTCATTTGTTTACAGATTCATTTGTAAAGCAGACCTCTCCTCCTTTTCAGGAGGACTTCTCTTTCGATTTTGTAGCTTAGAGTCATCAATTTGTGACCCAAGGGCGGGGATGGTGGTCTGTCTTCTGGTCTACTTTGACCTCATGCAGTCCAAAGCAAGATATTTTGACTGGAGCTGCACTGTTATGTATCCATTGGCTGATATTATCGAGCAATATTGGCCTATATCCCAGACGTGTCGGTATCTATCGGTATCTATGTTTATGTTTTCTGATAAGCGCCGATTTTTTTTTTTTTTACACAACATATAATGCAGAAAACGATGCTTGGGGTGATTCAGAAATGGTGTCATGAAAGCTATTTTTATTTATTCTTTTATTTAAATGGTCAGCAACTGACTGATATTGAACATGATGTTTATTTAGCCATTTATTTTATTCTTTATCTATTCTTTATTTTCTTAATGTTCCTTTCTAGAATTTGACGATAATGTGATATATAACGTATAATAGGATTAGGTTAGGCCTATTCTTTTATAATAAAGTTAAATGTTTAGGAAAGCAGCCATCTCCCTTTGCAGTCAAACCGGTGCTAAATCGATACACAATCGACATGGTTTAGCTTTATTTTGTATTTCCTCTCAAAAATTCACTATGACAGCAGTCATGATCGGTGAATCTTTCCCCTTCTAAATTCAATGTACGGATCGGTCTCAAAAAGCCCACATCGGTCGGGCCCTAATCTTGACAATAAGTAACCAGTCTTTCATGAAATTAAACTCAGGTTTGGATATTCAACGTTCCCAGAGCATTAACACTTTCATTTTGGACACTCCATGGCCTCCCCCCATTCATCCCAATGAGTATTTTTGTACAAATAGCTACCATCACCTCACTGCATGTAAGTTATTTACAACAAAGCGACACACAAAGACATTCAGCAAAACACGTATTTATGTAACCTGTCGTATACTGTATAAGCCTTCCTTTGACTTTGAATTGACTGTGTATTTTATTTTTTTGCCTGTACAGTAGGCCTATACACTGCAGAAAGCTATTGCCCTTCATGCCTCCAGGAGCTGGGAAGGGGGGGGGACAAGAGAGGTTTTGTGTTTGTTTAGACACTTAGTGTCCCACGGGGAAGCGACCGCCACGGCTGTAAATGTGTTTTTCATGCTCTGAGCCCAACAGAACGAAGAATTAAGAGGGCTTTTTAGTCTGTCTGCTGGTCAAGGTCCTCCTGAAGGAATCCATTCAGACTGGAAGAGGTACATCAAGCTTGTGGGTATTTTATTCAATTCATTCAATTGTATTTATAGTATCAAATCATAACAAAGAGTTATTTCAAGACACTTTACAGGCCACACTATAACTTACAAAGACCCAACAATTTCCCACAAGCGAGCATTTGGTGCGACAGTGGCGAGGAAACACTTCCATTTAGGCAGAAACCTCAGACAGAATAGAGTGCGGATCGGGCCGCATTTTTCTGTCCGAGCCCGACCCGCGTCCGACAGAGCAGTAACCGAACCCCACCCGAGCCCGACAGGCATTAAGATATTTATGTCCGAGCCCGACCCGAGCCCGACACAGTTAAAATCTCATTTTCTTTCTCATAATAATGACACATTATGTTTGTGTGGAAAAGCCCGTTTTTATTAAGCAACTGTAGGAAGGCATTCGGAAATGTCAACAGATGAGCGCATCAAAGCACACGGGGCAACAAGGAAGACGGATGTTAGGGTAATATTTTAAATGTATTTTAATCACAAAAACTAACCTTTGCAGACCCATTGGCTACCTACATAATACGCTGTTTTAAATTTAAAATTTTCAATGGCTTATCGCACTGATGTGACCGAGCCTGACCCGAACCCGAACATCATTTCTAAATATCTGTCCGAATCCGGTCCGTTGGGTCCCGTTGGGTCCCGTTGGGTCCCGTCGCCCCCCCAGGCTCTTTGTGGGCGGCATCTGTCACTGCCGGTTTGGACACATACACTGATACAGATAGAGATAAAGAAATATGATTCAGAATAATTCTAGCAGGATCAGACTGAGCCTTCCTCAGGGTGTGGTGACACAAAGAGACAAAGTGACTACACTCTGAGGAAGGCTCAAGCTCATACGCTTTGGTGCATTTTTTAAAAATCGTAAAACAATTTTTGTTATTCTTCCATGTTGTACCCATTCCACTCGCGACATATAGTTAGCCCACAAGACAACCACCACATGTCTTCCCAGGCATAATTCAACGTTTTCCTCCAAGTTGGTTCTTAGAAAACATACATACAAAAGTGTAGTTAGGGGTTTGCTTGTATATCGTTAATACTTTTGCCCCATGTTTTGAGAGAACCGTACTTACACTAGGAGATGCTTCACGACTCGGGAATAAAAACAATTTTATTGAGAAAAGGTTTGGCACAGCGTGGCTACCATTTTTAGATGTTTTAGATCCATTTTAGATTTACTTTTTGTTTAAAACACGTATATATTTCCACTGTTGTAGTCGCACCCATATACATGGTTGTACATTTGTGACTTAATGTGTCAATTAATGTGGAAACAGGTTAGCGGTTCCTAGCTAAGTATTTGGCAATCTGATATAGTACACTGTCTGTCTATTATAAAACAGGTAAGCTACAGTGTTAGTGTGAAGCTAACTATTATCTAGCATACAGCAGTTGCATTAACTGTTTTTCTTTTTTGACCACTTGGGGGGCAGAAGAGTTAATAAGATGATTGACCTGACATGCAAAGCTGCTTACACACCAACCAGACGGCCAACCGTCGGCAGAAAAGGCAGTTGGACTGATCAGTCTCCGCGAGTTGGTCAAAAAAAATGCCTCAGAACTAGGGGTGGTACGGTTCACAAAACCCACGGTTCGGTTTGTATCACGGTTTTAGGGTCACGGTTTTCGGTTCAGTACGGTTTCTTATTTTTTCTTTATCACTCCAGAATATACTTCAGCATATAGCTAAAATTAACATATTGAATGCATGTTGCACAAAACGTGCACACAGTGGCAGTTCTATATATTGTTTTATTTCATCATAGGTAACGTGAAATCCAAAATGTTCCCACACACCAGACTATAAACGACGCTGGCGCATCCTCCAGCTCCGGTCAGCCTCTCTCCCACTGGACATTTCTGCATGTGACGTGACGTGACCTGCAGCGGCGCCCCACTCCACTTGAGGAGCGGTCGGCTCGGTGTCTCTCAAAATCTGATGAAAATCTTTTAAACTGACCTTTGTCGATCTGAAATGAAGACAGGTTCAGCAACTGCATGGCCTATTTCTCGCTTAAAATGTTTTCAGAAACACGTTTCGGTGAACTATTTTAGTACAATATGAGATCGTATTCTGAACAATATATATGTCAATGATTCTGAACGAGCCGCCATGAAATTTGGGACCAGCCAGACCCATGTGACGCAATCGTCCAATCAGCTGCCATGGGTTGCGTTTGTCACGCCCATCCCGCTCGTCATTTCCAGTAAGTGTTTTAACATAGGTGTATAAAGTGGGCACTACGGCAGTAAGAGGTTAGTGCACATTAACAGTGTACTGACGAACCGTGCGCAGAGGTGTATAGTCCAGGTGCCAGAAAGTAGAAATCCTGTCCAGCAGCTGTCCCAACCATCACTAAACCAGCTCCTCTACCAGGTAGATGAGCTTGTTAGTGAAAACACCTGTTCTAGATGTAGAGGCAGATCCAAAAACATGGCAGGATTTTTACTTTCTGGCACCTGGACTATACACCTCTGACCGTGCGGTACACACATGCTCCGAACCGAGACGAGCGAACCGAGCGGTTCGGGTGTTTTTTCATGAACCGTACCACCCCTACTCAGAACACACCGAAGAGACGAGACGTAATCGGACGTAATACGTCTCCATAACAGCAGGAAGCGCTAATCTGTATGGTTGCTCAAAAAAATTAAAACCGGTAGCCGATTGGACGAACGCGTCACGTGGGTCTGTTTTCTCATGGCGGCTTGTTCAGAATACGATCTCATATTGTACTAAAATAGTTCACTGAAACATGTTTCTGAAAACATTTTAAGCGAGTAATAGGCCATGCGGTTGCTGAATCTGTCTTCATTTCAGATCGACAAAGGGCAGTTTAAAAGATTTTTGTCAGATTTTGAGAGACTCTAGTCACGCTCATTCCGCTCCCCGTTTCCAGCTTAGCACTCTACCAATCAGATGGGTCATTTGAGTCTGACTGACGGCAGTGCCCGCCCCCGATTATACATGTCAAATCGGACAAAATGAAGGACGATGGCCCCCCGGACGGACGACGGAACACACCGAACACACTCGAGTCATTGACCTCGCCAGACTGTCCGACGGCCGATTATCGGCTCTGTGAGTCCATGTTTGTTGGCTAAAGTGTTAGCAAGCAACTAGCCTTGCTTATATATTAATGTATAGGCTATGTTAATATGTTTATTGTATGCCCCAAGCCCCTATCGCTTTGGGATTATTTAAAAAATATGACTTTATCCTACACTACACGACATTATCCATAATATACCATTGTAAATATGAGATACCTTGCATGCAACATTGACAATCTGTCAAAAATGGGTAAATAATACAGTCTGTGGTTTGTATCTAACATTTAAACAAATACGGGAAGCACAAACAGTCACTCAATCCTTCAACCTATTGTACATGTTGTGCTCACACAACATGTTATCTGGACTCATTTTCTAACTACATTTGTTTTCTGACGAAACACAGTCGGCACTGTTTAATGAAAAGGAATAGGCGGTCAAAGTGTACTGGGAAATCAAATCGAGCTGTATACAATATTACATTAGCACGCAGGCTCTTTGTCCTCAAACCCTAGACTGTGCCTTTGCAGTGGAAAAAAAATAAACTACTGAAAAATGTATGAGGGTTGTTGCTTTGTAAGTCATTTAATTTGTGGCTTGGGGTCTGCTTTGGTATTGGGGGGGAAAAAAACGGTCTGTTATTTTACAGCTTTCAAGAAAATACAAACTAATAACTTTGGCAAGTGGGCTTTTGGCAGTAAGAGCATTGTGACCATCGTAACTGCATGTATACTCAATGAATACACAGGCCACAAATATGTATTTCTATTCTTCTGAATAAAACCACAAACAAAGGAAAACAAGGCTTGAGCCAGCTGATATATTGCAGCCATATGGTACTTTATGAATATTTTTCAAAGTTCTTTAGGCAAATAAAAGCCGATTAGGGATTCTTCACATTATTTATGGTACCAATAACTATTGGAGCACTAAATAACATAAGTATCAAGGCCAACATTAGTTACTGCGGTACCGTATGCGGTGTAAAGAAAACATACCGCCCTTGATTTTCTATACGGTTTGTTGTGCTATCGCAGTGGAGTAGCCTAAAATTTAAAATGTAATGTCTGAAATAAAAAAAAAGAAATTTTAATGTTTTTTTTTCAAACAACAGAAAACATTCAAAATAAATAAATCAGTGAAAAAGGATGTTCAAAATCGACAGCTATGTATAAGATAATAAAATATTCTCAGCTAAGCTGATGTTAGGCAGCACAAACGACCAGTTAGTGTAGGAAATTACTTTATTATAAAATATTTTTAAAAGGTGCTCCAAGTGATGTGACGCGTTTTTTCGTCACATACAGCAAACATCTCCTCACTATCCGCTAGCTGCCTGCCCCCTGAACACACTGTAAAAAAAACACGGTCTCTGAAGACAGCTCAGGCTCCACAAACGGCAAAAAAAAGCCAATAACCGACAAGAAGGAGCTGGTTGAGCCATCACTGCAGCAGCGTTAGCACGTAGGCTACTTCCACATGACTCAACCAGCTCCTTCTTGTTGGTTATTGGCTGGAACGCTGTTTGTTATGGTTGGTGGGGCAGGTTGGCGCAGTTGGTGTTTGTGGAGCCTGGGCTGTCCCAGAGACCGCATTTTTCAGTGAATTTGAATTACGCCCAGGGCGAGACCCCCTTCGAAAAAGAAAGAAATTTGTGTTTATTTATTTAAGTTCAGATAACATATACGGTCATATTTTGTGCAGAATTGTGTTTATTGTCTTTCGGCAATGTTGGAGGTGGAGATTGTGCACCTTAAAAAGTTTATTTCCTGTTGTAATTGCAATAGTTAAATAACTGGATTTTCTTAAGTGTGTTTTTTCGACTGTTCTAATGAAGGATTTGTGCAATTGAGAAATACAATTTTCTCTTTCACTTATGTTGTTATAATGATATCTAGAGTATATAAATGTGCCAAGAATATATACAATCAGATATATAAAAAATTTAACAAAAGCAGAGAGCAACAATAATATAAAATATTAAGAATAATATACAAATAAAATATAGAATAAATAGGCCTATTCTAAATAGCACAAATCCTTCATCACACAAATGTGAAAACACACTAAAGAGGATCTAATTATTACACTATAGCATTAAGAACAGAAAACCCACACTAAAACTAAAACCTGACCTTTCTGGCCTTCCTTGATGCAAAAATCATCAATGATGCCATTGTATGAAATCTGCTCCCCATACTGAGTGACTGATATTGATGACGGCAAGGCCAGTGAGCCGTTCCTGGGACATGGTTGACCTCAGGTAGGACTTGATCAACTTTCGTTTTGAAAAGCTCCTCTCCGCTTGAGCCACAGTGAGTGACTGACAGAGTAGCCTAAGTGCAATCCTGAGAGCAGTCCAAAAGTTGGGGTAGATCTCCGATATAGATCCTTGTCATGTATAAAAGTGATGAGCTCAAGGAGACTCGCTCATTTTTTTTTTTTAAAGTTCTCGTGCCGCTCCCCGTGAGTCATGAAAAAATGCCGCCCTGGGTGCCCGTCCCAAAAACCACCACTGGACCAAATAGATAATATATAATAATAGATAATGCAATGAAATGCACATTTAAACAGTATTTGTTTGTAAACGCAGCCTTCTCTTTCAACTCTTATCATATCAAAATACTGTACATATAATTGATATAATGAAAATGTTACTGTTTGACAATTTATCATTAAATATTTTCAGCAAAGTCCGAATCTTAACTGTTTGTCAAGCGGGGTATTAGTTTTTGTACTAAACCGCTGGGTAGGAACCAATGTGTTATAAACAGAACGGTCGGAGCGAAGCGCCGACGGAACGGAAACAGAGCCCCCTCCCCTCCTCCCCAGTGTAGTCTTTTTGGTCATTCGTTTGGCTCAGCAGCTGTCGCCGGAGCAACAGCCGTGTATGTATTGTTATATTAAGAACAGCCGAGAGTTTCCAATACAGCCATGGGTGGGCGGTGATGGCGCAGTGATATGACCATAGACCGTAGGCTATAGAAGAAGGATATGACCCATGCCTTTGGTGTGGGAGATCCGCGTTCGATTCCCACTGCGATACATCAACCAATGTAACCCCTAGTTGCTCCACAGGCATGCAACCTCCGATATATAGCAATTTTATGTCGCTTCGGATAAAAGCGTCAGCTAAATGACATGTAATGTACCCATGGTTTCCAGTGGACAGTCAGCATGCAAAAAACAATGTAGGTAAAGTAAACCCAACTCAGGGCAGCTAGCTAACGTTACATTGACTCAGAGCTAAGTTGTTTAAGCTTTAATAAGTGTTGCGTTTTAGGTGTCATAAATGGTGGGAGCAACACCTACTGTGCACACATGCTAAACCAGAAAATTACACAATTTTACAATTTGCGATAATGCACTATTTAACATTCCCCACACAGTTAAACAGGTGATAATCTATTCTGAGCACATACCTGCTTGCCTCCATGTGCGGTTTAGATGCTTAATTCGCCGTTTGAATGTCAGTATGGGCAACTGCTGTTTGCCCATATTTAACGCTCAGTCCTGCTGCTTTAGTTATCCTCTCAGAAAGATGCTCGAGATCCTGAAAGCTTAATTGTTCTTGACCAAGCGGCAACTCCCAAGGGCGTGAAAAACAAACAAACCGGAAGTGCATTAAACCTGCATTTATCTCATCTCCAGCAGGTGGCGACTCCACAGATTGCATAAGAGAAGTCAGTTTCTTTAAAGGAATACGCCACCGTTTGTTGAAATAGGGCTTATCACGGTCTACCCTGGCTGTAGATAGGTGGGCCAACGCATTTTTTGTCTCAGTGCAAGTAATTAGGTTGTTTTTTTGTCTTTTATTGGCTCACTTTTACTCACAACATGCTAACCGGCAACACAGGATTCCATTCACTACGCTAAGCTAACTAGCGGCGGCGCTAAAACAATGCATGCACAAAAAATGCATTGGCCCACCTATCTACAGCTAGGGGGGACCGTGATAAGTCCTATTTCAACAAACGGTGGCGTATCCCTTTAAAGGTCTATGGGGCAACACCCTACTTCTCACAGCTAATAATAACAGTTCATTTATTAGCTCATATTTCAAATTTAGAGTGGCTACAGAGTCAGTTCTGCATCAGAAAGGGCCATCTGACAGCAAGGCAAAGGGGGTACAAATACAGCATACACTTAAACTAATGTAAGTGGGATTCATTTAGGTCGGGGGTGTCAAACTCAACTTCACTAAGGGCCACACTGGAAAAGGAGAATCGCATCAAGGGCCAGACACGTAGAGTGTATTTTCATGCTTTTATTTAAGAAAAGTCAAATATCTTTGACTCTATTATTCCATGTCTAAATTAGTCTTCTCACTTACAGTTTGGTCCACATAAAGCCCTAAAAAAAGGCAGCAAATAGTTCCTTAGAAATTGCAGAATTTAGCAAATCAATTTTAAAAGTCGACTCACAGTAACCTGTTTCCCAGCTTTAATTTCGAAAACTCTCCGCTTCTGTGCGAATTTCTGGGAGTCTCAAAGTCAGCAAATCTACCAAAGTAGAGTCGTGTAGTTGCCGTTTGAAAAACAGTTTCCTGTCTGGTGCTGTTTTGGTGCACAACTAGGCGGGCCGACATTTATCGTGAACCTAAATTGATACGCGGGCCGGATCAAAACCTGCCAGGGGCCGGGTTCGGCCCGCGGGCCTTGAGTTTGACACATGTGATTTAGGCGATCAAGTTTAATTCCCAGTCCTTCCAGAAAAATGCTGTTGAGTTTTTTTGTGATTGTTGCGGGCAAAAATCCTTGATTATGCGGCATGTTTTCTTAAAAAATGCGATGGAATATGCGGGATATTTATGGAATTTTATGCAATGAAATTGTGGGAACTTGCAAAAACTGCGGTTTGTTGAAAAAGAAAAAAAAAACACTCTGGTCTGCTCTTGTGTGAAGTGAACGCAACATTTTTCAACTTCCTGCTAAGATATGTGACTTTTTTGCAACGAAAATATAATATATATATAATATTTTGCGCGGAAATCGGCAAATTATGCGGCGGAAGTGCGTCGTATTTGAAAAAAATGCGGCCCCCGCGTAAATATGCGGACTTTAGGCTGATTATGCACTGAATTATGCGATCGAATAATCACGTTTTTTCTGGAGGGACTGAATTCCCCGGTTGATGACAACTGTAATTGAATCCATATTCAGTATAAAAGCGTTCCCTCCATGGTTCAATAAAGCTCCATCTCATCATCAACATAGATATTGTTTTTAATAAAGAAATGAGCCAAACACAGTTTTACTCATAATACACATATTTATGAAAAAAAGCATTTAAGAATATACAAAGGCTGGTTATTTGTTTAACATATATTATGATATACATAACTAATTGACTAAATATATACGTGGATTACATGAAACTGAATAGTTGTGTTTTTTTGTTTTTTTTTAACAAATAACAAATATTGCAAGGCACATGTTAGCATAAAAACATCAACACCACTGTGAATAAAACATTTGGCTCCAGGTATTTTTTTTTTTTTTCATAGTGGCTACAGTCATGACGTGTCCGTATCAAAGTTCAATATCAAAAGGCCGTTTATTGGCTGTCCTTAAAGCTTCACGCTGAGATCCTCTACAGCCGCAAGAGTCCATGACAGCTTTTTTTTTTTTTTATGTATATATATTTTTTTAAACACAATAAAGAACAATGAGCGAAAAAGGACACAGGAAAGGAAGCCGTGTTAATCTGTGCCCTAACTTTAGGCGTTGTACTAAAAAGCTATTTCCAAAAACATACACAATAGATTGCTAGGGAGAGGTAAAATACTGAGTGATTTCCCACAGTGCAGCAAGAATACGGTGAAGCTGCCATGTAAAAGCTAATCCAAACCAATAATGCTGTTTTTTTTTTTTGCGTGTTTTTTTTTTGTAGTGTGGATAAAACAAACCTTTAGTGAAAAGCAGATAAAAAAATAAATAAAAAAAGAGCCAACATGAAGAGCACAAACAGGAAATCGACAAAGCAAAGTAAATATGATCTGAATGCATTGTTAGACCAGTTTAAACTTCTCATTCTTGGTACTAAATACTTGCTTGCTTATCAACGAAAGAACTCTTACCATCTCTATGGAGATAGGTTGAGTTAAGCGTGTTTCCCTTGTTTCTATTGTTAAGGACGTTTGTGTAATGGAAAATAGACTTTAAGAAAGTCCTCAGAGCATTTAAGCACACTTAAGGATACAAATTTAAATTTACAGTAAGGATACTGCATCTCCTATGGACATGGCTTCACTCAAATTAGTGCAGCTCTTAAGAATTGCAAAAAAAAAAAACAAGCGCTACAAGCGTAAAATATAATTTTAAGATGCTTTTATACATGAAGGCACGGATATATTTATATGAAGATACTTTTAAGCTGCCGATTCAGCATGAAGGCACACGAAAATGTATATGACCATGCTGTATGCGATCATATAAATGAATGTTTGGTTAAGGCAATATATATATTTTAGGGTGTTTCTATTTTGTATAACAATATATAGGAGAATTGAACAGAAGTCTATATGGGTGAGGACAGAGTTGAAGGTAGGGAGGATCACCTGTGTCCAAATTTAGGGACTGCATCCTTTCAAGTTAGCTTTTTATTTTTTTTATTTTTTAGAACATTACAACAGGTTGACAGGGCTGACTCTTTTT
The DNA here is from genome assembly GCF_010015445.1 of Perca fluviatilis. Taxonomy (NCBI): domain Eukaryota; kingdom Metazoa; phylum Chordata; class Actinopteri; order Perciformes; family Percidae; genus Perca; species Perca fluviatilis. The sequence continues at coordinate 28,010,378 of NC_053123.1, read as the reverse complement.
AAAGGCTTGAAGAAGTCCATCAACCATTTGTTTAAAAGTGGATTCAGGCAATAACTTGTGAAGTCAGTTGATTCCATGTTGTATTTATCAAGTCTTTCCATTGTGGTGGTGGTAGAAGATTAGTAAAAGACATTACATTTATTCACATCTTTGAAAGATGTGAATAAATGTAAGAAGAATTCACAAGTTGTAGCGATATATTATCTTAAACCGATACTGTACATTGCTTAATAGTTGTCCATCACGTGCTCATTTAATTAACACTGGCTTTCATCATTTTGGTATCCATCTTAGGGCAGGTTTGCAGTGAATGGTAGATGTGAATGTTTTTAACTTAAAAGTTGATAAAGCGCACCTAAATGCAGCATTAGTATTGTTAAATGTCTCATCTAGAGGGGGGGGGCCCCGTGTCTAGTGTGGAGACACATTCTGAGGAGTTGGCCCTTTTGTCAGTGTGGTTGAGCATTTTTGAGAAAGAATAAGCTTTCCCTAAAAGTACATCCGTTTTTGGTTTGACATAGAATATTGGGAGATCATTTAGGCTTCTACTGTAACCTTTTTTTCTTTTCTTTTTTTTAACACTCTTTGACTGTAACTCATGCTAGTTATTTGACTTTCTTTCTTGCAATCACTGAGCATTTTGTTTGGACGAGTGAGCGCATAATTACAGTTTTGGGGAATGTGGCGCGGTACGTTTGACGAGCTTGAAGAGATTTTTGATGGAGTGATTTCTGAAAGCTCAGTGGCACACTTGCAGTTTACCTTTAGTTCCATTGCTTTTTTTTTAGTTTTTTTTTTTTTAGACATGAGTAAGGTGCATCTAAAAAAACAACAGCACAAGTACAGGTCTTAATTAGCAGCGGTGCATTCACATTAACCCAACTGCAGCTATGCTTCTAGTTTTAAAAATGTCACTGAAATAGAAATAATGTGACAAACCAAAATGTTTGCATCCCTGACAGAAGTTTGCAAAACATTTTTCCTGATTATATATATATATATATATATATATCCGTTTACTGTTGGGATTTGAGATATCTCTGCATCTCCGACCGGAAAGCATTCTCCATAAAAATGCGTTTACGCTGCACACGTGGATTACATGCTGAGGCATAATCTGTACATAGGAGACTTTTGTGAGCCAAAGCCAACCTTTTGGTGAAACAAATACGAGTACAACTACAGCGTGTATTTACACACTTTACATCAACCACATTTAAGGGGTCCATTTAAAATCTACAGATTTATTTATCTGTAATAGTATTAATTTCAAGGTACAGCTGTGCTTTCAGGTAGCTTTCACTTTCAGTGAGTCTTTACACTGATATTTATAAAGATGATCACAACTTCTCTTAGAAAAAGTCTCCACTTTGTAAGCATCAAAGTTTAGAATGATTATATTTAAAATGTTCGTTTTTTTCCCCCCCATTTTCAGGTATTTTTACTTGGGAGATAAATACACGCTGTCCCTGGCTGAAAACAAGGACGTGACTAAAACCTGCTTTCCCTTATAACAACCTGTTTCTTGGGCTATTTGGATTTACTTGACCAATCCTCCTAGCTGGCTTAAGCTCCATCCTGGTAAATGCACTTGTGGCTTCATACTTCATTATTACTATAGTGTATCTTCACTAAAAACTCACAAAGCAGCAGATTCTAAAACATTACAGACTGGACAAAGTATAAATGATACGGAGATAAAAAAAGTTATGACGACGAGGGTAGACATGAGAGTCTGTGGATAAGCACTGATACAGGCAAACTATACTGAGTTTTGGCCTCCTGGACGTGTCGCGACAGAAATAACAACGTGGCTTGGCTCCACTGTCGGCTACACAGTGGAGACATCGAGAGCAGGAGCGTCGAAAATCCTGTTGCTTTCAGCGGAGACTCGTTCCCCCTGTTGAGTAGAGCAGAGAGGACACGTGGTTAACGGAAAATGCGGTTAAGAGTTTCTTTTTTTTTTTTTTTTTGAAAAACGTAAAATAATAGTTCACGTCATTTGTGATAATTAAGTCATAAAATCAAATGTGCTTTATGTAGCACACCATACACTTCAATGATTTGGGTAAAAGCCTTTAAAGGTCCCATGACATGAAAATGTCACTTTATGACTGCCTATGGTCCCCCAGTGGCTAGAAATGGCGATAGGTGTAAACCGAGCCCTGGGTATCCTGCTCTGCCTTTGAGAAAATGAAAGCTCAGATGGACCAATCAGGAATCTTCTCCTTATGAGGTCATAAGGAGCAAGGTTACCTCCCCTTTCTCTGCTTTGCCCGCCCAGAGAATTTGGCCCACCCATGAGAGAGAGACATCATGGCTTTCAAACGAGCAAAGTGGCAGTTGGTCAAGGCCACACCCCACCCTCCACGCCCCTTGCTCCTCCTCCTCAATAGCTACAGACACAGAAATGGCACATCCTAAGGAAAGCTCATTGTGGGACTGGCTCTAGTGGCTGTAATTCTGCACCAAGGCTGAATTTCGGGAAAAAGACTTCAGATCCAGTATTAGGGGACCACTAAGGTCTATATAAAAGAGACTTCAGAGACAGTATTAGGGGACCACTAAGGTCTATATAAAAGCATCCAAAGAGCGCCATCTCATGGGACCTTTAAGCTTTTAGCTTCAAAAATTAGATTTTTCTTCTGGATAAAAAAAATTAATAAATAAAAAAAAATAAAATTCTGCTTTTGTTTTTCAATTTTCTTTTCTTTATCATATTTAATGAGTGCTGAAACAATAAGTCACAATTACTGTTTAAAATTGTTATATTATACTTTATATTAGTGCAGCTTATTTCTAAAATTAGGAGAATGTGCAAACATTTCTTTTTGTTTTATATCATGACAAATACAATTTCCTTGGGGTGTACTTAAAAACAAGCAACTTAAATTTGGGTTCTTAATTGGCAAACTGTAAATGACATTTGTTACTATATTCTGACATTATATAGACTAAACAATTAGTTCATTAATTAAAAAAAAAAAAAATCACAGAATTGACAAAAATAATTAGTAATATAATAAAATAATTAATTAGTTGAGGCCATACATTTAAATATGGTCTGAAAATAATTATTCCTAATGAATTATCTTGTTGGGTGAAATGATGGGTTTACCTGTGTGTGTCTTTGGTATTCCAGGTAGTTCTGAATGTTGAGTGCGTGCTCTGTAGCGGGCATGTTGGCCGGAGCGGTCAGAGGGCTGATGTTGACGTTCTCCTGGTTGATGGCTGACGTGCCCACCACGTGCTCACTGTGGCTCCACTGGAAGTAGCAGGAACCTTGAGAAGGACTCTGATCCAGAGACGCGTCAGCCCCCCTCAGGGGGCCTGGAGGCCCGGACAGAGCCAGGACGTCGCCTCCTGCTGGCCCGGATGAAAAGTGCTGGTTGAACATGCAGCTGCTGTGAGTGGCTGCCTGGCCACACATCAGCCCTGCGTGCTGCTGAGTGGCGTTCAGTCCGCTGACGTCCCTTGGCCAAAGGCCGGCGGCATGTGGGAACGTCTGGCTTTCTGGCGTTAGGCTGTGGCACGCTGGCATCAGCTTGTGTCCGTTCTGCACGATGCCAGTGTGGGGCAGCTTCTGCATGTGGCTCTGCGGCCACTGCTGAACCTGGTGGTTGTGCGTTTCAAAAGAGGGGCTTCCTTGCAGACATGTTGAGGCAAAGGGAATGGGAATATTAGGCGTGCTGGCCGAATTAAAGTCACTGCACGGAATCAGGGCTGGCAACATGTCTATTATGCCGGGCGCTACGTTGTTTGGTTGTGGAACGGAGCTTTGCAGCAGCGGTCCATTCGCTGCTACTGCAGGAGCGTGCGCATTGTTTTGAAGACACTGCAGAAGCCGGTTGGACTGCGTCTGTGCTGAAGTCCCCTGAGGGCGGCCCATGTGGCTGATAGACGCCTGCCCACAGGATTGAAAAGGGCCCGAGGCGTCAGGGACGGTGAGCTCTGGAAGCTCTATGGACGGGCTGAAAATGTCCTGGAGCTGCAGCTGTTGAAGAGGGGGCAGGTTGGTGTCAACCGGAGTGATCAGGGGACCGTGGTGGGAGAGTTTTTGGGCGCCGCTGAATATCTGCGTGGGCTCTACTAAGCTACGCCCTGCGATCGCTGGGCCAGTCATTGCGTCCTGCTGGTGGGCATAGAGACCATTCATTGGGGAGTAAACACGATCGGGGCTCGGGGTCTGGAACAGCTGTGGGTCACCGAGTCCAGCGGCTGAGAGCCGGGCAGCCTGAGCGGTGGGGTCCTGCTGATTGTTGTGGACCGCCGTGAGGCAGCTGGGAGGGCCGCCTTTTAGACAATCTTCTCCCTTCTCCTTGAACAAAACCGTGTCGATGTAGTCAAATATGTCATTCGTGAGGATGCTGTCCAGCTCGGACCTGACGTTGCTCTGCTGATCCTGGTCCTGGCTTAATCTCTTGAGGGCATTATTCCACTCCATCAGCTCTGCGTCACCGACCTCCAGGTTCTCCAACGCTGCGCAGAAGTCCCCGTTTTGAGCCATTTGTTCCAGGTTGTCGATCACAGCCATCACCGACTGCTTGGCTTCCTCTTTCACGACGACGGGCTCGCTGGTTGTGGCCGTGGTGCCGTCATCCTGCCACGAGTCACTGGCGATGCTGACCAGCGCCTGGCTGTCCATGAACACCTGGTCCATGGGTAGAGGGGTGTCCACCGTCCGCGGCATGTAGGCGGTTTCATCCTGACTCAGGAAGCAGTCCAGCAAAGAGCGGGGGGTCACGTCCTCCTTCACTTTGTTAACGTCGCTGAACATTTTGTTGAACTGAAACTGTTCAACGTCCACGGTGGCGTCGTTGTTGTAGAGGATGCCCTCTCCTGCGGTGAAGCTGAAGGGAAGCTGCAGCCTCCTCTGATGCAGATATTCCTCGCCCTCAGCGTTGCTGAAACCGACCAGAATAGAACACGTTACATCACTGACAGTAGGGCTGCACGAGGTATCAACTGGCGCAATAAACGTACATCGCAAAACGGCTGCGACATGTTGCGAAAGACACTTTGAGATTTTTTTGTATTAGTTGAAAGAAAGTATCAGTAGAAAACTTTAAAATGTAACTGCCATTCGTTTTTTCAGTGGTGCCTTTTATAGTTCAATTTGTTCGATAAAAGAATGTTGGAAATGATTTCCTTTCATTTTTTTTTTTTCTCAATTCAACAAGCTGTTAAAAGTTGCCTCGCGATATCGGTACACAAGTGCAGAATTATGTCGGTGCCACTGGGGACCTATTCAGGTTAAATCAAACGGTGCCAAATTTCGGTACGTCAGAGCGCGAGCTTTTCTGTCCTCTCTGCATCTTTCACAGAGGGTGGGGCTCAGCACGCACACACACACACACACACACACACACACACACACACACACACACACACACAGCATGGCACTATCTTTGTGGGGGACCCGTCATTGACATAATGCCTAACCTTAACCCTTACCCTCACCCTCAACCATAACCTAATTCTAACCCTAATCCTAAAACCAAGTCTTAACGCTCAAACAGCCCTTTAAAAGTTGTTGTCCGGACCCCCACACACACACACACACACACACACTCTCACAACAACACGGGAGCGGGACGCAAGTGGGTTAGACTTTTTAAAACTTCAGGCAGACAGTGTTTGCTGCCATATAACATGATAGCGAGATCACCGTGCAGTTTGTTTAAGTTCCGAGACAGACAGGTGTTCTCTATTGCCCTGGTGACAGTCTGACAGGCTGAGGTTGTAGGGCAAGGCACCTTTATTTCTATAGCACCTTTCAGGAACAAGGCCATTTAAAGTGCTTTACATAAAAACATTAAAGAGCAATTAAAAAAGAACAAGATACAAATAAAAGAGTAATAGTTACAGTGCGGTGTAAGAAATTCATATTTTTTTGATTAATAGGTTGTAGTGATGGGTTTGGAAGAAGAGAGCGAGGCCACAGTTACTAGGTCTGAAGAGGTTAGTAATACAGGAGAGAAGCCGTTCGTTGCAAAACCTTCCACAGTGCTCATTTTTCATGTTGTGACTTTCGATTGAATAAAACATTATTTTTCCAGTCATATTTCCTCTAGGGCTGGGCGATATGGAGAAAAATCAGATACCGTTATATTTTTTACCAAATACATCGATATCGATATTGTAGGGTTGACTATTGGGTTGAGATTTAAGATAAATATTCAATAATGTGGTCAACAGTTTCAAGTGAAATTCTGGAGAAAAAAATAAATAAAAGATTGCCAGCTACGTACGGACTATGTTCACCTGCATGCACAGAAATAGTGTGATGTTAAAACAAATCTGCAATTCTTCAAATGATAGTCCCTCAAAATGACAGATTTTGTGAGAAAACTGAGTCAGTATGTGCTTGTTATATCACGATATCTTGATGTATGATTTCATCACGATATGATTCCACTGAAGGACGATAAATGATCATATTGAATTATTGCCCAGCCCTGATTTCCTCATTTAAGTTTACTAAAATCTGGTCCTGTCTCGTTCTCGTGAACCCAAACTCGTCTCGTGAGCTGGGAGTACACTTTAATATCTGTTAATTTATCGCAAGTTACCTTCTCGCTATATTCAACGTTATCGCATATTGCATATCGTGCAGCCCTAACTGACGCCAAGATCAGTCTTCAATCCCGTTGAGGAGGCGTTTATTTTTGCCCGTGCCATCCAATTTATTTATTTTTTTATAATTTCAGCAACCAAGAGAGCCAGTGAAGTTTTTAAATGATCAAACACTCACGATAAAGCTCTCTGATATGCGATGATGAATTCAGGTCTTCCTCCTTTGTAGATCAGCTTGGCGTTGGACTTCACCCACACCCAGCCACGCGACTTACTCAGGAGCCTGAAAACCGTCAGACCGCTCTCTCCTGTTTTCATCACTGTGATGTAAAGACAAAAACAGCACACAGCGGGATGGTTGTCAGGAAAGTGGCAGAACACGGCTGTTGTAACTATTCTTAAAAAGGTCAGCTAGGCATGTTCTGTTGTGCCCTTTGTGGTTTATTTATCATATACTGTGATGTGCTCTTCTTAAAGCTTTTAAGTAAGTAGCTGATGACGGACGCAGAGTTCTGCAGATTTTCCGCACGCAGACTTAAATAAATAAAATTGAACTCAGAATGTTAACACATCTCCACCACAAGCAGAAAAACTGTCTGCTAAATTCCACAGATTATCATTCTGGCTGCTGAAAACTGTAACTATGATTCTCATCATATTTTCTTCAAAACAGAAGTCCTAAACAAATATGTTTTTTCCTTTCTAGTGAGAAACACTTGTAGATACATAGAAGTAGACTCAGCTGCCTCTTGTTTGATTACCTCTTGCATCAAATAAACAATGTGAATGTGTTGTTGCATCTCCATCAAATACCAAACCACTCATATTTAACGTAAAACGTACTGCGCAAGTGGTTGTCGGCACAGTACATCATGTCGGCTGCGTGGATGAATTGGTAGCCGGAGCCTTTCGTACACAGTTCAGTCTCTGAATAGCCCAGGATAATCTTTCCCCTGGAGGGAGACAAAAGAAACAAAAAGAAAAATACGTTTGTTAAGCTGGAATGACCTGCAGTTAACGAGCAACAGTTGAAAACATTGGAAGAGGTCGTTTTAAGACAGTGCCTGCTATCAACGGCCATGGGTGTGAAGTCCAGCTGGTGCTTGGTTTGATAGAGGAGCATTTTAGCTCGGATCTCCACAATGGTTGGAGCCTGGACGGGCATAGCAATGGCGAAGAGTGCCAGCTGAGATTTGTTACAGTCCCCGTTCAAAACCCTCTGGCCATGGAGGTACTTCAGTCGCCCCTGGAACTTCAGAGCCTGGTTTGGGTTAAAAAAAAAAAAAAGAACATGATTAACTCAGGGGGCTTAGCATAGAAAGAGGTTAACAAAACAAAAAGGGTTCTTGTGTTTGTTTCCTGAATATTTCAAAAGAACTGCATTAAAACCCTTATTTTCCACCGGGCGCATCTGCGCTGCGGGCTGGATGCGCCGCGGCCTTTCAAGTCAATGCCTGATATCACGCCAGTCGCGTCACGGTGCGTCCCAGAAGCGTGCGTGAAGCGGCTCTCCGCTCCGCTGAAGATACGCGCCAGGTCTATTTTCACGCCAGCAGCGAGGCGTTCGGACAGCCGGGCAGGAAGTGAAACAGCGAGAGTATCCCGTCAAGTCACCAAAACACCCCCCCCAATATCATTTATGTCTCCTCTACAACACCACGGACGACGAGAGATTCATCTTAGAAAAACATAACAGGACGTCACAGATCCTTTTTATCAGGACAACGCCAGAGGAGAGAAGGTGTGGCGTTCAGTTCCAGGAGTGCTTGGAGCGGTAGATACCAGCTTAATAAACACAAGATTGTTCTGTAAAGTACTTGTAGATAGAGATGGCCCGATACCATTTTTTTGCTTCCCGATACCGATTCCGATACCTGAACTTGCGTATCGGCCGATACCGAGTACCGATCCGATACCAGTGGGTCATATCTCATTTTACACACAGTTTAACAACAAAACTAAACGCTGAGTGAACATTACTAGCTACATTTTTCATGTTGGTTTTGAGCGGTATGCACCCCCACTAGCCTGGAAAACGGTTTTACAGTATTAACAGTAACGTTAATACAGCGTGTGGGAGGAATACAGCGTTCTCCTGCAGCGGGGGGTCGGAGGCAGAGGGACCGTCACCGCAGCGTTAGCTAACATTAGCTTCTTGTCTCATCTGGGGGTCTGATAAACAGTAAATTCATCAAAGTCAGTGTGCCCAACACTGTGAGTGCGGATTTCATGTCGCGGCTTTCGTCGCCATCGTTATCACTTATTGAATGAAGTAGTATTCGCCCTTGTTGTTTATTTGGTTGCCATGACTTCGCCAGTGATGACGTCCTGTCACTGTTCCAGTTGCTCTGCTCACCCTAGGGGGGAGAGAGAGCGGATGACAGTTCGCATGAGTTCAGTAGAGCAGACGGCTCTACGACTTTATCACTTTTCATAAACAGCCGAAGGAACGGTGGTGCGTGGTGTACATAGCGGAAACCCTGTTGTGCGTCTACCCTATTTCTGATACCGTGGCGCTGGAAATTTTACCGTGGCGCACCGCCACTAAGCTATCAACATAGAGGAAACACTAAACTGTATACTACTATCCCTGTATGGATGTGATATGATTTCTATCTTTGTTGTCGGTCTGGCTCAGGTTAAACTCTTTGTGAAACATGAACAAACACAAACAATGACTGCCACAGAACTTTCTTTTATTCTCCAGTTTGACAGTTATTTAAAAAGAACATAAATAAAGTACTTTAACGTAGATTTTCTTCAGGGCTTTATTACGTGGTATCGGATCGGTGCATAAACTCCAGTACTTCCCGATACCGATACCAGCGTTTTAGGCAGTATCAATACCGATATCGGTATCGGCTCCGATACTGCCTAAAAACGAGAGAACATCTCTACTTGTGGAGACAATAAAATCGTCGGGCAGGCAAGGCGCACCGCTTTTGAGATGCTCCCGGTGGGGTATGGCGCGTGGCGGAGGACGGAAAAAAACCGGAACGCAGCACAGACGCACCCGGTGGAAAATCCGGGTAAAATTTGTTTTATTTTTTCAATTCAAGCTGAAGTAATTAAGTCACATTACACCCAATTTTACCAAATGTGTGACAATAACTCCAAATATTGTACGAACCAGAAAGCCAGAGGAGTTGTCCAGGAGGCAGCGGAAGCGACACACAAAGCTCCTCTCCAGGAAGGACGAGTTCTCTGGGGGAAGCTGCTCAGGGTTGTACATCACCGTACTACCACAACTCTTCAACACTGAGAACACGGGTAGAAAATCAAACATTACACGTCAGAAGGGCTGGGTACCGAATTCAATACTCTTTAGGCACTGCCGAAATGCCTCAATAGCACACGTGTCAAACTCAAGATTTAGATCCGGCCCGTATATCAATTTGGGTTCACAATAAATTTTGGCTCGCCTAGTTGTGCGCCGAACCAAAAACACAGGAAAGTGTTTTTTTTTAAATGCAATTACGTGTCAAAGCAGAATTTGGCAGATTTGCCGACTCAGACTCAGAAATTCCCCCAGAAGCTGCAGCAGAGAGTTTTCATATTCAGGTTTTTTTTCATGAAACAGGTTGTTGTTTAAAAAAAAATCATTGTTTTGCTTGATTTGCTAAATTCTATGATGGCTAAGGAACTCTTTTGATGACTTTTGAAAGGCTTCATGTCAACAAAAATGCAACAAAAAGCGTACAAAAATGTCAGAAAAAGCAACAAATTTACAAAAAGGTGACAAATGTCTGAGAAAAGTCTTTACATATCTGGCCCTTGGTGGGATTCTCTTTTTCCAGTGTGGCCCTTAGTGAAAAGGAGTTTGACACCCCTGCTCTATAGTATCGAGTATCAAAAAATGCCTCGTGATTTAATACCAAATTTCTATACCTAAGGAGTAAACCTCAACAAGCACGCAGCATGCTTCTAATCTATAATCTAATCTAATAATGTCTGTGATTGGCTGTCGCACAGAGACGGGGCTGACATTGAAGGAGCTGTAAAATAAAAAAGATTTGTGCCGTAATGTGTAATGTTGTCATTTCTTATGGTTTTATAAAATTGGTATCGGAAAAAAAAAAGTATCAAAGTATCAAAGCGTTAGCGTAGTAGTATCAAAGTCTCGGTATTGGTATCGGTGTTGAATTTTTTTGAACGATACCCAGCCCTACTGTACATGTCAGAACCATTTACCTGATCCACTGATTTATGTTAATATTGTGTCTTGTTCACACACACAGGTGTGGAGACTGAGCTTATGTGAAAACCTGAATAAAAAAGGAAAAAAGGCATTCATTTTTTTTACATTCACAGTTCTTACCATCTACATCCGTGCCAACAGATGGGGGGTTTAGAGCAAAGTGAAGCTGCTGTCTGAACACGGCCCGGTCATCAGTGTGGATGAGCTCAAACACACTCTGATGAACCACATCCGACTGTCGGCAGAGGAGAGAACACAGAACAACACCTCGTCAGCAAGTCAAGTCATTTAGACCCGAGGACAGGGTCCAGCTCCTATCAAAGGGTTTGTGGTGAAACAGCAGTAGGGTTGCAAAATTCAAGGTGGAAACCTTCCATGGATATTAATGGGAAATAACAGCAATAAAATGGAACTATATTTTCCATGTCATATGCAGATGCAGATAGAAACAAACCTTTTTTTTGGCAGACCTAATTGTAAACCCTTCTAATAGAAATGAAAAAAATATATATAAAAAATGTAGTAGGGCTGCACGATATGAGCAAAATATCTAATTTCGATTATTTTGGCTGTTATTGCGATTGCGAAATGATTCGCGATATTGGAGGGAATGATCATTTTTGTATCATTATTGTTATTTTCATTATTGTGGGATTTTTGCGAGGATCTGTACCAAACAAAGATTTTCTCTTTAGTCTGTAGGATACGATTTGTAGGCCGGGATGTCTCTGCAGCACCACAATACTCAATTCAGAATGGTTTGACATCTATTTTGCCATACAGTTGCCCCCACCCCCGCGATTTGGATATTGCACTAGTCCATATTGTGATTTTGATAAAATTGCAATTAATTGTGCAGCCCTAAAATTAGTTTGAGTTGAACCTTATTAAATGAGTGGACTCATTTAACATTGTATTGAACTTTCAGTGAGAAAAAAATATATAAAAAAATCGCTATTAATATCCCCCTGCAAAAGAAAAAAGACTTGATATCCTCTCCATGGACTCCCTCTATGTCAGACTCCGAGGCCTCTTCCTCACTATCCAAGCTGAATTGCTGTTTAATGAGACGCTGGCAAATGATATGTACATGTGATGGCAGAGTGTGCTGCTGAATGCAGTGCATGATTACAATTCAGTTAAATGGACGTACTTTTACCCAAAACATGCCAAGGTAAGACTTTGTATTGCTTTTTACCCATCCAAATGAGTTCACTATTAAATAGATATGTTTTTTATATTAAGAATTTGCTAAATTTCCAAACTTCCTGAGTTTAACTTCCACAGGGTTTTACAACAGGAGCAATGTATTTAGCCATTTTTTGTTAAACCATTAGTGTTCAGAGAGCTTATTGACCATATAAAATGACAGCTCAAGAGTGGATGGGTATAATAAGTTTCTATTGATGTTTGGAAAATTTGTTTTTGATGGGATGACAAAATGAATAAATTAGAAAAATATGACGAATACATACTCCTCCATATAGGCCACAAGGGGTCACTGAATGGTTTGATGAATAATTCAACCGACCTAAACATCGATGGGAGATTTTGAGACCCGAGTGTTAGACAGCCCTCTCCACCCCCACTTCAATTTGTCTCCCCTCTCTTTGTGGCTGTGACATGAATTCAAATGAGGAAAAATAACTTTGAACCGCAATCTTTCAAGTCTAAAGGAGGACTAATTGAACCTAAACAAATACTGTATCTAATACTAGTTAGCCAGCATCTCACCTGATGAAAGCCCAGGTAGTCCTTGATGGTGGAAGAGACGTAGAACACCGATCCTTCTGACGTGACCACCATCGCAAACCCGTTCAACGCCTGCACAGGGAACAGACAGACAGTCATCACTCAGAGCTTTCATAAAGTAGATTTAAATGGCATGTACATGTCAGGTATGTAAGTGACACACACACATACACACACACGCACAGACCAAGGCGGCATGCACATATGCATATCAGATATACATGGCAACTGTAACGGGCACAAAATCACTCATAGGACAAGCAGATACGCGTGCCAAAGGGCGCAAACACATATAAAATAACCTCATGTAACAAGAAGCGGTGTTATTTTTTCCATTGTAATTGTAATTGCTAAAAGGAATAGCTTGGTACGAACGGTCGTTCATTTTGAAAATGACCACACTAATCAAAAAGAGGAAAGTCTAATCCATCGATACATGTATTGCTATTGTGCATTGTTCATATCCATGTAACTTTTCACAATACTAGCAGTGAATGAAGGTGCTGGTGTCTCACAGAGCAGTGGCTGGTAAAAGGTTTTTATCTGGAATTGTATCATTAAGTCAGTAGTGTTTGGTGTTAGCAGGGGAGCAGTTCAGCACGTTTACAGTAAACAGCGTCCTTGAAATAGCAAGGACAGCTCCGAATATGCTTCCACTATCTAGAAGTCCCCACAGAAAAATCGGAAACTACAGTTCTGACTTGCAATTAGCATTTTACATGTCAACTTACACCAGTTTCTAGTTTGGGGTGTTGGAATTAATCACTGCAATAAAATCTGTCCTATCTTACTGCATCGATGCACAATCGTTCAGGTCACGCATGCATCACGATAGGACAGATTTTATTATTGTTATATTCACTGCGCCATCACCGCCCATCATACATACTCGTATGCGCTCGCACACACACACACACACACACACACACACACACACACACACACACACACACACACACACACACACACACACACACACACACACACACACACACACACACACACACACACACACACACACACACACACACACACACACACACACACACACACACACACACACACAGTTGCATCACTCTGCATGGACATGCTCATGTTGCATTCAGAGACTGCCACTAACCAACTAAATTGCACACTGCCCCGTTGTATAACACATCATAATAGTCGTCATAATACGTGCAGTAAGGGTAAGCCGCCTTATCAACATGACATCCTGGTAAAAGAAAAGTAAAAAGCAGACTATAGTCGATTATTGCCGAATGATTACTTGTTGTTTTTCCGGTCGCTGTTTTTTTTTTTTTCGCCTTTTGTCTGTCTGTTGTCTGCTGTGTTCAGACTTCGCTACATTCAGGAAGTGTCCTTTTTTTAACCCTTGTGTTGTCTTCCCGTCGACCATGCAACTTTTTGTTTTTTTCTGGGTCAAAATTTAAAATTAGAATTTTTTTTTTCAACGTTTTGGTCGTCTTTTTCAACACTCTTGTTGCTTTTCCCTCAATGTTTATGTCACTTTCTTCAAAGTTTTTGTCGCTTTAAGCAAAGTTTTTTCTGGATGTTTCTGTCGATGTTTTTCTGCGCTTGTTGGCATTTTTGTGCCTTTTTTTCACCCCCAACGTTTTTGTCACTTTTCTCAACGTTTTTATAAAAAAATATTTTTTTTAAATGCTATAAAATTGAAGAAAACTAAAAACTAAATGAAAGTAGTGAACTAAATCATTTATTTTACTGGTGAAGAGCGTTGTATGAAACCATCCACGGTACTTTTTTTTGAAAATTTGGTTGAAATCCAAATTTCTAATATAGAAACTTTTTTTGAAAATGGTTCAAATTTGACTCGAGGACAACAGAAGGGTTAAGACCAGATGCAACAAAACGGGAGTTCATATAGATCTGACTACTTGAATTTGTTGACGCGTCGTGATATATCGAATTGATCGAATCGAATCCTGAGACCAGTGAAGATTAACACCCCTAGAGTCTAAACAGTCAAAATAAATACAGATTGAAGGGATGGTTCTTGTCTTTTGAGTGTGGTTGAGTCTTAGTATGATGGTGGTCGGGAACAAACACGGAAGCTAAGCAATGTACTGCTGTGGACGGGGGCAGCAGATAAACACATTTTAAACACCTACAGAATTCAATATCAGTTTACGCTATACGTGCAACAGTTCCCTGTCAGTGAAAATATTCTAAATATAGCGTACACGTAGACTGATACGGATTTTTTGTAGGTGTCTAATATACATTTAGCCGCTGCTCCAGTCCACAGCAGGACATCACTTTAGCTCATGTGCCAGTACTTTTGTCTGCCTTTCCAAACTGGGGGCATGCCGACCGCCATCTACTGCAGCCAACACACTGACTACGGTGAAGTACCTCACACAACCCCACTTCAAAAGATCCAAACTATCCCTTTAAATCCCATTCTGTCAAAATAAAAAATAATGTAAATCGCTATGTAATGTTATGCTACTCTTAACTACTGTCCATTTTGCTTTGCAGAGAACACACTCAATTCACAATAACACCAACAGCTGCTGATTCTCAAAGGCCCTTTGTATTACACAATCACTGCCTGCTGTGATCACTTTGCAGAATAAAGTGTGAAAATCTAGCTGACAGGTGAGCATGAAAACAAACAGTGACAAAGCACTGGTTTTGTTAAGAGCCACAGAGCGTGGCCACGCTTTGGCAAGAGTCACCAAGGCAAGCTGCCTCACCTGTCAAAACTTCCCCCGACATGGATAGACCTGGATTAGGTCTACACAGCACGACTAGCGCACAAATAAACAAAGTCTTTACTGGGCATTAATGCACCTGCTAGCCCCAGGCAATTCAGTTATCAATCGGGCCGTGAGACTTTTTCTTCCACGTACAGCAGTAACATTGAAACTGAATGAAGGTGTATTTAGACTATTTTGAATCTGAGTCGGTGCTCTTTGCCTCGTTGTGATCTTTGTGTGAGCTGTTTAGAGTTGCCTTTACAACTGAAAGTTGTGGTGGCAGTCGATCTGAGAAGGTAATTGCACGTCTCTTGACCTGCTCCTCCTGACCCCAGTTGAAATTGGTTAGCTTTGAAGAATAGGTGTTTCTTTCAGGGATGGGGGATTTCTCTATTGCTTTTTACATTTAAATGGCACTCAGTCTACGCAACTACTACAGGACAAGTCCAAGAGAAAAAGAAAAGCATGTTGGAGAACTTACTTTTATGCAAAACTTACTTTTGTACTTTATTTCATTTAATATCATATCAGATTGTATTGTATCTAATGCAATTATGTGTGGTATTGTGCTTTGTAAGTGTGGAGCAACAGTTGCAGACTGAAGTCTCTGTTAACAGTGACAATTAGTGACAGCAGCATTATATAAATCGATCAAATATGCATTTACAACAACCAGTCACACACTGTTCTCCTGTATGAAAGGATTTCAAGTAGCTTCATCTGAATAGCTGGACTCGTGGGATTGGCACTCTGTGGTTTTGGTTGACACTTGTTACAAGGGTGTAAGACCAAACCTGCTACCTAGGATCAGTGTTGAAGAATCTTGTTTTCATCTGCATCTAAAATGCTTGCTGTAAAAAAAATAAATGCCAAAAGTAGCAAGCATTATGATAAAAAAAAAAGATCCACCGGATGTCCCTCACCTTCCGCTTTCTTTGTGTTGGCACACTCCGGTGGATTTCTGAGGACTATGGTTAACTGCCTCCTCAGATTTCTGCCGGGTAAATCCAGACAGCTAGCTAGACTATCTGTCCAATCGGAGTTTTTGAACGAGCACATTCCACAAAAACAAGTTCCCTCCCGAGGCTATTTTGCAGAGGCGCCGTTATTGCGTCTGGCGCTTAACCAAGACGATTTTGACTGGTTTGAAGAAATGCCGATAAACCAGAGCACCTTTTTCTCCCATTGCTGGAATGCGGTGTGGACTAGCCAGACCCTCCTCCGCAGCGCTGTGGAGGAAGGTCTGGCAATGCGAGACTATGGCAAATGTGACCATTTAAGGTACATTTACAAGTAGCGTCTGAATGGGTGCTTTCCCCCTCAGAGGTTAACTTGTCTTACCTGGAGCAGTAGGTCGCCCTCAGAGAAGCCTGCGGTGTCCGCGTTGTTCCCATTCTGCCCGTTCACTCCAGAGAACATCAGACTGCTGCTGCTGTTCTTCATGGTCGCTGCACAGAGGGGGACAAAACCGAGGGCAGGGGTCAGCAGATGGAACATTAACATCTTTCACAGTTTAAGCTTTTTTTTTTCCATAGCAAAGTTACACATTGTATCCCTCAGCTTAATTTACTTTTTATTAGTCATACTGCAGTTTTTTGTTTTTCTTCTTCCCACCAAGATACACTAATTGCTCTAATCTATGAACACACCAACATCACTGGAACTGAGTCCCTCGTGTTGGAGGCTGATTGTACGCAAATCCACATTTTAACCACATTATCTAAAAGACTACGGTAAAAAACAAAAAAAACAGTACGTCAAAGTTACTACCAGGTATTGTGCAAAATCTATTCGACACAACGGACTGTTTCCCTTTCACACAGAAAATATAGTTCAGCTGGTTTGTCTGTCAGTCTTCTTGTCTCGCTGCCCTACTGGACGTCTTTCTAACGATACACCACGTCCTGACCTTTACTTACTTTAACAGGTCTTCCCTAAATGAGCCCCAAGAAAAGTGAGACATCTGGACATAGGAGAGTCCCGTGCTATTTAGGCTAACTGAATAGCATTAGAATATTCTTTTTTCAAAGTCAGTTTTCTTCCAAAAAAGGCTGTAAAAGGCCAGTTAAAGATGCAGTAGGTAAGTCTTATAAAACTAACTTTGTCATATTTGCTGAAACTGACCCTATGTTCCAGTAGAACTACATGAATTATGTAATATAAAAAAAAATCCAGCTCCTCTGGCACCACCTACAGCCTGTAGTGTGATTGGCAAAATTCCACCGCTCCCTGTTGATTTTCTCCAATCAGGGCCACAGGGGGGGTCTATCTGCCTGTCAATCACTGCTCAGGCACGTTCTCCCCTCCCCCCTCCCCGCGCACAAGCTGCAGAAAGATTTCCCAAAACTCCGGTGAATGTTGGAGTGGCTTTTCAGAGGTGGCGTGAGCTCCGGGATTTTAAAGATCTGAAGAACGATGCAGACGTAGCCACATTTCTTCTCGACAGGTAACATAATTACCATGAATGATTTATCTTTCACTTGGTTATTAGTTACTAGTAGTCAAAAGTCCACAAAGCTATGTTGGTGAGGATGATAGTAACGTTAGCACAGTGGTCGGTCAGATATGATGCTGAAATGGCTAACGGTAGCCTGCTAGTTAGCATCGTTTTACTGTTGGTGAGTAAAGTTAACATTGTGTTGGTGTTTAGTTATTGAACATGTTGTCTGACATGCTGTTAGTTCTGTCACACTCCCTTGTGTGGGAGGGGCTTAGGAGACGGTTTGGGCTGCAGCAGAAAGGGGGGAGGGACTGAGAAGTTGTCGATGTTCAAATTTGTTGGCAAAGTCCTGGATCTTCACAATCTTACCTACAGCAGCTTTAACAAACGTGCAGCTTAGTCTTTATTATAATAATAAAATTCTCTTACAGGACAAATCCGGCGCAAAATGAACCTAGAGGTTAATAACATATGTGTACAGAGTCGACCGTTCTCTGGGATATGTTTTCATGCTAACTGAATGTGACCAGTTTTAGCGCAAACCGCTAATTAGCTTATAATGCTAGTCGTCGGGGCAGAGGGTAAAGTAAAACTTTACTGAAGCATTGAGAACTTTGTAAGTGTACAGACAGTTTATTAAAAAGATAGTTTATAAAGACAGTACCGTTCACATATAAAATGTGTTATTAACCCCTAAGGTCCTTTTGCGCCGGATTTGTCCTTTAATAATATGTCAAATCAGCAGGTCACTACAGTGGATTTTTACAAGACTAAAAACTGCTGGTTTAAAAGGGAACAACGTGAATGGAAAATTATTTTTTATATCTCCTCTACTCTTAATATGTCTTTTCTTAGAGCTGCTTCTTATCATTCATCCCTGACTCTAATAAAGTAGAGAGCCATAACTCACATTCATGCAGTACTATGTAAGATAAACAATGTCTGAAATGTGGTTTTATTGCAAATCCACCGATATACATTATATGTTATTGGATTATTTAAGTAAACTACAGCAGCACAGATGTTGTATCTGACAAATAAAAAGCACAAACCAAGCATGCAAGCAACTTTGTTAGTTGTAATACATGGCAGTAGTCTGGTTTCTGGGTCCAACACTGTCACTGTATATGTGTGACTGGATATTGTTATCGCGATATCGCGTTGCGCAATATTCTATCGAAGGTGTCGCAATAAGTATGCAATATTTTTACTTTTGTTTCTTATATGTCCTGTTCTGTAGACATAGCCGTTGTTTATTTATTCATATTTTACCAGTCCAATATGACCGTCACTTGAAATAAACTTTGTATTGTAAGAAAACTTGTTTTATTTGTTATTGAATCCATAGATAATGGGACTTTACGTTTTAGAGGGTTATCCCAGGTTGACCGACTCGGCTTGGCGACCCAGGGCGAGAGGTGGGTCGGACGCGGGGTGATTTCACTGTGAAAGTCGTCACAGGACGCCGCACACTTTGAAAAAACAACAATCATTGTTGCCATCGGTGTGAAAGAGGTATTATATAGTTTACTCGGCAGCAGCATCTAAATCTTGCATCTCGCCTGGAGACATAGGCCTACTGTTTGTAGTCTCTTGACTTTTACACATTCCAGATGCACACTTGGACATTTGGAAGTAAAAAGTCTATTTGATAGCTGAGAATGGGACTTGTTTCACATGTGCCTCGGCATGTTTAAGGCTGAGATAGGCACAACGGGTTTGTTCTCTAAGGCTATACATAGATGGACGCTCCTCTGTTCATATAATGAGGCTACTTAAGAGGCCTGTCCACCAATCACATCATGTGACTGTACTCAAACTTGTTGAGTGATCCCAACCTCTACCTACGCTATTTTAGAGGTCCTGTGACTTACAAAACCTGAAGTAACAGGACACCACTAGCATTCATTTGAGCCGCTGGGTGTTGAAAACATGTCAGCCAGAGAACAAAGCCAGTTTAGACAACCATTGCCAGGTAAGGGATTACGGAACTCTTGGCAACGTCTCTGTTGTGTTTTATATTAGGGATATGTGAGGTGCCTGTTCTTTTGTTTCAAACACATAACCAAACTTCCAGTGTAGGCAGAAGTTGCATCACTTTGTTAATACTACTCAGGCAGTGCATGTACATGTCCACATCGAATGACAGCCTGCACCAAGTAACTACTCAGCTCCACTGTTGGTTTTGGCTTTACCTTGGCATCTTGGTAAAGTCACTCAGCCCCTGCTGAAAGCCTTCTCACTGCTCGTCATTGTTCTCTGGGCAGCCCCGCCATGTCATGTCATGTTAAAGATCATTGCTTCTCAAATTCAGAAGAGTCATGCTATTGTTTGGAATCATTTTGCATGTTTATGGCTGCAATGTTTGAACAAGCTTGTACTGCAAACTTTAAGCCTATAACTTGATAATATGCAAAAATATGTAAATAAAAGTATAAATTAACTGTCTGTTTTTACATCACTGCGGCAGCACTTGAGTTTATGTACTTACTGGAGTTATATTCTGAACCTGACTATCATAAGTTTGAAACATGTAGGATTTATCCTGAATATCAATGGCTTGTATGATTTGAAAAGGTTAATTCACACAAAATGGCATACTGTTCCCTTTTCTATTGTGTGTTGCCTTTTGCTGTTACACCCATGTGGCCGCACTGTGGTCATGGTGTATATATGACATATGAATGTAAAATCATGAGTGTGCAGCAATTATAAAAAAAAGCAAAGCAAGCTATCTCAAATGTTGGTCCCCCGCCAGAAGACAGTTCTCATTGCTGGGAGAACTGATCTGGCAGCCTGCATATCTGCACACACATAACACATACACAGACATAACACGCACAAACACACTCGGCCCTCTTGTATCTGCCCCTAGGGGTTTTTTGTAAGCAATAGCCGACAAGAGCGCTTCCCTTATCTGGAAGGCCACTACAGGAAAATCCCAGGATATGGCCTCTCCCAACCCGTCCGTCCAGTCCTGTCACGCAACTTCTTTAAGGAGGGAAGGGGCCCTGAACACTCGCCCTCAAACACACACAGACACTCCCCATCCTTCAGCTAGAACTCACACAGTGTTAACACAAACACCCAGACCTGCACAGCCTGACAATCACCGGTCTACGGCACACAAAGCTGCAGGTCTGACACAATGTAACCCTTTCATACAACCACTATCAGCATAAAATGGGAGTTACATGTGCAGCCGGTACAGGATACAAACCCATCAGACAGACAAACAATTTAAATCATATTAGAATGAAACAGAAATGCGCGCACTCACACAATTAACTTTTAGTGCTTCAGCCAAACATACACAGGCAAACGTAGACTTCAAGTCCAAATTATTTTTTTTCTCTCTATTCAGTGTTTGCGTGAGCGTGGGGGTCTCATTGTGGCCGCCCGGCGCCTGTTTGAGGTCATTCCAGTTTTCTTCCCCAGTGTGGGACTCTGCATCGTGTTTTCCCTCCCCATGGTTTCCACGCTGCTAACAGCTCAACAGTTTATGACGCTGCAGAGTCGCTCGTGTGCACTTCCAGTTCTCAGTGTAGCTGCAGGAGAAACATGTTTAAAGATACTTGGCCAGAGCTTGACCAGAAGTTGGAAAGACATTCCTGTAAGTTTGTGGGAGGCAATGAAGGAGGGAAAAAAAAAAAAAACAACACAGATTCCCACTAACGTCAAACATACACACATCGCCTTCACAGAGCAGGACAGGGGTGGGAACGAAATCCTGTTGCACAATATTTTGTTCAATACTGATTGATATCATTTGATTGTATCGGACGGTATTTGGGTGTGAATAGAAACTAAAAGATGGATTTATTCTTCTTCGTTCAGCTGCTCCGGTGGTCTCGCTGTTCATAGCTACGACATAAGGACTGATTTACAGTTCAGTTTGGGGATTTTCCCAGCACCACTGCAACACTAGACAGATGAGTATAGTGCCAATTAATCAATTAGTAGATCGACAGAACATTTTGAGAATCCATTTCACGGCATTTTAGGCCTTTAATGAAAGGGGAGAGAGAGATGAGTGACATGCAGCAAAGGGCCGCAGGTCGGAGTCGAACCCGCGGCCGCTGCGTCGAGGAGTAAACCTCTATATATGTGCGCCTGCTCCACCAACTGAGCCAACCCGGCCACCATACAAAACATTTTACGGCCAACCTAAAAGCATCTTCCAACACTCTCAAAAGGTGTAGTTTGACACCAAGAGAGGTCACATTTTAGCATCACTAAACGGTTGGCTTCCTGTTCCTTGTTCCTTGAAAACAAGCCATTATGGGATTGGTGAAATGTAGAGCATGCCTTTGATGCAAGATTCACTCCAGGCAAACATCCCTGTCACTCAGGGAATGAGGCGGCCTTTAAAGGATTTGACATCTTTTCATCATGGGGTATAATTAAGTGAAATCCAAAGAACTGTGAGGTGCCGACGTGTTTTTCCACATGCAATCTACTCTGACTATTCAGGGCAAAGGAAAACAGGTCAAAGTATAAAGTGGTGTCAGTTTAGATTAGATTTTAGATTAGATTCAACTTTATTGTCACTGTGCAGAGTGCAAGTACAAAGACAACGACATGCAGTTTGCGTCCAACCAGAAGTGCAAAAACAGCAGAAAAGTGCAATGTGATATACACAAGTATAGACATCACAAGAGATATAGTGCAGTGTAGACAGTAGTGTACAGTTGGTTTACAGAAGGTGGTTTAGAGTAATCTAAATGAAATACAAATATGTGCAGTGTAGGAGCAGTTACCTTATAAGAGCAGAATAAATATGGCTATGTAATATGAACAATATATGAACATGTACAGATATGTGCAATGTAGTAGCAGTGACATTATAATAGTAGTAAGAATAATAGAGATATATGCAGTGTATTAGTATAATACAAACTGAATAAATATGCATATTCAGTATGAAGCATATAGACAGATATGTGCAGTGTGGTAACAGTACCACTGTAGTGCAGAAACAGTCAAAACAGAATCAGTCAAGCTTGAAGCACTGAATAGTGAGAATTAAACAAAGACTAAAACTGCCATAAGTCATGATTTTTTGGGCAGTGATCAACAACAAACGGCGCCAAAGAAACCTGAAACTACATTTTTGAAATGCTTTAAGTTGAAATAAAACAACAACAACAACAACAACCTATGTGACACAGTGTCTACTAATTTCAATAACATATGTATCTATGAAGTAGTATTAGCATGTTGTATGGAGTTAAAAAAAAAAGGAAACGCTGTCACAGGTTGGAAGTCTGCCAGATTTCGAGAGAGTATAAAGCATGCCAGCAATGCACAGGGGAATATAATCTTGATTTGAAAACATTTAGTTCCAGTAGATCCTGTACAGAGATCTCTGTTCTCACGCAGATGTGCAGGAAAGGGCAGTGCTTGCAACCAATAACAGCCAATGAGCTGGGTCACTCGGTGCACAGGTTCAACCTCCCATCAGTCTGTTGATTAATGTCCCCGTTTACTTCCATGACTTTAGGGGAAGGAAGCGACTTTTTCGTGATCAGACAAGAGTGTCATCTCGGCATGTCAAGGAAAAGAAGGAAACAGCAGCTTTGGATGGAAACAAAGTCCTGAGAAGAAGGAAAAAAAAAAAAAAGGTTCTGGGAGTGTGTGCAGAGGTTTGTGTGTGTGTGTGTGTGTGTGTGTGTGTGTGTGTGTGTGTGTGTGTGTGTGTGTGTGTGTGTGTGTGGTGGTGGGGGGGGGATGCAAACAGTCAGTCGCACGCAGAAAAAGACTGGACTGCACTATGGTGGCAATATTTAGCAATTTGAAAAAGCATATTGTTACATTACATTACATTGCATATTGTTGGATTTCAAAATGTTATTACAAAATGGTTGGCTGCACGTTGAATAGTGTTGTTTAGGGCCCCCAAAGCTGCACTGAGCCAGCCCTGTAGGTTTAAAAAGGTGCGTGTGTGCGCGTGTGCGCGCGCGTGCGTGCGTGTGTGTGTGTGTGTGCGTGCTGCGGCACAGAACTCACACAAGCAAACCTTGATGATCAAAATCAACAGTGATAATATACTATTCAAGTCACAATGTCTGGTTTGGTGGTGGATGGTAGCGGAGTCTGGGGGCGTCTGGTTTTTGGTTTGTTTTTTTAAATCAATACTCTACGCTGTTTTTTTGGCTGTCTGTGCTCCTTTTATCTGCTTCAAAAGTAATGTCATCGGTTTTTAACTGGGCACAGAAAAGAAACAAACAAAGACAAATCCAGGTCGCCGCGTTAGGCGTGCCTCGCATATCACATCGCCAAAATGATTCTTATCGGTCTCCAGGCGGTCGTCAAAGCTCTCGGAGGGAAGGAATCATGGAAGGGAACAGACTGAGGCAGAAGAACAAACACTTTCTTCTAAAAGATATCTAATTTTAGCCCACAGATAGTAAGTACTTAGATGTTGAAGCTGTTGATAGACGAAGATGAATACAGATGTTTGAAGTCTGGAAATATATGCAAATGGCAATCAACATTAAAAGCTCATTTACACTTCTGGATAAAAATCACTTTATATATTTTAGAAAATTTCTTCCAAACCCTGACAGATTTGAATCATGATCCTTCAATAAATCAAGTAACACATCTTCTGCGTCTCTGATCCCCCCCCCCCAACCAAACTTTTGAGTGGGACGATTTGGTTTCTGCACAAAACAAACACAAGGAAGACTCTAAATGTCACAGAAAGCCTTGGTGGGCAAACTCGGCTCGGGCCAACAGGGAACCAGGGGGAAATATATATATATATATACATATATATATACAGTGCCTTGCGAAAGTATTCGGCCCCCTTGAACGTTTCGACCTTTTGCCACATTTCAGGCCTCAAACATAAAGATATAAAACTGTAATTTTTTGTGAAGAATCAACAACAAGTGGGTCCCAATTATGAAGTGGAACGAAATTCATTGGCTATTTCAAACTTTTTAATTTTTAAATAAAAACTGAAAAAGTGGGCGTGCAAAATTATTCAGCCCCTTTACTTTCAGTGCAGCAAACTCTCCCAGAAGTTCAGTGAGGATCTCTGAATGATCCAATGTTGACCTAAATGACTAATGATGATAAATAGAATCCAGCTGTGTGTAATCAAGTCTCCGTATAAATGCACCTGCTCTGTGATAGTCTCAGAGGTCCGTGTAAAGCGCGAGCCATGAAGAACAAGGAACACACCAGGCAGGTCCGAGATACTTTTGTGGAGAAGTTTAAAGCCGGATTGGATACAAAAAGATTTCCCAAGCTTTAAACATCCCAAGGAGCACTGTGCAAGCGATAATATTGAAATGGAAGGAGTATCAGACCACTACAAATCTACGAAGACCCGGCCGTCCCTCTAAACTTTCAGCTCATACAATGAGAAGACTGATCAGAGATGCAGCCAAGAGGCCCATGATCACTCTGGATGAACTGCAGAGATCTACAGCTGAGGTGGGAGACTCTGTCCATAGGACAACAATCAGTCGTATACTGCACAAATCTGGCCTTTATGGAAGAGTGGCAAGAAGAAAGCCATTTCTTAAAGATATCCATAAAAAGTGTCGTTTAAAGTTTGCCAAAAGCCACCTGGGAGACACACCAAACATGTGGAAGAAGGTGCTGTGGTCAGATGAAACCAAAATCGAACTTTTTGGCAACAATGCAAAACGTTATGTTTGGTGTAAAAGCAACACAGCTCATCACCCTGAACCCACCATCCCCACTGTCAAACATGGTGGTGGCAGCATCATGGTTTGGGCGCGCTTTTCTTCAGCAGGGACAGGGAAGATGGTTAAAATTGATGGGAAGATGGATGGAGCCAAATACAGGACCATTCTGGAAGAAAACCTGATGGAGTCTGCAAAAGACCTGAGACTGGGACGGAGATTTGTCTTCCAACAAGACAATGATCCAAAACGTAAAGCAAAATCTACAATGGAATGGTTCACAAATAAACATATCCAGGTGTTAGAATGGCCAAGTCAAAGTCCAGACCTGAATCCAATCGAGAATCTGTGGAAAGAACTGAAAACTGCTGTTCACAAACGCTCTCCATCCAACCTCACTGAGCTCGAGCTGTTTTGCAAGGAGGAATGGGCAAAAATGTCAGTCTCTCGATGTGCAAAACTGATAGAGACATACCCCAAGCGACTTACAGCTGTAATCGCAGCAAAAGGTGGCGCTACAAAGTATTAACTTAAGGGGGCTGAATAATTTTGCCGCCCAATATTTCAGTTTTTATTTGTTTAAAAGGTTTGAAATATCCAATAAATTTTGTTCCACTTCATGATTGTGTCCCACTTGTTGTTGATTCTTCACAAAAAATTACAGTTTTATATCTTTATGTTTGAGGCCTGAAATGTGGCAAAAGGTCGAAAAAAGTTCAAAGGGGCCGAATACTTTCGCAGGCACTGTATGTATATATATATATATATATATATATATATATATATATATATATATATATATATATATATATATATATATATATATATATATATTGGGTATGAAGGGAGATGTTGCGCTGTGGTTTTAAAGCTGGAGAGACTGAGAATAAACCTTCCAGAGAATGGGAATTGGAAAAAAAATGAAAACATGATTAAATCTGTCTCCCAGCGGTTGCTTGCATTCTCACGAAATACTGAAAGACGAGTCGTGAATCAAGAGCCAACAGGCAACTTCTGTCACCCCAGTGAGATGTCCTCCTCTCACATATTATGATACGGAGTTGACAGGTGAATTACGCTGAGGTTTTTAAGGGCACGTATAAGTAAGTTCCACCTCTTTCAAAAACAACACCCTCCTAATCGAGCCCATCAGGATTGAAAAACAGACAAGACCGGTAATCTCTCTCCTCCCGAGCTGCAACCGTTTGCCAGAACTTAAAACGTTGTTCTTGACCTCTTTCTTCCTTCTGTTCACTTGTGTCATGTGTATGGTTTTTCTGTGTACATGGTTCAGATATCCCAAATACCAAATTATATCAAATTATAGCACACGACACAGTGTTACCACATCAACTCTGATTGCTAACAGGCCCTGGATGTTTTCAATGAACTTGGAAAGTGAATCCACATTTTTCAGCAGCAGTGAGCTACAAGCCTTTCAAAATATCCAGCGCTGCCTCGTAAAGTCACGCTATGAGTCGAACAGTCCAGCTTTCTCAAAAAGATCTGCCATTTTAAGGCAGCCGTAAATAGCTCGTTTCCATTATCAGGTCTTTAAATCTCACTCGTATCCCCCTGAAATTGCTTACGTTTGTTCTTTTCTCTAAAGCCTTTTTCTTTTACCTAACAATTTATGGGATCATTATCTTATACTCTAGGCATGCCCCCACCCAAACACCCATCCTAGGCTCATGTTTTGACTGGGATAACCCCTGAGAGTCAACCTAGGTGATCTTGTTAGACATATACAAAGACTCTGTGTTTGAGAATCCACCCCTGTATACAGGGGCCGTCTGTCTAAATGTTTATGGCACTGTATAACACTGCATGAATCCAGTGTTTTCAACTTTACTTTAAGCCATGTAGAGGTCTTTAAACACACTCTTTAACACTTTACAGAACTTTGCATCTATGTAACATCCCTCCACTGCTAGCTTTTCTTGCAAGGGCAACGATAAGACATTGACTCAGGCCGTTCCTGCCTGTGTAATCGTAATTGTTTTTTAATTCTTACATCAAAGCCAGATCATTCTCTTCTTCAGTTTCCTCATCATTTGATCCTGCCTCTAGCATTGTCTGTCTTCATTTCTTTACCTGCATTTCCCTAACATGTCAATGTTTGTTTCAGCATAAAAAGGGAAGCGTACACTTACTGGTAACCATGCAGGGAGCTGCACTCATGCTTACAGTCAAAGTCTCTTATAATGGAACATATCATGAATCACATCTGTATGGCCATCTGTACCAGCAATAACCGCCATAAGGCAACATACCACACCACATGCCACCAATTCAGTCTTCTAACTTCCTTCTATTTTGCCGTTGGTTTTACCATGCAAGTTGTTGGTGGTACATTTTGTGATGTTGTGTTTATTATGTACTTTTTAATTTATGTAGCCTGCTGTTGCTTATCTATGTATCGAGGCATACTTCACCCCATCTGCCTTGGTTGTAAAGCACTTTGGGTCAGTTTATGCTGGTTTTAAATGTGCTATATAAATAAAGATGACTTGACTTGACCATTCATCTCATTGGCTCTCCAGGTTTCACTCTTTGGATTAATTTGGGGTCGTTTGACTGGGTCTTCATGAGCAGCAGTTTGTGCCCAATATCCTTTTAGAGCTCTCATTAATCATGTCTGCAGCAGCCTCCATAATTCTCCGCCAACACATGGACAAATGAAGTCTTGAAAAATTAAGAAATATTTGGGTAACTTGAATACTTGAAGGTATCTACATAAGAGTGTCATGACACTGTCATGAACACGTGACACTGTCGGTTAGGATTCATTCAGTGTTCATCGTTCAGGAGGTCTTCCCGGAGGGGCTGCGAGCCGACCTACTGCTAACGTTTGCTCAGCTTGTTTTTCTGATAACTTAATATCCAGACATCTGATGACTAAACTCCTTCATCCGGTTAAAATATACAGTTTCAAACTATTTATGACAACTTCTGGCAGACAACCACTATGCTGATGCATGTGCAAACGTACTGTTACCTTGAAAAGAATATTAGTTTTCTCAGACATTGAACATTGTTGGAAACATTTGGGATAAAGTACACAACTCAACAAAATATATAACATACGTTGTCGTTTTTAGACATTTTAATGCGTATGGTGTAATGACTATGTTCTTGAAAGACTCAATATGTAATATGATAATGTCCCTTCTACTAGTTTGCATTACAGGTTGCATGGATTAAAGGTGCCCTGCCACACGTATTTCATTACTTTGTGGTAATGTCTGAAGTTCTACCATGGACTCTGTAACATGTTTTGTGGAAAAAATGCCTTGGTTACCTTGTTTCAAGCCATTCAAGCGTGGTATAGAAGGCCTGCAGGAAGACTCGGCTCGATTTGTGCCAGTTCTCATTAATATTCAACGAGCTAAGCTGCTTGACTCTGATTGGCTAACAGCTAGCCAATGAGAGCCTGGCTATCAGCATCCTTTACCCAGCGCAACTGGGTGAGCTCATGAATAGTAATGAGCTCAGGCAACACCACGTCAGACTGACCAGCTTTGGTAATTGGCCTGATTTCTCTGCTTATTTCTTTTCAGTGGCTAGAGCTGACAGACGAGGTAGCAGTTCATTTTCACATTCACGACATAACACAAACACATATGGACCTAACATATTTCAAAAAATGCAAGGAAAAAATGGTTTTGATCGGCACGGCACCTTTAATATTCTGTCTGGCAACAAGAGGAGCTACAACAAAATCTCAACAATAATAACGGCGATTTCTAAACAAACTCTAATCAAGTGTCTGACTCGAGAAATCAACACCCTGGTTGGAACAGATAGTAACCTGTCCTACTAAAGGTGATGTCAAAGATGACTTTATTGAAAGTAGAAAAACAAAACGCAGATCTATTATGTAACCTGATAATGAACAACGGGCTGTTTTTGGCATCGAACAGCCGTGTCACACAAAGGAGAAAGTTGGCATACACTAGGCCGACACTGCATATTGTCAGAGATGTATCACGTCACGTCAATGCCAGTGCCAACAGGGAAAGGGTGAGACAGGCTGTCTATGACAACATGTTTGATGCCGGTAAAAAGCATTCAGGGGCGTTCTGTTTTAATCCACAACCTTACACCACTTTCATACGGCAGACAGGCGTTGGACATATTCATATGGGACAACTATCTTGGGTTAATCGCCGACTGCTACAGTTCGTAGAGACTCCAGTCTGCAGTATAGTTAGAAAGCTACAATTTTACTGCTAAACCATAGAATTATGCACAATCACATTACATAATTACACGTTATCTTTCGCTTCTTCGGTTTCACCTACACGTGGACTCTTTCTCTCTCTAACTTTCTTCAAGGAGTCAAAGTTTATCTTTTCACTGCCAGGAAAACACCCAACAGCTTTGTAACTCCATGTTCCCGGTTAGTAACTAAAATGTTCTGTAAAAGCTGAGATCATTCTATTAGACTTGACAAACTCCAGAGCCACAGAAGGCATTATACAACACAGACTCCGTATGACTGACATAAACGGACATTTATATGTGTAGGATTGGCGAGGAAGCCATGTGCAGCCCATATTCTAAATATGTTAACGGGATCACGCTCATGATTGCAGGAAGCACAATGTGCAGAACTCGGATGGCAGACGTCATGAAGGGACCTGTGAAAACACTAAACCATCTCTGACTGGATCCGTTTTCATACGGTAAAATGGAAACCAAAGATGCTCCGTTAATGACGTGCTTCGAAATTGTCTCGTCCATTGTTTTCTCTTTTTTTTTTTTTTTTAAGTGAGAGCTCTCAAGGCTACAACAAACTTCCTGTTCTTCCAGCTAACAGCTATTTACTAAGTGGTGCATATTTGTCTCAGAACACAATGAATATCTTCAAGTCGAAGATAATAACCAGCAGACTATCTACACAGGGTAAGTAACAGAGCATTTAATGAATAACTTAGGTAAAAGAGAGATGCCTTATTAACTGCTGAGACAGCACAATGAAGTAAACTGTTGGTCTACAGTGAGTGCACATATACAGTGACAAAGCAGCAGTATTTATGGGGTGATGGGTTGCACATGGGCTGTGTGATGTGACATGTGATTTTGATCCTGCCCTCCATTGCTACAGGGCACAGGCCGTCTTTTCAGTGTGCCTGACTACTGCTGATGTCATATGAACTGAAGGAGAGGGAGTGAAGAGTAAGGCAGTGTCAGGGAGACGAGCAGAGGCGTAAACACTGAGAAACTGCAGGAAGGTATGTGCAATGTATAAAGCTGCACAAAGAAGAAAAATAACATGTCAGACCATGGAAATCTCCATGACTGTCTGAAGAGAATTACTTTTTTTTTTCAATGTTCTGCAAAGACCAAACACCACTGGGTATTTCAAATGTGCAGTAGGTCAGAGCTTCCCACAGTTTTAAAGTGTATTTGTGGTCAGAAAACACCAGACTAACTCAGCTTGAGAGAGAGAGCAGCACTGCATTCACAACCAAAATTGATTAGAGATGTAATTTGTTTTTACGAAAGAAAATGCACCATTACCACAGACTTTTAAAATCAGCACACCTTCAACAACAATGTCATGTTTTCCATGTGAAATTCAAGGATTTTTTTTTTTTTTTTAAGATTTTTTTTTGGCCATTTTAGGCCTTTATTTTTATAGGACAGCTGAAGACATGAAAGGGGAGAGAGAGAGGGGGAATGCATCAATGGGCTACCAGGTGAGCTACCCAGGTGCCCCAAAGGTTTTTTTTAATATTAATAATTTTGAATAATTTTGTAAAGGCTGCCTAATATTGGAAACACAGTTAGTTCACCCAGTGCTGCAGAAAGAAACTGTTTCATTTCTGTTTTCTGTGCTTGTTTGTGTCGGCAAATGTCACTGTGGTGCAGGGATGTTTTCGGTTGACCTTTGACCAGACCATTGTGGGTGAAAATAAGGACAGTAGGACTAGTATGGGAGTTAAGTAAGGCTTTTAAAGGGCAACTATTTTATAGCATTTTCAGGATTATACTTGCATTGTACTACAACACGTTTACATGCTTTACTCATAGCTTTCTCATAGTGCCCATGGCTGCTGCACCTGTATTCACCCTCTGTATGAGGCGCTGTCTCTTTAATCCCTCCTCCCGAAAAGCCAGTGCGCTTCCTTGAAACTAGCTAGTTGAAGCTGGAGCTACTGCAACAGAGTATATTGTAGGACTTTGTACTGTGAACAATCACCAATAAAGGCTTCTAAACCAAATATTACACAACCAGACACGTCCCAGCAGTAAAGTGACCGGGGGGAAATTACCAACATTGGTCGAGGTTACAGCTATGTCGCGTTAGCATGGAGCCACTTAATAGTTAGCAGTACGCTAACATTAAATTGCGGTGGCACGAAGCAGCGCTTTCTACCGTCAAAAATCGCCGATAAAGGCTTCTGAACCAAACACTACCCAATCGGACATGGTTCAGCAGTAATGCGACACAGAATTGGGGAGAATTTAACAACAATGGCAGCCCACATGAACATTGTTTAATGCCGTTAGCCATGTAGCTACTATAGTTAGCAGCAATTTCAAGTAAAGGCTTTTAAACCAAATACTACATAAACAGAAAATGTTTCAGGAGTAATGTGACCAATTTAACAAATTTAAACAACGCTGGCAACCAAGTTGACATTGTTTACTGCAGTTAGCATGTAGTTACTATGGGACAATGTTAACACCGCAGTGGCTGAAAAAAAATTACAAATAAAAAAAATAATAATCACACTCAGTCCTGCCTACTTGGAGCAGATGACCAATCAAAGAAGGCCGGCTTAGAGTTGTGTAAGACTTATATTCTATTTTTCCATTTCCTATAGTTTATGTATATTTTTTTATGTGTATTAGTGTTATTATATATATATAAATATATATAATATATATATATAAATTTTTCTTTTGAGCAGCTGTAGCACAGGAATTTCCCCAGTGTGGGATTAATAAAGTCTATCTTATCTATTAAAATCTGAAAAATGCACGTCCATTCTTTCTGACAGATTTATAAAGCTACATGCACACGTCTCTTTTACCCTGACCTCATTTAAATGGCAAGGGGTGTGGACTGCAACATGCACTGAACTCAACTTTAGATTTTGAATTCAGTCTCTCTTTTTAATTTTGACTTCTTTTTATAGTACTTTTCTGGCAACGTAGAACCATGTGTTTGCATGTTCGAAGTATGCGTGAGCTGCACACATTCTCACTGCATGTTCACCTCATTATTCAACACCAGTTCACGGGTGAGAAATTGCATGTGCATAGTTTTAGTGTTTAAGCACCAATAAAGCATCTGGCCCCAGGTGTTTGATAGGAGTTTGACATGACTCCACTGATATTCCACATGTGCTGTCTGTCTATATGTAAATACAGGCGAGGAAAACCATGTAGAACTTGCCATGCATGGAAAACTAGTTTTTTCTTTTGGTTCAAAACCATTTATTTGAACGTGTGATATATTCTGTTCCTCGTAGGGTACTAGATAGAGACATATGCTGACTGACTTAAATCACGTACCGTACACTTGTACGTACTCTACTCGATGTAACAGTGTAAAATCCGTACTAGAGTTATGTTCCCTGGTATCCACCAGTTGCATGTTATCTCTGAGACATCTGACACATCCTGAGGAAAGAAATTTCTGCATATTCATCCCAACTGTCTGTTAATGGTGAACCAGATATACCACTGCAAATGTACGTAATCAAAGCTGGGGGAGAGTTTATTATAGGTTAGAAATGTAGAAAAGAAAAGTTTTAAAAGCCCTTTTGCAGAGTTTACGGAAAATGACTACTGAAGTGATTACATGATGGCGCAACCGCGGCACTTCAGCCTATCTTGCAAAAGTAGACAAAAGGGTGTGAGAACAAGCAGCGCTGGAATGTCACAACTCCTCTGACTGCATGGAACGCCTTAATTCATACTGTAGGTTCACACTGCAAACAGTTTGGCTAATAACACTCTGCAGCTACAAATGTTTTGATGTGTTTTGCGGTTTTATTTTTACCTTTCGCATTTCGCTGGGTTAACATTGCTAGCCATGTAAAAACTAGCTGTGTAATAACAGTACGTGTAATAACAGGTTGCATAAAATAAATTATAGAAGGACGGCTGCTATAATGTACTAGCACCCTCTACACAAATAAGCGTAGGTTCATGAAAAAGGAAATTTAATAAGACTATAAAGATGTCTAATCCTGATGAAATCTTGGGGTTGGAATACATTCTGTGCACATTTACGTCACTATGTCACTGACTAGCAAACTAGTCTCTGATCCATCCGAGATTCAGGAGGGTTTTTGTTGCCTGAGAGAGAGCGAACGACTGAGTGCAACATGTCCATCTACAAGACCACACAGGCACGACAATGCACAGGAAATGAACCAAAAAGTAACAGAGCCGGGGACACATAAATTGTAACATCAGTGAAGCTTGAGGCAACCAGGCAACTTACTCAGCAGCCAGTCTGCCAACACCTTGGCTAAAATGTCTGTTTAATTCAAAGAAAACTATCATCTGTGGCTGGTGGAGATGTTACATGCATGACTCACACATAATTGGCTTCCACATGACTCATCAGGTTTTCAAAGCCAGGCTGCCTGCAAGTTTAATCAACTTACAGTGTGGAGACTTGAAACTTAAAAAAAAAAAAATAAAACTTTCATAATTCTGTTTTACAGTCGCTATTGTATGTGTTGCTAATAGAGAGGGTGGAGCAAGGCCACAAGTACTGAGGATGTGTTGTTTCCTAAAACCAGATTCCTGCATGCTTCTCATTCCTGCCTTGGCTCTCAAACGTACTGCCGAGACACATTGGCGCACGTTACTATCAAATCAGTTCCAGTTTCACTGTCCGTAAGTGGCGGCTGGTATTTGACCCGGGCTGACCCTCACCTTTAAAGTAGCTCTTGACTCTCAGGTAACCCACGCTGAGGCGAAGGACCGACAGCTTGTCCAAACGAGTGCGAACCTCCCCTTCAAAGGGCAGAAGGTCCGTCAGCCGGTCCAGTTCCCCGTTCAGCCGATCCCGGTGGCGCTTGGAAGGGTTTGATTTAACGACTTCATTGCCGTCCGACGAGACCTTCTTACTGTGGAGTAAAAATAAGAAGAAAACATATAGTTGGTGATTGCTGTGTTATATATGCAGACTGAGAAAGCCTGTAAAGCGAGACGGATTCAGTTCAGGCCCTGGCTAACCGGCCCTGCCAGAGCATGCCATCTGTTGTGGGGTGCAGTGTGACACATGCCAATTAAACATGACCCATATTAACTTTTAGCAATGCTCCAAACCGACTCAGGGAATAAAGACGCAGCCATGAATGTGACTCAAGCACTGCAGTTCAACTGCAGTTCTGAGTCAACAGAACAACAGCTCCCATGATGAGTGTAAGATATTTAGTAAGACAAAAATGCTAAAAGAAAGAGAGAGAGAGAGAGAGAGAGAGAGAAAGATGGAGCTGTTGAATGGCAGCACAATAAGTATCATTTTATTTTTTATTACGGTACAAGATACGTTTTTTAGCTTGGAACAAAACGGTATCATGTTTCACCTTTTCAAGTTAGTTTAGCTCTCTATAAAGAAAAAAAGTAGAAACTCACCAGTATATAAAAGGAAATAGCACTGTGTTCAATTGGCCTGCACAGCGTCTTAGCAGATGATACTGAATTGTGCTGCATAAAATGTTTTGACATTTGACTTTTTAACAGCTGAGGCTAAGGTTTTGTCATGAAGAATAATGATGCAATTTAGCCGCATCAGGCTGACATTAGCTTCACAGAGGCTGAATCCTTTAAGTCTCAAATAAGACAACAATGAAATCTGCTGCTTAAATTGTCAACTGGTGGATTGTCGGCTGTCTGTCTACTCGACAGCTGTCTGAAAATAAGATAATGCAATCAGCGAGGTTGTTGTCGTTTCTAGTGAAAGATGGACTGGTATGTTTGGGCTTTTTGAACAGCAGATTCAGTCCACTCTCTTTTAAAACATGGGACATGTCAACAGTTTCTCAAGGACACAATCTTCAGCCCAGAATAAATAGCACAAAACATACGTTACCACAAGTCATTCCACTGACTACTTATGTCGTTTGTCAAAACTGAAAGCATTTTTACCATGACAGCAGCTTTATTTGTTCTGCTTGACTTTCACTTTAAGGGTTTGAGACCACCCAATGCTCCAAGTGCAAAATCAAAAGTCACGAGGCTCGCTGGAGATACATGTCTTACTCCCAAATCAGACACACGTGTTAGGCTACACCGGGAGGGAAACCAAGTGTCAGTGGAAGGGTGCAACGGGGACGCCACACAACACCGCTGTTATCATTCCTCCACTACACACCTGCTGAGAAAGACACTTACAGCCAGTGTAGCACGTTTACATTTGGGGGGCAACTTCACCCCCCAGTGTCCTAAAAATCAGGGCATTTAAAAGGTTTTAGGGGACAAAATTGTAATTAGTGCATAAAGTTGCTTGTTTTTTTTGTGTGTGAAATGAGCCCAGATTAAAATGCATACAGTAATCGCTGCGTTGTGCCAACACTAGTAAATAAAAAGCATGCTATTGCTATTATCAGGGCATTTAGGCTATATGTAACAGCACTGTTTGTGTGTGTGGCTGTGTTAGAGATGGGAATGGAAATTAGATGGATTACATGAAAATAAAATGATGGCTTAGTGTAGGATTAGGATTTTGGCCTAAACTGGTAAATATCTTCTTTTTCTTCTCTAAATTTTAAGGGCAATTTTTGCCTCTCAATCACATTTTTCTTGGGGCATTTTTGCTGTTTTTTCCCCCCTTAATTTCTGACACTGCTTGCATCTTATAATAATAATAATAATAATAATAATAAGTTTTATTTATATAGTGCCTTTCATGAAGGACACTTATTGAAAACTCATTCCTACCAGGGAAGAAATAGAAAAGGAAAAGATGAGTCTCTAAGTACATAACAATTATGACAAAGTCAACCAAAACTATGATAGTATAAAAGATAGCTACTGGATTCAATCGTAGTATCTCACATTTATGACTTATTAGGTCAAAATAAGTATCTCATAATTTAGTTTCCAACGGTCTTAGCGTTTTGTGGATTTATTTGTTAAATTAGTCGAGTCTGGTGAATGTCAAAACGCGCACATCCTCAAATGGGTGGGAAAAATGATCCATCGCATGCGTCAAAATCTCTGCAAAACAAGCGCCAGCTGCCGGGCTTAGTCACCGTCTCCTTGCCTCTGCCAGACCAGAAGGTTTTAAATATACAGCAGTCGCAATTTGCAGGAGTGGGGAGTCTAACGAGCTAACGAGGTTATTTACCAAATGAGATGAATGTGATGTTAATAAGCATGGGCCAATCTGTTGTTTAGTTTAACAGCGTTTAACGAACAAATCCTGAAGTGCACAACCCTCTGCCAAAAAGCATGTCTTTAATTTACGTGCTGACAAAAGCCTCTCTGTGTGCACTGTGAAAGCGATTAAATAATGTTATGAAATATGAAATGATCAAGGCTAATTAACTTAATTGGAAACTCAAACATTTACTTGGCCAACATTCGCATCCTGAGCATGAAACTGATAGTGGACTCTAGTTTTTATTTGTATTAAAGCAAGCGTCTACAGCTGGGCGCCTGGGTAGCTCACCTGGTGGAGCAGGCGCCCATATGTAGAGGTTTACTCCTCGACGCAGCGGCTGCGGGTTCGACTGTGACCTGCGGCCCTTTGCTCATTTTACCCTCTCTTTCCCCCCCTTCATGTCTTCTGCTGTCTATACAAATAAAGGCCTAAAATGGCCACAAAAATAATAATAAAAAAAAGAGTCTACAGCTGTTTAAACTGACTGAGACCCAGCTGACAGTAGCAGGCTGATGGTAGACTTGCTGTCCAATTGCATACATGTACATGATGTGGACACCCAATCAGATCAAGACCTAGCAAGAATAAATCTGTATATGCTTGATTGGATCTGTTGACATTAAAAGACCCTTACAATTATTATTGAAGTATTGGATTTATGCTTCTGGACAGCTGGTTGTCAACTAAGTCATACTGGTCTGCATAGAAATAGGAATTAA
Source organism: Perca fluviatilis (assembly GCF_010015445.1). Lineage (NCBI taxonomy): Eukaryota > Metazoa > Chordata > Actinopteri > Perciformes > Percidae > Perca > Perca fluviatilis. The sequence continues at coordinate 27,972,950 of NC_053123.1, read as the reverse complement.
AAAAATAAATCCATGGTATGATTACAATAATAGATTGATTGATATGATTGCTATCAATGTAGTCTCACATTGCCAGACCTTCCTGCACAGCGCTGTGGAGGAGGGTCTGGCTAGTCCTCACAGCATTCCGGGATGGGGGAAAAACATGATCTGGTTTATTGGCATTTCTTTAAACCAATCGCAATCGTTTTGGGCGGCGCTAAGAGCCGTACGGAGCAACGGCGCCTCTGCAAAATAGCCTCGAGCCACGTTTTGGTGGAACGTGTGCTCGTTCAAAAGTAGTTTTAGTCGTGCAACAGAAAACTCAGATTGGACAGGTAGTCTAGCTAGCTGTCTGGATTTACCCTGCAGAGATCTGAGGAGCAGTTCACCATAGTCCTCAGAAATCCACCAGAGATCAGAGTGCCAACACAAAGGAAGCCCAAGGTAACGGATATCCGGCCTAAATGAGTGAAATCTGGCGGATTTTCCGTCGGCAACAGAGCAATCCCGGAAGTGGATCGTCGTGGATATAGACTACTATCAATGTATTGCAAAGCCTTACAGGTGACTCTTAAACATGAGGAAAAGGTTGTGGCTCTTTCAGATGTCCTTAAGCAGGAGTTTTCTGTAACTATTTATGAAGAGGAACCAATCAGTGATCTTTATCAGGCTGGCCAAATCTAAATCACATGAAATCAGTTAGTTTCAGCCCTAAAACGCATCCTTAGCTTATATTACAACTTATCCAGGCCTATTACTACCAAAGCATATCTGCAGTTTCAGCCTGCAAATTACCTACCTAAATTCCTCTCTCAATTTTTCTCTTTACCGAAACTTTGGTTAATGATAGGCTATAAAATGTCCTCCTCTGCCACTGAATAGTCTGCAGGGAATGCAGCCTGAACTTGATTGCTGGCTTCAAACCCGAGCTGTACCTTCTCAGAAATAGAGCAGGACTGATCTCACTCTCAAGAAATGTCTAACGGAGACAAAAGCCAGCATTCAGAACCATTTTTTTCCACCTTGATTTGCTATGGATCACGGGATTGAGCAGCAGACGTTAATTGTAGGAATTAAGGCATATGTTTCGGCTCATCCCTCAATTTCTATTTGGTTTTTCTTATCTCGAGAGCAAAAGAGAAGTACTCTGAACCCAATCACCCCCGTCTCAGAGTCAAGGCAGGCCATGTTGCTCTCAGTCTGCTGTAATGACACTGACGCACATTTGTCTGCTCCAAGCAGGCGGAGCGTCTGCCAGATCCAGAAGGGATGACTGTGTGGCTCAGAAGTAGGAGAAGCGTACTTTCTATACACACTGGGCTGCTGGGAAACACAGACTGCAAATTTGGAAATAGGATAGTTTACAAAAGCAGGCCTTAGCCTACAAAGAGCTGTCCAGACAGAGAGGTAAAAAAAAAAAAAAAGAGAATGGAGAACTTACACCAAATAACTAATTATAATTTGTTGTGCATAAACGTCCATAGACAAAGATGAAGAGTGAACAAAGGCAGTTGTATTAAACAATATCTTACAGAGAAGCGTTCTGCAATCAATCCAAACTTTGAGGTTTTCTGTTACTTTATGCTCATGCTGAGATAAAGTTGGAGTCCACTGAACCTACCATCCTCTGGGAGGGAGCAAGCCACAAACTCTTTAGAGCCAACTTACAAACACTGGCTCCAGGTCAGTTTTTTTTTTTTTTTTTTGGGGGAGGAGGGGGGCTTTTCCACCTTTATTTTTGATAGAACAGCTAGGTGAGAAAGGGTGGAGAGAGAGAGAGGGGGAAGGCATGCAGGAAATCGTCACAGGTCGGATTCGAACCCTGGACCTCTGCGTCGAGGCATACATGCATACCTGTACACATTTTACCATCAATGTACGCTGTGACGATTTTGCATTCTAAAGTTGCTGAAAGCTGCTGCTGTTTCAATCCTGTCGGCTCTCTGCAGCGGGCGGGGCTGCTGCTCAGTCCCCCCCCCTTGAGCGACTAACGCGCGCGCCACGGTGGATGCATGAAAAACCGGAGCTGAGACACAATGACCTAAATTGAGGACAGCTACGCTCGTTATTGTAAGTGCAATGATAAGTTAAAGTCCAATAAGTACTTTATCAAACTGTGTCCCAGCCCAGGCCAGGACAGGAACTGAACTAACAATGTAAAGATCAACAAGCCATTTTGAACGTCAACAGTAATGTTACCTGAAAACCTTACCTTCCATTTTTTTTTTTTTTTTGCAACAGTTAGCTTTATGTGTCATGGTGCATAAATATGAACACTACAGTTGCTGTCAACGGGCTTATCGGCTAACGTTAGCTACCGACGGTTACCTCGGAACAATCCAGCAAATAGACGGTACCCAAAGGGTGCCGTTACCTGAAACAGATGATTTAACGTCACCGCTCATTTTACACACAGTTTAGCAACAAAACTAAACGCTGAGGGAAGATTACTACCTTTTTAATGTTGGTTTGGAGCGTTTTAAACAGTGAAGTTAATACAGCGTGTTGTGGGAACACAGCGTCTCCTGCAGCGGGGCGTCAGAGGCCGAGGGACCGCAGCGTTCACTAACGTTCGCTAATGTTCACTAACGTTCGCTAATGTTCACTAACGTTCGCTAATTTTCACTAACGTTCGCTAATGTTCGCTAACGTTCGCTGACGTTCCCTAACGTATGTTCGCTAACGTTAGCTTCTTGTCTCATCTGGGGTCTGATAAACCAGTCCTTCCAGAAAAATGTGGTGTTTTTTTGTAATTGTTGCAGGCAAAAATCCTTGATTATGTGGCATGTTTTCTTAAAAAATGCGATGGAATATGCGGGATATTTATGCAATTTTATGTGATGAAATTGCGGGAACTTTGATGAAAAAGAGAAGAAAAAAAGTGATTCCCCCAACACCCTGTTTTCCGATGATGTTCACGTTGCGTAATTACGTCACTTCATAACGTTCCCATGGCAACAGGGGAAAATGGCTGCTCTTGTGTGAAGTAAACGCAACATTTTTCAACTTTCTGCTAAAATATATATGGGACTTTCTTGCAACAAAAATGCGGGGATTATGAAATCATGCAAGCCCCGTATATTTTGCGCGGAAATCGCCAATTTATGCAGCGAAAGTGCGGCGTATTTGAAAAAGTGCGGCGTATTTGAAGAAATGCGGCCCCCGCATAAATATGCGGACTTTGGCTGATTATGCATTGAATTATGCGATCGCATAATCGCGCTTTTCTGGAGGGACTGTTAAACAGTCAATTTATCAAAGTCAGTGTGCCCAACGCTATTTTTTTTAAACTGTAGCTGTCATATTTCACGGGACCCGCGTGAGTGCGGTTTTCATGTTCCAGTTGTTCAGCCTCAGAGGGGAGAGAGAGCGGCTGACCCTTCGCCTGAGATCAGTAGAGCAGACGGCTCTGCAGAGCCGTGTATAATTACGACTTTATGACATTTCTGACAACAGCTGAAGGAGCGGCGTTGCGCCGCTGCTACATAGCGCAAACCCTGCTGTGTTTTTTTTTTACTTTTAGAGATACTGTTCCACAGTACTCTGGCGCTACTCATCATGACTGTAAAAATAAAAAACCCAAGTTCCCGTTCTGAGTCATTATTTCGATTACATTTACTTGGCAGAGAACTCTGTACAAAGCAACAACAGAAAAAAGTCCCCCCCCACACAAGCAATTAGGGGTTCTGTGTCTTCCTTTTGGGCCCTTCAACACATGGACAATAATAGCCGGGGGAATCGAACCTCCAGCTCTACCAACTGAGCGACAGCTGCCTCGTTTGCTTTGCCCTGATCCACCGCACAGTCAAAGGCTACCTGACGACATATTAGACGGATAGATAAACATAACGGCTTTCAGCTTCTATAGAGATGATGATAATATAACAATCATAAAATGAGTTTTACTGTAAGCTACATTGTTTCATTTTCTAACACAGCTTCGACATACACAACAAACTATGGCATTCTATTGTTAGCTGTGCACAGAGGTTTTATTTCAAACCATTGGCATAGATGGAGACGTTCTTCCTGAAAGACTGTTAGACAATGAGAAAAGTATTTAAGCGAGGACTCGTCTTTGAAACTGAAACAAAAGGGCAAAGAACAAAGAGCAACTTTGTTGCTGTTCACTCGTACTGTTATGGCGTTCTGCCAAACCTCTTATCAGCATGTCTGCCTGTGTGTGTGTGTGTGTGTGTGTGTGTGTGTGTGTGTGTGTGTGTGTGTGTGTGTGTGTGTGTGTGTGTGTGTGTGTGTGTGTGTGTGTGTGTGTGTTTGGTCCATTGAGATTACTGTGCAAAAAAAAACCCACATTTGCACTGGTGAAGCATATTATGCCTTCTTTTTTATTATGCCTTCTTATTAAGGATGCCATTGTTTGCTAAAAAAAAAAAAATTGCTTAGTCACACAAAGCATATGACTGATAATCCACGTACTCTGTGTGTTGAGTACACATTACCACTGTACCGTACTCACTGGGGGAGGGGGGGGGGGCTTTAATGAGCCATATACACTATAATGAACTCCTATTTCCACAGTAACCTGTAGGAGTGATGCTACTGCTGAAAAAGCAATACAGGGCTCAAATACACATGAAGGACAAAGCAGATTCCATTTTCGGTGTTGTTAGTGTGTATTCAGCAGCGCTGCAGGTACATAAAGACAAAAGCAATGCAATAAGTCACTGTCGGTTCTTGTCAACATGGGAGACTATAGTTTGAGTAGTAATGTGGGCTTGTGACGACATGATGATCCCCGTGGGGAACTTACTTATTTTTTTGACATGTGAAGTTAAACCTGACCCAGTGTTAATACATGACAATAATGTCGCTTGCAAACTAGAACGGTCCCGTTTACCATTTGTTGCGTTTGGTACTAATCAACAGCGAATATTCAAAGCTTTGCTGGTGGCACCTGAATGGCTCATTTGTGTGACGTCCTGTTTATGTGTTATTTAACCCCCCCCCCAATGTAGCACCAAGCAGACTTTATATTTCACGGTTATTGTTTTCCGTCAGATTGTTTATAGATCTCGACATTTACGACCGCGCTTGAAGGCAGCTTCATTTCAGGAAAAACGAAAAAGAAAAGAGACGGAGCGACTGTGCTTTGTTGCTGCGGTCAGCTGTTACACAAACTCCTGGGCAGTTCAGTGCTTACGTTTCGTGTTTAAACACTTTCCTGTGGCAGCCATAGAGGCAGGGATGTTTCCTGTGTACTGTACTGTACTGTCTCACGCAGCCTCAAAACGGACTGACGAGTCTGATCGCCGGTTACATGACCAGCCAACCGCAGTGTGACGTCGGGTTGCGTTTCTCCAAAAGTTGAATCTGTCTCAACTTTATTACAGTATTAAAAGAAAGAAAGAAAGAAAAAAAAAAAAAGAATATTCAAATCCCCAAATTGAAAATGGAATACCTAAGCGACTTTGAGTCCATGAAAAGCGCTATATAAATTCAATTTATTATTATTATTATTATTACCCAACGAACAAATATTCAAATATTCGGATCCAGTCCTTTTGCAAACTAACAAAATAGTTGCTCTAAGAGTTTAAAGTGCTCATTTTATGCTGTTGGCTTTTTTCCCTTTCCTTTATTGTGTTATATATCTTTTTTGTGCACGTTATAGGTTTACAAAGTGAAAAAGCCCAAAGTCCACCCCAAAGGGACTTACCATCTCCAACAGAAAACACTGTTCACAAACTGCTCCAAACAGCTCTATTGTAGTCCAGCCTTTACTTCAGAGACAAACATGGTCACTTTGTAACACATGTTATAATGCTTGCCTAGCTGCTAGCGTGGCACAACCTCATACTCTGCTTCTGACTGGCTAGTAGTCCTTACCGGTACTGTCAGGGCACACCCTCATACTCTGCTTCTGACTGGCTAGTAGTCCTTACCTAGGTACTGCGCATGTGCGACTCCTATCAAAGATGGAACAGAAGTGAGATGCTTCACTCTGTAGCTAAAACAGAGAGCTCAACACACAGGGTGAAAAGAGGAGCAGCAGCAATGTGCAGTACGACAAAAAATATGGTGTTTTTTGAAAATTAAACCATGTAAACCTATTCTGGTACAACCTCTAAATCCAATTATGAACCTGAAAATGTGCATAATATGAGCACTTTAAGACATAGTAAGCAGAATACATTGCATGGGTATTTTAATAATGGATCAGGAGGCATGGCAGAGGAGACTGGCAACATACACAGAAGGCGTCCATGGTAATAAAAGAGAGAATTTGGATGGCTAGATCTGCCATGGAATGCCCCTGGGTAGTGACCACCGCTTTTTACAGTCAGGCTCAATGGTGCCTTTGTGCAGCTGAGCCCAGCTGGCTGTCCAGGAAACCTCAGTACTCACTGCACAGTCCCACATCTTCAGAAACACAGACGTCTGCACACAGGCCACCTTTTTATTTTTGGATTTATACTGGGAACAGCCTATACCCAAGTTGCCAGATCACTATAATCACACATACATACATACATACATACATACATACATACATACATACATACATACATATATATATATATCTGTTGCCTTATCGTCCATCTGTGTTTGACAATATGATTTTAAATTAAAGTTTTATCGCTGTTATTCATTTTTTAAGTATCGCCATCACATTACAAATATTACTTATGTAAACCAACCTTTGCATGGATTTAGCTTGTCTATTGTTAACCCCTGTATTAAAAGTCAATCAAATAATTAAAATGAACAGCAGTAATGTGTTTTGAATTGTAATGGAGGGCATTTGTTTTACATTAAGACCAGAAAACCTGACGCCTTTAATCAGCAGGAGTTCGGTGTAACTTTTATGCTAAAAGTTTCATAATTGAAGTATGAAACTTTGGGCCAACCTAGGAATGTCCAACATTTACTCTCCTTTCAGCTCTTTTCTGTTCTCCACCAACTATCTTTTTCGTACAGTGGGTCTATTTCCTGACGTTTCCTAAACCAGAAAGTAATCTAAAGATGAATCAGTAATACAAAAAACAATCGTTTGTTGTGTTGCAACTTTACACATAATGCATTTTAAAGAGTCCCACAAAATACTGTAATGTAGTAGTCAAACTACACCTGGACCAGCTCCAACATTACTGCATTAATAACTCAACTCTGCCGAGAGCTTCAACTGACCAAAACCTCAACTTGTATATGTATTGCAGTATTTCTATGTTGTTGTATATATGTATACTTTCATTTAAGCACATTTCTGTACTTCCAAAAAAAACACACACACACACACACACACACACACACACACACACACACACACACACACACACACACACACACACACACACACACACACACACACACACACACACACACACACACACACACACACACACACACAGAGCGCGAGGCCATATCAGATTACAATAACATACTCGAAACCCGCGAGCCCTCTCCCTCCGCCCTCCTCGGAGCATCGCGTGAGAGCAGCAGCCGACTCTCCAACTTGATTGTGATTAATGCGCGAGTGCAAGATATCCATGCCAGATCTGAGCTAGACGCATTCTTAAGGTAGTCCACAAGAGTGGAGAAACAAAACCACAAGAGATCATAATCGTCAAAGCAAAAAACAAGACCACACTTTACCGGGTGTTCCTCGTTATTCTGACCACTTTTGCTTTCGAGTTATAGATACATATAGTTGATATATCGATGACAGAAAATAGGAGGATGCGGTCGACCTTAACTCGGTCTATCTTTCATTTTCGCAAAGATGTGTTATTTGATTAAATAACTTATCGAATATGAGCCAATCTCTATTACAGCTTATATATATATATATATTCCGTTTATGTGGCTATTTCGAGTATGTAAACATTCATTTTAATGCCCACATTTTTATATAACTTGCAGCATTTCATCTAAGTAAACTGAAAGTCAACATTAGGCTCTACAGATGCCAGGTGCGTTGAACGTTACGTTACGTACTAGGTTGTTTTTTTCCCCCGTATGTGTATAGTTTTACATACTCGAAATAGCCACAAAAACGGAATGCATAAAGTAACGTTGAAGAGAAAATCTCTTAACACAAACAATAGTTACTGGTAAGTCTTACTGTTTGAGAACAGGCTTCTTCCTCTTCTTGTTAGCATAAGATCCTGGGTTTCCCAACATGGTGTCACTTCGTATAACTTCACAAACGTTTGTTTGGGCTTATTTAGCTACTCCTTCGTTGTTGAGGCTTCCTCCATACGTACAGGTCACAGTCTGTTACTCCGTCGTTTATTCGGCCAGTGAGTCCAACTCCCAAGAAAAACAAAAAGCTGCCGCCGGGGTCCGCAGAGGTTCGGTGCCGCGTTGCCAGTTCCAGTGGGCGGTCACTGACTCTGACCTTGGTCGGCGGTGCGGTGGAAGTGAGATTGAGGCAGTCGTGTGAACACAAAAGTGGTGAAGTTTTGTGAGAGGGGAAGAAAATGGAAATTTAGAAGAGTTTGGCGAATTGAGCAGAAGTCCAACCCCCTTCTTTGGATAAACAACGCAGCCTTATTATTATCATTCAGAGTCACTTGAGTTTTCCTTTTTTTTTTTTTTTTCTTCTCCTTGCACGGGGCGTTTTCAGGAAATGTGTATGAACGGTCTGTCAGAGCTGTATGTTTTAAGGTGGACTGGAATCTTTGTGCCTGTCGAGCATGTTTTGCTTCTGCTTTTGTAATATCCAGAGTGTGCTGTGATTTTTTGGACTTAGTTGGGAAAATATGTTCTTTGGCTGAGTTTTCTGACCACAGCAGGAAATACTGTAGAAACGTTTCCCTAATAACTTCCATAATATCTGATGCACATATGATATCGTTTTTGTAACTCACTACAACTTGGCTTTATAGTCTCCTTTCCCCACTATATCACTCTGTATGCTGTTGTAATTTAAACCTAAACTATGCAAGGATCTCTGGCATACACCCATTCACTTTATAGTGTTCCTTTATTTAGAATGTGTATGATAACTGATTTATTTAAACTAATAAAAGTACACAAACTAAATCCAAGAGACTCTTATTAGAGATGGGTTTAAAAGCCCTTCTTGGCATGTGAATGATTTACATTTCAGCTTCAAGCAATACAAAGTCCAGTATGGCCACTAGCTCCTGCATATTTTATACAAGAGTAGATGATAAACATCTACAAGGTTTTGCCCTAAGGCGAATCAAAAAGCATCATAATGGGGGCTTTTAACTTGTAAACTATGCTCCTATTCAGGCCCCTATTTTACCTTATTACATGACCAAATCTATGGTAACACTCAAACCAACTATGTGTACACCCACACATGACACCAATATGTGATTTAACATCTCATTCCAAAACAAGGGGCATTAAAGGTCCCATGACATGCTGCTCCTTGGATGCTTTTATATAGACCTTTTTTCCCCCTTTTATTCTTCTTCTTTTTTTTTTTTTTTTTTTTTTTTTTTCCCCCTAAAAAAAAATTTAAAATTTTTTTTTTTTTTTTTTTTTTTTTCTTTTTTTTTTTTTAATTTTATAGGCCTTAGTGGTCCCCTAATACTGGATCTGAAGTCTCTTTTATATAGGCCTTAGTGGTCCCCTAATACTGGATATGAAGTCTCTTTTATATAGACCTTAGTGGTCCCCTAATACTGGATCTGAAGTCTCTTTTATATAGACCTTAGTGGTCCCCTAATACTGGATCTGAAGTCTCTTTTATATAGGCCTTAGTGGTCCCCTAATACTGGATCTGAAGTCTCTTTTATATAGACCTTAGTGGTCCCCTAATACTGGATCTGAAGTCTCTTTTATATAGGCCTTAGTGGTCCCCTAATACTGGATCTGAAGTCTCTTTTATATAGACCTTAGTGGTCCCCTAATACTGTATCTGAAGTCTCTTTTATATAGACCTTAGTGGTCCCCTAATACTGTATCTGAAGTCTCTTTTATATAGACCTTAGTGGTCCCCTAATACTGGATCTAAAGTCTCTTTTATATAGACCTTAGTGGTCCCCTAATACTGTATCTGAAGTCTCTTTTATATAGACCTTAGTGGTCCCCTAATACTGTATCTGAAGTCTCTTTTATATAGACCTTAGTGGTCCCCTAATACTGTATCTGAAGTCTCTTTTATATAGACCTTAGTGGTCCCCTAATACTGGATCTGAAGTCTCTTTCCCGAAATTAAGCCTTGTTGCAGAATTACAGCCACTAGAGCCAGTCCCACAATGAGCTTTCCTTAGTATGTGCCATTTCTGTGTCTGTAGCTATTGAGGAGGAGAGAGAGAGGGGGGGGGCAAGGTGGAGGGTGGGGGTGTGACCTTGACCAACTGCCACTTTGCTCGTTTGAAAGCCATGATGTCTCTCTCTCTCATGGGTGGGCCAAATTCTCTGGGCGGGCAAAGCAGAGAAAGGGGAGGTAACCTTGCTCCTTATGACCTCATAAGGAGAAGATTCCTGATTGGTCCATCTGAGCTTTCATTTTCTCAAAGGCAGAGCAGGATACCCAGGGCTCGGTTTACACCTATCACCATTTCAAGCCACTGGGGGACCATAGGCAGGCTGGGAGAACTCATATTAATGTTAAAAAACCTCATAAAGTGAAATTTTCATGCCATGGGACCTTTAAGGCCTTCCACAACATTTTGGATTTTCTCCCATTCAGCCACAAAAGCATTAGCGATACCGGGCACTGATGTTGGCCGATGTTTCCTCCCCAGTGCGCTTTAATCTTTTCTTCGCCAAACTGAAAAACCATTTCTTTACGGACCTGGCTCTGTGCATAGGGGCATTGTCATGTTGAAACAGGAAAGGGCCTTTCTCAAACTGCTGCCACAACATTGGAAGCACACTATTGTCTAAACTCGTATGCTGTAGCATTAAGTCTTCCCTTTTAAGTTTCTTGGAACTAAGGAGAACAGCTCAAACCACAGAGAACAGCCCCAGACCAAAAGTAGTCACAGATGTGTCAACATACATTTGGCCATATGATGTTTTTGTGTAGTATGTGGTTTTTTTTTTTAGCTGGTTTTGAGTATGTGTAGTAGTGTATTCATCCTGACAAAGTGGTGAAATTAGTCAGTATGCAGATCAAATATTCTGGATTTTTAAATGTGCTGTTGATGGACACTAACACTTTACTTTAAGTCCCCCTATTTAGCATTTACAAACATTCACTGAATGGTTTATAACGCACTATAATGTGAATTTTTTGTGTTATCAATGTGCATATTTGTCAGTTATAATTTCTCCTGTAGGACGTGTTTTATATTTTCAATTGGGTTTTACTATATCGTCATTCATGATCTGTATATACAGCAGCCTCCACCTATGGAGTTGATAATAGGCTACATTAAAACACTTAGGCCTAAATCTGCTTTCGACTAACTCTTGTGTAATAAACCATTTATTAACGGTTTATACTGTCTATCATTGCCGTTGGGTGAAAACCTTGTATGTCCAAAACTGTTGTTTTTCAGGAAATAAAAAAAAAGGCTAATTTGAAAACATTTAATTGAGCTATTTACTTCAGATGGAGTCACCACGTCAAAATATGTGAAACCCACAGATGTACGTAAAGGGTGATTAATAGACATGATTTATGAAAGGAAATTAATATGATGAAATATGGCGTTTCGAGGTCATTGCCCGACAGCGACGTTATAAATGATAAATGGACTCCCGGCTGAAAACATGAAGACATGGCAGGTTTATTAGACACACCTAGCTAAAACTAATGCAGTCTGATACAACAGTTCTTGAGCAAATCTCACCATCATGAAAGTTATAATATTTAGCCTGGCTGTGCAAGCTTCATTCACAGCTCATTTCCCAAGGGGGCGTGGCCAACGGACGTCGCTCAAATGCCTCTGGGCGCAATTGGATAGTCCTTCAACCAATCAGACCAACGATCCGGGTGACGCAGCAGCGACAGCGGCATCAACGGGTTGGAGGCAGTCATGTTGAATGTAAACAAAAAGCTGCTCGCCATTGCTGCGGTATCGTCATGGTGTAAAGCCCGCCTCGACGGTTGTGATTGGTGCCTCGATTGGGAAAAATTGGAAATGGGCTTGAATGGGCTCTCGGCCAGACCGACTTGTTGATTGGACTTTAAGGTCATTTCGGAGGCTGCAGTTTGTGGTGCCGTGTATTAGAGATGTTCCGATACCGATACCAGTATTGGTATAGTAGAGTACTATATCAGTATCGGCTCCAATACTGCCTAAAAACGCTGGTATCAGTATCGGGAAGTACTGGAGTTTATGCACCGATCCGATACCACGTTATAAAGCCCTAAAGAAAATCTACGTAAAAGTAGTTTATTTATGTTAAACTGGAGAATAAAAGAAAGTTCTGGGGCGTTCATTGTTTGTTCATGTTTCACAAAGAGTTTAACCTGAGCCAAAACGACAACAAAGATAGAAATCATATCACATCCATACAGGGATAGTAGTATACAGCTGTTAAAACATAATACAATATATGACACCTAACCACACAGTACGATTGGTATCGGAAACAACAAATTAGAACAGCTTGTATACTGACAGGTTTTTTTTCACCCAAACAATAAATAAATACAGAAATCTGTATAATCTTGATTTATTCCGCTGATTGAAATCCTGGTACTTCACCTCGCCACACATCAGCGACAGTTGCCATGGAGACCATTCACACCCCTAAGCCCTCCCCAGCGTTCATCTGTAAACAGATAGTGTTTGTCTTGGGCACACTGTACTTCCTTATAACAGCCGTCTATCATGTTCACATTCCCCGCTTGGAGTTTTGTCAATAGTTCAAATACTAAACTCTGTTTCCTTGATGGCGCAAAACAAAGCCCTTTTTATTTTTGAATCATGACAGGCTGACATTAAAATCCGGACTGCATTCTGCACACACACAGACACACACACACACACACACACACACACACACACACACACACACAACACACACACACACACACACACACACACACACACACACACACACACACACACACACAATGAGCAACGTGTTTTTTGCCTTTTGTGTCACGAGTGAATTATTTCACCTCTAAATGCACGCTTTGATTCGAGGATTGTTTCTTGTTTTGCCGTCTTTGGTGAGCCAGTTTTTCTACGGACACAGTTTTATTGTTCATGCCACTATATTGTTAAAGGTCCCATGGCATGAACATTTCACTTTATGAGGTTTTTTAACATTAATATGAGTTCCCCCAGCCTGCCTATGGTCCCCCAGTGGCTAGAAATGGTGATAGGTGTAAACCGAGCCCTGGGTATCCTGCACTGCCTTTGAGAAAATGAAAGCTCAGATGAGCTGTTCTGGAATCTTCTCCTTATGAGGTCATAAGGAGCAAGGTTACCTCCCCTTTCTCTGCTTTGCCCACCCAGAGAATTTGGCCCACCCATGAGAGAGAGAGACATCATGGCTTTCAAATGAGAAAAGTGGCAGTTGGTCAAGGCCGCACCCCCACCCTCCACCTTGCCCCCCCTCCCCCCCTCTCTCCTCCTCAATAGCTACAGACACACAAATGGCACATCCTAAGGAAAGCTCATTGTGGGACTGGCTCTAGTGTAAGGCATGGATACCCGACCCGAGGCCGACGGGTCCCGACGGGCCGGGCCGGGTTCGGAAAGATATTTAGAAATGATGGTCGGGGTCGGGGTCGGTCACATCAGCGCGATAAGGCATTTGTTGTAAAATGGTGCTGCGGCTCTTTTTAAGAGAGCTCAGTGTGTGTGTGTGTGTGTGTGTGTGTGTGTGTGTGTGTGTGTGTGTGTGTGGTAAGTGGGCAGAAGAGAGAGCTAGAGAAAGAGGAAGCAGACGTGTTGTAGATGCGACCGGAGCAGAGTTAGTGGTTATTCGTGTTATAACGTCGGCCCTGGAGGTAACCAGTCTCTCCTGGTTTTCTGATCACGGTCGGAAACGAAGCGATCAGGAAAGGTTAACCCATTGAACATGTTAACAGCTGATTAACGTGCGCTTGTTGCCCCGTGTGCGCTGATGCGCTCATCTGTTGACATTTCCGAATGCCTTCCTACAGTTGCTTAACTAAAGCGGGCTTTGTGTCATTAGTATGAGGGAAAAAAATTAGATTTTAACTGGGTCGGGCTCGGGTCGGGCTCAGACACAAATTTCTTAATACCTGTCGGGCTCGGGCCGGGTTCGGTCACGGCTCTGTCGGACGCGGGCCGGCCTCGGACAGAAAAATTCGTCCCGATCCGCACCAAGGCTTCAGGTACAGTATTATGGCGTTTTTCCATTACATGGTACCTGCTCGACTTCGCCTCGACTCGCCTCGACGCGCTGTGCGTCAGTTTTCCATTGCCGATTTTAGTACCGCCTCAGCGTGTTTGGTCGTCATAGCTGGTCGTGGCTTAGTAGCGTTGCTTTTCCCCGACTCATTTCCTGGTTCTCCGTCTCCGTAAACAACATGATATCAAAGAGATAGTTAACGTTTACTGCTCCAGACTTCCCACCGTGGTCAGAAAGAACAGGGGAGACACTTTGTTTCTCTCACATATATATGGACTCCAAGTGGGCTACTGCGGGCGGAGATAATCGCCGTCACTCTCTCACTTCTCCCTCGCTCACCAGCTCCCCACACACACACACATCACACATGCACACACCAGCGCACAAGTATAACCATCAGGCCACTTGTATGCTACGGAGAAAGCTCTGCGTGAAGCCTCCGGCAGCAAAAAAACACCACTGGCTAAACTATTTAAAAATGCCGTCTCTCGCTAGCAATGCAGTGATCAGTGACGATTCTTTCCGACCAGTCAGCAGCCTGCAGGTTTTCACATCACCTTTTGTTAGCAGGTACCAGGTACTTTTTTTCGTAATGGAAAACCAAAAAAGGCGAGTAGAGTCGAGGCGAGTCGAGCAGGTACCATGTAATGGAAAAGCGCCATTAGGGGACCACTAAGGTTTATATAAAAGCATCCAAAGAGCACCATGTCATGGGACCTTTAAAACATGCACTGTTGTTTCCTAATTAGCATCTGAATAAACAGAAGGGAAAAAACACAAACACATGGCAACAAAAAAAAAAAGCAGACATGTCATGCTTTCACGAGGAACTTCAGCAGCGTTTGACAGTTTGACTGCTGGATGACTGAGAGACGCCCGGGGTGGAGGCTTTGACATGGAAGCACTGACATGTCTCTGTCCTCTGAGGAAGGATACTCTTTGCCTCGCAATAGCTACGAATGATCTATAAAAGGACCTGTTCACAGTCATAGTTACAGTCTGCTGATTTTGAGTTCCGGCACTAACTGTCGACGTTACATTTTAGAAACGGTCGGCAAACAACAAAGCTTAACCTTGTGGCATTTGTTTGTCGGTGGGTTGGTCTGATCACCGGTGTTGAACTCAGGGACGTGCACAGGTTACAGGCTAATTGTTGTCAACAATCAATCAAGCAACATTTATTTATATATATATATATATATATATATAGCACTTTACAGCAACCAGCAGGTATCCAAAGTGCTTTACGTCAGAAACCAAGAATAAAACAACATATCATACAATAAAAAGAATGAAAACATTGAAAACAGTAAAATCAGAAAAAGGTAACATAGAAACAGGAGGAGGAGAGGGAAATTGTCACACCACTACTGCGTATTAAAAGCCAGTCTAAACAAATAGGTTTTGAGTTTGGATCTAAAAAGAGCTACATCTGTCATTGCACATTGATTGTGTGTGTGTGTGTGTGTGTGTGTGTGTGTGTGTGTGTGTGTGTGTGTGTGTGTGTGTGTGTGTGTGTGTGTGTGTGTGTGTGTGTGTGTGTGTATATATATATATATATATATATATATATATATATATATATATATATATATATATAAACAAATATTTATGGCGCTAAATCATAAAAAAAGTTATCTCAAACAGAATCATTGCAGTCACAGTCTAAAGGTCAACTGGCAGCACTTGTGTCTGTGTTCAGATGTCTTTTAGCAGTGAGCAGTACAGTATACTGTATAAGTTTCTTCATTATGATTCTAATAATTCTATTCAAGATAAGGCCCTACCACGAGGCTCCAGTGGAGAGAGTGAGGGAGAGTATGCCGAGCATCACTCAACAAATCAGACAGCTACCTAATGACCGGATAAGTGTTCCGGATAAAAAGGGCCAAGTCAGTAAAAGTGCGTTAACGAGAAATTAAAAAGGTACATTATAGAACTTATTCAGAATTGTAAGGTTTCTTTTGGAAACAGCTCCATCTTTGAAGAGTCGGCTGAAGGGGGTGGCGGGGGGGAGGTAGTAATGTGCACATCCCTGGTTGAACTTCTTTGTAGCTTTATTCCCCCCCCCCCCAAAAAAAATTTTTTTTAAATACTACAGTAACTGAATCTGTGAAAGTAGTTGAGAAAAAAACAATTTTCCCTTTAATACAATTTTGATGATTGATTTGATACATACAGTACACCATCATCATTGCTCATGAGCGTAGTGGTAATCTGCATGTAATCACATTACTTTTCTGTCTTTTATGTAGTAGCGTTTGGTATCCAGTCATGACAATCCTGCCTGGCGAAAATGAAGAACTACTTCTACGTCACGCCTGTGTCAACATGTGTGTCAATCCGAGACCCAAGACATGAAACGGTAATAATAAAATGGTTCAGAAGTTGAAAATACAGTATAGGAATACAATAGGCTATATAATATACTGTGGAATACTGTACAGTACTCCACGACTTTGTGGAGTATTGTTCATGAAAAATCAACTTGAAAGAGGTGAGTTTATTTTTTTTTTTTTGCAGCACTGTCAAATCAGTTGATGTTGACATCGCCATCTCCAGCCGGCCGCTCCCCCGAGAGCTCGTTATAGCTGTAACCTACCGGTCCACGGGCTGGGACCGAGACCCACACGTTGAGCAGGAGAACACAGCAGCCGAGCACTGAGGGAAATGGGGACATGTGAACATGGCAGCTGCCATGCCACAGAATTTGGCTTGTGGTTGCTGGTGAGCCCTGTGCAACTGTTCCCATGCATTTAATCCACTCTGGGTGCTTGTTTATTTGGCCCTGGCGCATTCCTGTGTGACAGACACCGGTGCACAGCCATCAACACCCGGCTCAATGTCTTTATTTCTCACTAACTTTAGAGCAATGTTTTATTCAGGCCAGCAGTGGTTTCCATTCAGGAAGGCCAGCTACCTCACTGCCTTTTTATTGTTCTCCACCCACTGCATAACTTCCCTCAAACTTATTACAACACTGTTTTTTTACGGTTTTGATTTCCTCATTCGAACAGTTCAGTCTTGTCCTGGGGTCCGCTGCGCTCAGAGACAAAGTATTTAAAGCTGAGGCAACGAGCAGCACACTTGTAGAGCAGTGTGATTAATTATTTCCTTTTGCTCTGAGCAAGAGGTATGGAAGATCATTCACACCGGGAAAATGAACGCATTTGTCAGGAATGATCAACAATAAAAATTCTAATAAAAGTCAAAGTCAAAATCATTTATTTGAACAATGATGACTTTCCTAGTCAAATGTATGACTTCATATCTCTATATTACTAGGAAGTGTTTATGAGGTACTATCTCCCAATTTGGACTCCCTTAGTCCTAATTAGTGTGTGTCGAGCGGGACACTGTTAAATTGACTACCATCGGTCGGTACGCGATGTGCGCTGCCTGCACGATCCGATATGCGAATGCGCATAAATGCGTAGTAGAAAACCTGACGGTTTCCCCACACCATTTGTATCACGCATGCGTTGAAACACTTGACGGGCCAGGCGGCACAACTGGCGGCATATTTTTGTAGGCTACATTCAATGTTATTCATTATGCAGTTCACGGCCGGTCTGCTTTATAAAAGATATTTAAATGAAGTACTTATCGTCACTGGTCCACAACCGCATATCGACGTC
The DNA here is from genome assembly GCF_010015445.1 of Perca fluviatilis. Taxonomy (NCBI): domain Eukaryota; kingdom Metazoa; phylum Chordata; class Actinopteri; order Perciformes; family Percidae; genus Perca; species Perca fluviatilis. The sequence continues at coordinate 27,955,104 of NC_053123.1, read as the reverse complement.
CGTGTACGACGCCTTGGCGACATTGTAATTTTTGTGACGTGTGGTGTGGGGATGTTGCGATGTTTTTAAAACGTAGCTCACGCTATGCATTGCGAGGTGTTTACGTGGTTGCCAAACCAAAATAATAAGGGAGAGGTTACATGTTACATGAACATGAACATACAGCCGTTTTGGTTACATGTGGAATGGAGTCTGAGTCTCTCTGTCACTGCAAACCGTCAGTTTCCTCCACACTCCCCCTTTGCGCTTCATTGCAAAAGCTGCGCAAGCGTGGAACAGGTGGTGCAGCGCGCGAAACAGGATTATCGTCTGCTCATGCGCGAACATCTCGCGCATGTCGGATCGTGGCAGGCGGCACAGATCGCGTACCCACACCATCCATGGTCAGCAAACCTACCCTGAATGAATTAAGTGTAAAAAAAAAAAAAAAAAATAAAAATAAAAATTGAATACATTGTGTCTGAATTTCTGCTACATAATTTCCAAGTCATTATCATAATTATCAGATATTAACTCCTTATTTCGAGGCACTTAACATGAAGTAATAATTCAGATTTACTACAATAAACTTGAGTTTTCTTCTTTTTTGTTTTTTGCTTTTCAAACTTTATTAGTGTATTTGATTTTGGTGGTGGGAGTGGGTTTCCATAAGAGTTGATGCTGCGCCAGTAACAAGGGGAGGAGAAGCAAACAGCGGCGCATCGGTCGGCTCATCAGCTCTCTCTCTCTGTGGACTGCAGAGTCCCTTTTTTCAAACAGGCAGAGGCTTGACATGAAGCAGAACTGCTGCCCTCTGGGAAAGGGAAGAATCGCGTGTGAAGGACAGGAGGGTAGTTTTTAACACGGTGGGATCTAACTGTGATCCATTACACCCTCAACCACGGCGCCATTAAAATGAAGAGAAGGTCGTATAATAAAGCGCCCTGTGAGTGTCAGGATTCCTGTTCATTTGCACTTGTGTGGTCAATTAGTTTCATGTGCGATGTCATTAGCCGAGTATGGAAGTTACTACTGTGTGGTCGGTGGGGCAGCCGGACAGAGAGACTGAAGAAAGTAGAGCAAAAAGAAAGAGAAAGAGAAAAAAAGAAATTGAATGAAAGTAATGTCTGTGGCTGATTTTGTTTGAGGCGTGCATGCTGTTACTGGTTTGAGGGGGTGAGAAATGGCAGGACTCATTAAATGTTGATTCATTAGCAATATTGTGTGTCTTTTGTTTATATTTTGGGAGTCAAAATAAAAAAAGAAAGTAGAGCAGAAATGCACTTTTTAGAGTAAAAAAATGGTGTCACTGGAACAGTAACCTTTACAGGAATTACATACAAGCGGTCATGGGTTTCATTTCATTTTATTGTTTATCTCGAACAATCAACAATGTTTTTTTTATTAAAACCCCAAAATTCAAATGCAAACAATCAGAATTTACCAAAGAAAAATTTAAATAATTAAAAAGTATAAGTTTGAGAAGGAGCAGGCAGAAGCAAATAGCTCATTAGGTCCTGCCCCTACTTCACAATATCATATTATTACAAAACAAATATATGCAAATACAGCACACAATCTTTCAGGTCTTACCATTTTCCTCCCGTGTCCCATATGTGGCTACTTAACATTAAGGGAAAACTTAAGGGGAAAACTTTTTGCATTGGCATGTGAACACTGACAAATGTTTCACTGTGATGATCAAAAAAAAAAAAATCTGAAGGCATTACATATTTTTATGAGACAGCCACATGCTTCCTCTAATTGACATTAAATCACTGGCTGCCATTTTGTATGTGCCAAAAAGCACATCAAAATTACACAGAGGTTCACACTGCCTCCTTATTGCTTAACAACCCTTAAACATATTTATGGGATTTGATGATACTCCCAAAAGCTTTAGCATCAGGGTTGAACACCAGGCTAGAAATGGACATGCAATAAGTGAAAAAAACCAAAAAACATTTAGATACATTTTGGTAGTGTCAATATTGGGGGCCGCATTTTCATTATTGATTAATCAGTTGATTGTTTTAGTCTATAAAATGTGAGAAAATAGCAAAAAGTGCCTATTAAAAAGGTTTGCTGCTAAGAAAATGGAACTACACTGCAAATCTGGGAAATGAAGATGCTGAAACCAGAGAATGTTTGACATTTCTGCTTGATAAATGACTTCAATGATGAATTGATTATCAAAACAGTTACCAATTATTTTCTGTTAGTGGACTAATGAGTGATTAATGGTTTAAGCGCTAGTCAAAATAACTCGCATCCCAAAGACTGTTGCAAAATGCTATGAACCCTTTAACACACACACACACACACACACAAAATTACGCAACTCTGCAAAATTGCTCGCCTGCGTTGTTCACTTTCACACGGAGACTTTATGTAACATCACATGGTCTAACGTTGAGAGTGCACCATTTCGCCAGTTAGTACACCAACAATTACGACAACGGGAGATGATACAAGGCGTGACCCCGAAGATGTCAGCCAAGCTGCAACTAGGAAAGACTGCTCCATAAATACTGTAGTCAGCAAACATTATTTCAAAGAATTATTATTATTGTAATGTATTGCATTGTTTACATTCTTCTCTTTTCATAGTCACAGTTAATATTTAATAATAAGCTATTGCACTGATCAATCCCTACACTATTCTCTTTTACACTACCACCTTAGCACCTTTAACTCTTTACATTTCTGTGAGTGATTTTTATGTATGCGAGATATATGTGTGTCTTTTGTGTTTGGTTGTCTAAGCTACTGGATGCCTACAATTTCCATCGGGATGAATAAAGTATCTATCTATCTATCTATCTATCTATCTATCTATCTATCTATCTATCTATCTATCTATCTATCTATCTATCTATCTTCCACAATATAAAGCTTCAATGTGGAACAACAGTGTCCATCAACACCACATTATAAATCCAGTTTATCTTTTACGTCAATTAGTCTTATTTTTTCAATTGTAAGATGCATTACAGATGCAAAACACAATTGGAAACACTGGAACAAAGGTTGTTTGATAAAGTCAAGATGAAGCATGTTACTGCTGCCAAGTTTTCTTTTGTATGGTTTAAGGCAGGTGAGGAGAGAAGGGCAGAAAATGCAAGCTATTTTGGTTGCCATGCTTTTGAGTTGTTCTAATGATAAACAATGCAGGCAAACCTCCTCCCTGCTGGCACTGTTAAAGCCAGTCCAAACTACAGAGGAGTGAAATAAAACCTGCTGTAAAAACCAACGGAAATTTGGCAAGAGATATATTTGCCAAACCCCTTTAAGCTGGCCTCACAGGGCTGCAGCCGTGAGACCTGAATGTAGAGTATTGTTGTTTTACTGTTGACTAATTACTCGGGTTCCTGTTGGGGTGGGGCGTCTCTGTGTGTCAGGATGTGAACACAGGAAAGTGTTTGGTACTGTACCGTAACTGTGTGCATGAGAATGTATTCATTTCTCAACGTCGGCTGCAGAGACCTATTGCTTGCACACATTTCGTTCACAGCATTCCCTTTCCGTACACGTTGCAACTTCTTTCCAATCTGCTGTGTCATCTATTAAATTAAACTAGTTTTGCCAGTTCTTTTTTCATCAGTGGAATAAAAAAATATATATATAATAAGAGCAAGACGTTCGAAATGTTTTGACAAAAATAAGAAATGTGGTCGGGCTATCAATCCATCCGTCAGTCCAAAACAAGATAAACCTCGACTGCCATTTTGGATTTTCATAGCCCCCAGAAGATGAATCCCAGTGTTTTTGGTAAACCCACTGACCTGTCAAGAGCAGGTTAACATTTCTGCCTGTGCAAAAGATATCTCCATCCATTTTCTAACTGTGCTTTAGTTAGAAAGTTAGTAGTTATGCTTTAGAGAAACCGTTTTTTGATTATGATCGCCTATGGTCTCCTAAAATTCTTTTTTTTATTTAGTTTATATACACAGCTAAATAGTTTAGCCTAATAACGTTTTGGAGAAAACGTAATTCCTGCGTGGGAAGTTTTTCCAGTCGACACACTGCAATGTTCTTGCACCACACAGACGTCACAGAAAGGGTGGATGGGGCAAAGCTACAGGGCTTTGACAATGGAAACACGATGGTTTTGGTTAGGGAAATATCACCGTTTTGGTTAAATATTGAAAGAAAACACACATCCTGTCTTGGGTCAAACCGAGACCACAAGATTTCCCAGAACCATAACCATGTGCTTCGAGTTTCCTAAACATAACCATCAGAAAAGTGAATCATGCCAAAAGTGGATTTTGTGGTGAAAACAATCTTCTTGTAAATAAATCCTGTATGATCATAATGCAACTTTGCAGATATACATTAAATTGTACTCCAGGAGACAGGTTTGCCCCATTAAGTTTCTTCTATTATTCTATCCTCCCAAAAACAAACGAGAAAACGACCGTATAGGTCGATTCAGCAAGCAGCTCATAATGACCCATATTTTTTGTTTCACAATTAATTATCGTGAGAGCAAACGAAGAAGTAAGGTGACAAAACTATAAGAGCGCCAAAACAAGGTTCAAACAAACACAGGACTTTCACTCAGGAGAATGGGGCTCGTGTCCTGTGTAAAACCAAAAGTCAACGGTCAATTTTGGAAATTAACAGACTTTTATGGACGTTATACAAGGGCGTAACTTTGGTTTTAACATTGGGGGAGGTGCTGATTGCGTTTGTAATAAAGCGACGAAAACCTTGAAAAAAAGTCAAAAGGTGACAAATGTCGGAAAAAGCGCCAAAAACTTAGACAAAAAAAAACTTAAAAAGGCAACAAAAACGTGAAAAATAGTCAAAAATTTGAAAAAAACGGCAAAAAAGAAACAAAAATGTTGAACAAAAACGGCAAAAATGTCGGAAAAAGTGACAAAAACATTGAAAACGTGATTAAAACTTTGAAAAAAGCCCAGTTTTGGCCCCCACTCCCCCCCATAAATTACACCTTTGACCTTATAGTCCATGACGCAGTTACATGTACCTCCATTTTGTCATTGTTTCCTAAACCTAACTACGTTTTTTTTTGTTGCCTGCACTTTGTTTCACAAAGTTAACTACTAAGAGCCCATACTGAATGGCCTTTGAAATATGAAGCGGTGTAGTTGACTGTCTGCCATGTTTACATTGGGGGTTTCTGAGCCTACAGAGGAAACAGCCAGTGAGTCACACTTGTGTGCCGACAGACTGTAGGAGTTATGTAAAGTCTCGGGAATTCATGTGTGAGCGTAGTGAGCTCGTAGCTGTAAGGGAAAGTGCAGGCAAAGATGAGCCAACCTAATATCAGAAGGTGAGTGAATATGTGTAAAGTCATTACTATCACAGTGAAACCAGAGGGAACTATTTATAACCATTTGTTCAGGTATCGTTTTCCTTGTAGACCAGTGTTACAATAACCGCTCGTGTTATAATGATCCAATCAACAGCATCTCCACCACGCTACACCTGACCTATTGGTGAGTCATCGCCGTAAAAAGACAGGATGAGATGTCAGGCATAGTTTAGACCCACATTGTATAAATTCCAGTCCAGATCATGAAGATTAAAAACACATTTGTATAATTAGACTACCTTCTGGCCAACTTAGGTTTTCCCTTTCATGCTGAACTCAGGGCTGCAGTGACAGAAAAAGAAACTGATATCATGTCACTTCAGGCTCCACAAAGGGGGCCTGAGGGGGCAATTCCCTCCCCCAGATACACACTGTTTGTATCTGGCAGGGTAATGTGGTTTAAATCCTGCTGTTCACACCATCACGTGCAAAACCTCAGAGATACTTTTTTTCAGTCAGTGAGTGTATAGTGTTATGGCTGTTTACATTTCTTGTGGGGGGGTGGGGGGGAACAAATCTAGCTAAATTATTTATCCCATCTGTCTCATGAGCCTGGTCCAAGCCAGTGCTCTAACTTTTAGCCGTCCCGCTAACTATAGGTCGAAGAAGTGGCCAATGTGTATTCCTGCCAGTGGTGGAAGAAGTACTAGAAATATCCTGCTACAAGTAAAAGTCCTGCATTCAAAATTGGACTTAAGTAAAAATCCAAAAGTATCAAAATAAGTATCAAACGTACAATTGAACAATACATACTGTTGGAGTTTAATCTACAGTAATACATCCTAATTTATATGGCCATTATATTTTGTATTAATAATTTTAATCTGCAAAGTAACTGGTAGTTGTAGGGCCTCATCTACAGCTTTAAAATAAAGGAAATGGAGTAAAACGTACTATATTTTCCTGTGAAATGTAGTGAAGTAGAAGTACAGTGTACCTAAAAAATGTACTTAAGTATACAGTACTTGAGTAAATGTGGCCTACATAAATACTTTCCAACACGGTTTCCTACCTACTTTTCCATTGCAGACGGTGACATTGAAATGAAAACATTTGTTTATGAGTACACCGTTTTGAGGTCAGGCAGGTTTATTTAAAACAAGTGAATACTGCCACCTGCTGGTAAAAAGACAGAGACAAACATCGGGCATGGACTGTGGGTCCTCACAGGAATATAAGAATAGATTATGGCTGCATTAAAGACAATGACAAAAAGGATTATTATAGTCAATTCTTATGAAGAACATTAGCAATTTTAGCTCACAAGTAGTTTTGCTTACAGAACTCACATGATAGTCAATTAATCAATTAGTAATTAACTTTTGATAATCGCTTAATGTTTTCAAGCAAAATGCTTACACCTATAGTTCGGCCTTATAAAATGTGGGGATTTAAAGCTTATTTAGTTATAAACTGAATAGCTTTGAGTTTTGGATTGTTGATCAGATGTATTGCAGAATACAATACATCTGATACATTGATGTATATCAGAAACAAGCAACTTCAACATGTCACTTGGGCTCTGGTGGAACTACAATGGGTAATAATGGTAATTTCATAGACAAAACAAATGATCTATTGACAACTATTTATCCGAACCATAAGCGCAGGGAGGCTAAATTAAAATGGGTTGTTTTGTAAAAAATGTGTTCATTTTTACATTTATTTTTTTAAACCTATAAATGTAGCCCGTTATGTACTGTAATCATATTTTGATTTTTGCAGTAACAGACATGTTTCGATCAAAATTCAGGCAACGACTAGACGTACTCAAACGTGTAATCTACAAGACAACACTTAGCAAAGGACCTCGCTCCCTCTGACGTGTTATCCTGTCGCCGGGTTGCGGTGATTTCGGATTTCTCGGGTCAGCTCGGAGGGTTTTTGGAGGACAGTTAATCATGGCCCTGAGGGTGATCGGACTGGTCATCCCATCGGGAGCAGCTGCTTTTAAAGCGGTGAACGTTGCACAGAAGGTAAGGACAGAAAAATACACGGACCCTTATTTGTCCTGCATAACGCGTTAAGTTCACAAGGGCAAGCTAACTAGCTAGCTAGCGAACTTCGTAGCCGCTAGCATCACAGTCGGTCGCCGACAGGCTACCAGCTGTTTATGCTGTTTCTTGTCAGTGGATAGCCAATAACATGACGTTGGCAGTCAAGCCTGTCGATATACCAATTTGTAATTATGCTATTTGGTTAAGCTAGCCAGTCTCGGAGTTGCCAAATGCAGAGTTTTGAGTTTCAACAAATTAGTTTGGTAAATATGTTGTACCATTAAAACCCAATACAAACTGAAATGGTAAGGGCCCTATGGTTGGATGTGTATTTTACCTAATGTTGAGACCCTGTCCCATGTGTCACATCTAGTGTGTGTGTGTGTGTGTGTGTGTGTGTGTGTGTGTGTGTGTGTGTGTATATATATATATATGTGTATATATATATATATATATATATATATATATATATATATATATATATATATAAAAATAACTTACAGCAAACTTGAGGGCAGGGTAGCAGTGTTTCTAGATTTTTCCAGGGGAAGGTGGTGACTCTTCCCCCAAAAAGTTGTGGCGGAGCATATGCACCGGTGTAGCCAGTTTATTGATTATAGTGAAAGCGTAGCGTTCCATACGTTACGCGTGCAATGTAGCCGGCCTAAGTTAAAATGAATTGAACTTTTAAGGAGAAGAACGAGAAGCAAATTGCCTGTATATCTGAGAACATATCTCGCACGTTTTTTTTTTTGTTTGTTTGTGCAGGGGTCGCCCCCCCCCCCCAAAAAAAAACAAAACAAAACAATGGTAGGGGAAACACTGGGTAGTGTTGCTGTGTAGAAATAGTTGTGTAGATTTTTTTGGACTTTGGGGGTGAAATGGGTTGGAGGGAATCCCCATGTTATTAAATAAAAGGTGTATTTTTATTTTTTTTTGTCATGCAGGCAGGTGTTCACACCAGCTCGGTGAGAAGCCTACGTTATGGCTGGTTGGCCTATGCGCTGGGCGAGAGGACGACGCCACGGTTAAAGCAGAACAGCAGAATCATCACCTTGGACGGCAACTTGTCCTCAGGGAAAGGAGCGCTGGCCCAGAAGCTGGCTGACAAGCTGGGTAACTATCGCACTGTAGGGACCCTTCATCAGGGTTTGCCCCGGCAAAGGTACACTCATCCAGTGATTCGTCATGCAGTGGATGTAAGAAGGCGTTTACAGGCTAAAATGTTAAACTCCTTCCATCATGGGGCTAAAATGACTGAAATTTGATTGTGATAATGCTTACTGCACCAATAATTGAGAGCCTGACTGACAGTGATATATCTGCGATAGTCCAATATTGGCTGATAATATGTAGCATACTGTGGACATTTTTGGGAAATATTCTTACTTGTCTTATTGGGAGTTAAGTCCAATTTCTGGTCCCGCGTTAAATTGACGGCGTGGGTACATGGGGGTAGTACTGCTGCGGGGGGGGCCGGGGGAAAAAATCCCAGCGGCCTCCGGTGAAACGTTAAGACCGACGTCACGCTGCGGTGGCCAAGCACGCTACATGACAGGTGTCGTGGCGGTTTTGAGGCTGCGTGAGAGTCCCGTACAGTAAACGGGGAAACATCACTGCCTCCATCGCTACCACAAGAAAGTTTTAGCCTACAAGGTACACTGTAGTGTTTTAAGTATTTTATTAGCTAAAATCACTGTCGTCATTCATAAATATGTCTTCATTGGTGAAAAATTCCCTATTTGCCAATGATCTGACTTATCCTCGTAAGTGAAGAAGTTCTTATCTGTATTTACATCGGACGAGTAGGCCCAAGAAAGTTCCATGTCGTTTCTCCATTTTGAAAATATAATCGCTGAGAGGAACATCAAGCACTAGCCGACCTGTCTAGCTAATCCACGACGCATTTTCGTTCAGAGCCATCGTCGCGTGACTGAAACCAGCTGAAACGGAGGAGGAGATCAGTGAGAGGCGCTTGCCACTGCCTCTGCAAGTTTGAAAGCCTGCACTGAACTTTAGTTCATAATGGAGAATCATACTTATGCCGAGCCACAGGAGAAGGAATCCTCGTCGCCAAAAAAAATCTAAAATTGGAAGACGTGTTGTCATAGCTCCTTGGTACATAACGGCTACCGCAGTTGCAACACACATTTGAAAAAGCGAGGCGCTAGAGAGCACTATTCGTTTGAATGCCAAATACAGTTTCACCGCTTGATGGGAGAAATTCCTACACAGTGTAACCTTTTTAAAGCTATGAGGGTAAAGAGAAAACTAAACGCTAGCACTGGACCGCCAGTCTGTGTCCAGCTGAATGTTTTCCAAACGACAAAGCTGCATTCAAGTGCAGTCAGGAACGACAGTACAGTAACGTTGCTCTCCTTTCCATGGAAGCTTAATCACCTTAGATATGATTGCTATTTCAGTGTTAACATAAAACAGAGGGGAGGGAGGGAGGTGTAGAGCCTGTATGAGGCAGAGGCAATAATACAGTACATTGACAATAATAATACTTTTACATTTCTGATTGTACATTTGTTTAGCACCATTCGATTCAAATGTGACTGAACTAAAATATGATTGTAGTTTCTGCATTTATTACGAAAGCATTTATCAGTAATGCAGTTAAAATAGGGGAAATGTGAAAAATTGAGTTGCAGTTCGATTTTCTTCCTGCGCCCTTAAAATTACAGTTAGGGGCTACAGTGCTCCTAGTAAAAACAAAAAAAAATAATTTGTCTGGAGCCCTGGCCGTAGTCTGATGTGCACCTCTCAAAAAAATTTAACTAAACCTCACGGTGACGCAGAGCGCAACAACTGCGATTGGTCCGCTTGGCCGCGTTGCATTTCCCTTCGACTCATTTCCTGGTTCTCCTTCTCCATAAACAACATGGAATCAAGGAGAGGGTTAACTTTTGCTGCTACAGCTTTCCGTCCGTGGTCGGAAAGCACAAAGAAGACCCTTTTGTTTCTCTCACTATGCCTCTAAAGTCAGTACTTGCTCCGAAGCTAATCGCCGCCACTCTCTCACTCGCTCTACAGCACACTCCCCACGCACAAAGTATAAACCTTAGGCCACTTACGTAGGCTACGGCCACGCAGAAGCATACTGTACATCCCGCTTCAGGGTTACGATGCGATTGGTTTACATGTAAACGCAGCCACTGAATGACCTTTTTTTGGAAAATTCAATGGCAAGACAGTGTGGACAGTATTTTGTGTTGAGACCAAGAACTTCTGATTCTGTATGTACAGGGATGCTCTACATGCCCGAGCCTGACACTTTCTACTTGGACAAGATGACCGGCGAGAAGGAGCCACTTCCTGTTGACTTCAACGGGATGTGCAGCCTGGAGAAGTTCTACGCGGACCCCAAAGCTGCCGACGGAAACAGCTACAGACTGCAGATGTGGATGTACACCATGAGGCTGCTTCAGTACGCCGACGCCCTCGAACACCTGCTCACCACAGGTACCGCTGGCTCAGAGCTGCACTGGAGCTTCCCGTACTCCGCTCAGCGTCCAGCTAGGTCATTTCCATGGCAGGATCACGTTTGTGATTGCCATATGCAATTACACGATTAAGTTTGTGATTCATTTTAAGCAATGATATTAAGGAATGTGTTTGTAAGACAGGATTTATAGTGTGTTAACGGAATCGCTCGCATACAGCCTGATCTTCTTCTGTGTTTTAAGGCCAAGGAGTGATCCTGGAGCGTTCTCCCTTCAGTGACACGGTCTTCCTGGAGGCCATGTTCAAAGAGGGATACATCAGGAAGGAGTGTGAGTATATCACTAGGGCTGGGTTGAAATAATCAACTCTCCAATTAAAAGAATTCTTTCTTTGAGTAATCTGATATCGATCAATAAAATCCTGAAATCGATCTTTTAAAGTGCTCATATATGCTCATTTTCAAGTTCATAATTGTATTAAGAGGTTATATCGGAATAGGTTTACATGGTTTAATAAAAAAAAAAAAAAAAAACACCATATATTTGTTGTACTGCACATTGCTGCAGCTCCTCTTCTCACCCTGTGTGTTGAGCTCTCTGTTTTAGCTACAGAGTGAGGCATCTCACTTCTGTTCCATCTTTGTTGGGAGTCGCACATGCGCAGTACCTAGGTAAGGACTACTAGCCAGTTAGAAGCAGAGTATGAGGATGCGCAGTAGCTAGGTAAGGACTACTAGCCAGTCAGAAGCAGAGTATGAGGGCGTGCCACGCTAGCAGCTAGGCGAGCATTATAACATGTGTTACAAAGTGACGCACGTTTGTCTCTGAAGTAAAGGCTGGACTACAATAGAGCTGTTTGGAGCAGTTGGTGAACAGTGTTTTCTGTTGGAGATGGTAAGTCCCTTTGGGGGGGGACTTTGGGCTTTTTCACTTTGTAAACCTATAAAATGCACAAAAAAGATATATATAACACAATAAAAGGAAACGGGAAAAGCCTAAAAGCATAATGAGCACTTTAATATGTTAGTATAATATTAGTCCTGTTAAGTAAAAAGTACTTTAATCAACCTTTTTGGGGGTGCATTATACAAATTATGGGGTGGGTTTGCTTCTTGCATGTACAATTTACAGCAGAAGTTCTCTAAGAATCTCTTTTTTATAACAGAGCGAAAGTGGTATTGGTAATTTCCCTAACCTAACTGATATTGAATCTAAAATGCAATCGAATCGGGACCCTGTGAATCGGATCAGGGAAATCAGTGGCAATACCCAGCCCTATATATCACTGTCACTAACGACAAAGATGTGGATATGAAGCACGACCATTTAAAAGTAATTCTCTGTATTTCAGTAGCCTTGAATATAAAAACGTACCGGCTAGGGCTGCACGATATGAGCAAAATATCTCATTGCGATTATTTTGACTGATATTGCGATACGATATTTGAGGGAAAGATACTTTTTGTATAATTACTCATTTTCATTGAAAAGTATTACAATTAAAAAGGATTATAGTGGGATTTTTGCAAGGATCTGTACCAAACAAAGATTTGTTTTTCTTAAAAAAGGTCCCATGACATGGTGCCCTTTTAGATTCTTTTATATAGACCTTAGTGGTCCCCTAATACTGGATCTGAAGTCTCTTTTATATAGACCTTAGTGGTCCCCTAATACTGGATCTGAAGTCTTTTTCCTGAAATTCAGCCTTGGTGCAGAATTACAGCCACTAGAGCCAGTCCCACAATGAGCTTTCCTTAGGATGTGCCATTTCTGTGTCTGTAGCTATTGAGGAGGAGAGAGAGGGGGGGGGTGGGGTGGGGTGTGGGGGGTGTGGCCTTGACCAACTCCCACTTTGCTCGTTTGAAAGCCATGATGTCTCTCTCTCATGGGTGGGCCAAATTCTCTGGGCGGGCAAAGCAGAGAAAGGGGAGGTAACCTTGCTCCTTATGACCTCATAAGGAGAAGATTCCAGATGGGCCCATCTGAGCTTTCATTTTCTCAAAGGCAGAGCAGGATACCCAGGGCTCGGTTTACACATATCACCATTTCTAGCCACTGGGGGACCATAGGCAGGCTGGGGGAACTCATATTAATGTTAAAAAACCTCATAAAGTGAAATTTTCATGCCATGGGACCTTGAAGTCTGTAGGACAGGAGGTATCTGCAGCACCTCAATACTTAATTCAGAATGGTCTGCCCCCCCCGGATTAGGATAGGATATTGCGATTTTGATAAAATTGCGATTAATTGTGCAGCCCTATTATTGATGGGCATTTCCAAAGTCAGTGCTGTTTTCCAATGTAAAATTTGGTGATGTTGTGTTGTTGCATTGCCAGAACAAATTGTGCGCGCACACACACACACACACACACACACACACACACACACACACACACACACACACACACACACGCACACACACACACACACACACACACACACACACACACTAAAGAAATGTCCTGTGGCTCACAGGTGTGCAGCACTACAACGAGATCAAGGGCATTAGCCTCTGTGAGTTCCTGCCTCCACACCTCGTCATCTACGTGGACCTGCCAGCCGAGGACGTGCAGAAGAAACTGAAACAGAGCGGCAAGGTAGCGACTGAAACCACAGCACGCTGGAGATACAGGAATAGTTATTTCATTTCATTTTCCGTTTGAAAAGAAACGCCGCAGAGAATGGATAGAATTGATAGAGTCCAAATCAAATATTGATATATAAAAAAAAGTTTAAAGTGGGATGATTCAATCAAGCTTTTTTAGCTCCATGTTAATTATTTATTCACATTGAATCTCTCCATTTGCAGTCCTATCTTCAGAATGTGCCCCTGACGTATCTGAAGAGCATTGAGGATAGCTACAAGAAGTCTTTCCTGCCCAAAATCAGGTGAGTAGTTGAACTAAAACCGATGTGACCACTGTCAAATAACCCATGCATCATACATGATGCTTATGTATTTTGGTATTTAAAGACTCCTAGTAGGGCTGGGCAATATGTGGCTAGATATAGTCTTACATTTTTAATATCGTAATATAGCAATAAGATGTGTTGACTTTTCCTGGTTTTAAAGTGCTCATATTATGCTTTTGGGCTTTTCCCCTTTCCTTTTATTAAGTTCTATATCTTTTTGTGCATGTTATAGGTTAACAAAGTGAAAAAGCCCAAAGTCCCCCCCCCAAAGGGACTTACCATCTCCAACAGAAAAACACTGTTCACCAACTGCTCCAAACAGCTCTGTTGTAGTCCAGCCTTTACTTCAGAGACAAACGTGGTCACTTTGTAACACACGTTATAATGCTCGCTAGCTGCTAGCGTGGCACGTCCTCATACTCTGCTTCTGACTGGCTAGTAGTCCTTACCTACCTACTGCACATGTGCGACTCCCAACAAAGATGGAACAGAAGTGAGATGTCTCACTCTGTAGCTAAAACAGAGCTCATTACACAGGGTGAAAAGAGGAGCTGCAGCAATGTGCAGTACAACAAATATATGGTGTTTTCTGAAAATTAAACCACAAACTTATTCTGGTACAACCTCTAAATCCAATTATGAACCTGTAAATGAGCATAATATGAGCACTTTAACCCTTGTGTTGACTTCGGGTCACATTGACCCGTTTTCAATTTTTGTTTTATATACGACGTAGAATTTAACAATTTAAAACAAAACTGAAAAAGTGCGGGGGAAAGTGATGTCATTTTCTGAACTTACTAGACTGTATGTAGACTCCATTGTTTTGCCTTTACCCACTTTGTCATTACATCCACATTACTGAAGATTATTTATCAAAAATAAAAGCAATAGTCAACCCCCGTTATTGCCGCATATCCATCTATGTGCTCAAAAACATTGTGCCATTTGATTTTCTCCAGATCGCCCAGCTTTAACTCCTAGCCAACAAACCCTGTTAAACCGAAACTAAACTGAAGCGTGTTTGCCTAACCAAAGTTTTCTTTTTCTTTAGCGAAACATCAGAAGTGCTCGCTTATGATGCAACCCAAGCCCAAGACGTTGAAAGGGTAAGCCTATAGTGGACAGTAGCTGGTTGAAAGCATTTTTGGGGTGGAATTTTGATCCCCAAGATCTTGTTACTATTTCTGTAGACGGCGTATTTATTGTGTGCTGTCCGCAGGTGGTAGAAGACATTGACTATTTGAAGTTTGAAAAAGGGCCGTGGCTGGAGCAGGATGATGTCACCTACCACCACATGAGGATGCTGTGAGTGCTTGATTAATGTTGTACCGTTTTCCCGCATTTAAATGCAAATTGCATCGAGGAAGAGCTCCAACAGGTGAAGTCGGATTCACAACCCCAGCCTCCGTTTGTCACACTCATCACGGATAAATATGCAAAGTACCTGAAACGAATCACACAGAGAACTCAAAATGCAGATTCGTTCTGATTGCCTTTTTTTATACGCCGTACTCCACCCATAGATCAGCATACATCCAAGTTGCTTTGCTAGGAGTTGATTTTTGAGTTTTGTTTATTGATTTTTTTATTTGCTGTCTTTTTCTCTGTGTTTTCCAGTGTGGAAGACAAACAGAAGGTGGCAACCCTGACCCACATACCAAAGTTTCTGCCAGAGATAACCATCGGAGCCCACGACTACGATGAAAAATACTATGCCTATAAATCGGTATGTAGAGAGATGTTCAAAAAATCTTATGATACATCGGCCAATATTTTTTTTTATTTATTTTTTTTTCATATGGATCCCTTAAATGTACCCTGTATTTCCGGACTACTTCGGCTGTGTCTCAAACGGCCTACTTGCACACTTCAAAACACTTAGTTTTAAATATATAGTGTAGATAATGCAAAAAGTACCCGGATGACCCCTTAAAAACGGTCAAAGAGTTCAGTGTGGAACGATGGACCCTGCGTGCACTAAACGGGCACCATCCTGACTACAGAGCGGCAGGGGAGGGACCAGAGACGTCGGCAAGTTGAATCCAGGCTACTGTATGCAAATGAGGAGCAGCCGCTCGGCTCGCCGCCTCTCAAAATCTGACAAATCTATTAAACTGACCTTATTTCGATTACAAAAAAAAAAAAAAAAAAGATAATTCAGCAGCTGTATGGCCCATTTCTCGCTTAAAATGTTTTCAGAAACACTTTCGGTGAACTATTTTCGTAAAATATGAGATTGTATTCCGAACGAGCCACCATTATGGTCGGTTTTTAATTTGGAAGCAGCCAGACCCACGTGACGCGTTCGTCCAATCAGCTGCCATGTGTTGCGTTCGTCCCGCTCATCCCACTCGTCATTTCCGGTGAGCGTTTTAACATAAGTGGTCCTTTTGGGACAATACTAACCATCGAAAGTGGGCGCTACAGCAGTAAGTGGTCAATCCACATTAGCAGGGTACTGCCGGAAGTATGCCGAATGAGACAGCCTTAGTGTTGCATGCTGATATTTCGCCAAGCGAGGGTTTATTTATTTATTTATTTTTTTTAGTTATTCTATTTTTTTTAAACGTCGTCTGGTCAGGGCAATTTATTGTTCTGTTCTGGAAATGTATTGATAATGTGATTACGTCACAACCCAAACACATTTTTGGCATTTCAGCTAGAGCTGGGCAATATGGAGGAAATCTAATATCACAATATTTTTGACCAAATACATTGGTGTCGATATTGCCGCGATATTGTGAGGTTGACTTTTGGTGCTTTCAAAAAAAAAAAAAGTAAGTTCAGGAAATGACATCCCTTTACTGTAATACTGCCTCTAGAACCATGAACACTAATCATACTACGAGATTACAATATCCAACATTGACTATTTCAAGTTTGAAAAAGGGCCACTGCTGGAGCAGGATGATGTCACATCACCACATGAGGATGCTGTGAGTGCTTGATATATAGCCCAGAATTTTTTTTTTTTTTTAAATTATATATATATATATATATATATATATATATATATATATATATATATATATATATATATGCGCCCTAATTTCAGCCATTACTGGCCATGTCTTGTTACTTATTGGCTGACGTAAACACAGATGTGTCTCTGCTAAAGAGCTAATTTCGGCCAATACATTACCCTGCCTCAAGTTCACAGTAAACGGATAATAAGAAATGATTGGGTTTTATGGATCAATTCTAGGCCTCATGCTGATCCCACAGATCAGCTGGGCTGCTGTTGGCTGCCAACATTAATTAGCTGTGTTGCAGGAGTATAAAATGCCCTTTCGTTTTTATGTTTTGTCATTTTCTGTGGATTAGTTACATTATCTTGCGATGATCACTTTATTGAAACCTACACAATCATATTGAGGAACCCTGCCTTCGCCCCCCGCCCCCGCCCCCCCCCACCGTTCTCTTCATATTGAATGCTTTTATTTCTCTACCCTTTGCCATGTGAAGCCTATGCGGTACTGTCGGCGTGATGGAACTCCTTTCCTTCCGCTGAAATATTGAACGACTCGTAGTTACAAGAAGGCAAATGCCAGAAATGGAATATTCTACAAGGCTTTTGGTATCATCAGTCTTGCAGGGAAACATTTGGCTCTGACCTTTTCTGTTTATTGACGGGAGACTTTTTTTGTCTCCCCCCTTGCTGCAAAACAAAAACCAGGCGGCGTAATTCAACAGGAGGCTGTGACCTGACATTTTAGTTCTGAGCCTGGATCTCAGTGGAGAGAATGAGAACTGCGACACGTGGAGGCGTAATGTCCCTCGACACACTTGAGTTGACAAAAGTAAAGTCATGGAAGGACGTTTGCAACACCGATGTATTACAGCTTCCATTAAATTTATGATAATGTTTTTTACAGCCCAAAAAAGAAAAAAAAAAAAACCCTGAAAGGTATTCTGTTTCAGATTTTAACAAGTAAATGGTTGATTTGAGTTTTCTGTTGAACGGTCACGTGTTCCTTTTTTATTTCATCAATTTGTTTTGTTCTCGTAGCTCCCTGGGAAGAGGTATGCACCCGGTTATAATGCAGATGTCGGAGACAAATACATCTGGCTGAAGTGAATGAGTCCACGGGCCTGTCGCTAATTCAACCCTCGTCATTGGCTGATCGGCTCCCCGAGTTGAACTCTGGACCACGCCTCCATTGTTGATCCAGTTGTCTCCTGTTGTACATCCTAAATAATGTGTATGTATTAAAATAATAAATTTTGAATCTACAAAATGGCTCTTCTTTCATTCTGACTGTATACCAGAGCTCATGAAAAGATAGGAATAAAAGAAGTTGTCGATGTTACATTTTTTTTGTCTAAGTCCTGGATCTACGCAACCCTACCTACAGCACCTTTTAACCATAGTCCTCATAAATCCACTGGAGTTTAAAATGCCAAAACAAAGAAAGAGGAAGCTGAGGGACATCCGACTGAATGAGGGATATCTGGTGAAATTTCCGGCAGCACCTGAACAATTCCCGGAAGTGGAACGTCGCCGATATAGACGACGAACGCGCTGAACTAACCGGGCTCGTTTAGCTAACCCTTGTGTGGACTACGGGTCAAATTGACCAGTTTTCAATTTTTGTTTTATATCAGAAAATATGGGATGTAGAAATAAGCGCTGAAAAAAATGCGTAGAAGAAAACTTTCAAACGTTGGACGTTGGTTTTTCAAGGTTGACGGGAAGACAACACAAGGGTCAAACCACCAAGACCACCGCTACTAAAGGTTAGCCTAGCCGGTAACACGATGAATGCCTCTGCCTCCTTTTCCCTACGAGTGTTTGGGAGTGTGAGATTCACCTCTGACTCTGCATAGTTTAGCGTCCGGGATCCGATGACTGCCTCGGGGACCGCTCCGCTCCGTAAGTGGCTCCACTCCGTCGGTGTCCTTGCCGGGCCTGCCCCGCTTCTCCTTGGTTTGTAGCCGTTCAGATTTTTAACCCTTGTGTTGACTTCGGGTCACTTTGACCAGTTTTAAATTTTTGTTAACAATTTAAAATGTTGGAAAAAGCAAAAACAGTCAAAAACCTCAAAAAAAAAAAGTGTTTTTTTTCAAGGTTGATGGGAAGACAACACAAGGGTTAAAAAGTGTGTATATAGAAAAGTTTGTAGTGGGGGAAACGAGCAGTCTTTCGGTCCTTTGTCTTCCATAGTGTTTCCACTGCCTCCAAAATGGCAATCCGTTACACACCTGTGACTGTTCAGGTTAAATCAGCACACAACCACCCCCGCCTCATGTCACATCAGTCTGACCCTGCCCACTACCTGAACGACCTGATTAATATAACAATTTTCAAGAATGTTTTATGACCTAATAGCACTTTTTTTCTGTCAGTGGCAAAGGCAGAAAAAAAACAAACATTTGGCCAGGCCTGTGAAAATAAATGATAGACCTGGGTATTTGCTTTTGTTTTTTTTACAGTCTACTTTTTCCACGATCATCCTGCTATCCCAAATCTACAAAAACAAAATAAACATATTTCTTTTATTTGTCAATGTTTCTACCAGATCGTGATCCGAGGCTTGACGTAACGGGCCTTAACGTACACTTGGCAGGCGTAACTTAACTGTGATAGATAAGCTCTGAGTCTGAATTCGCCTATTCTAAATGCAAAGCCAATATATATATATATATATATATATATAGTGACAAACAAAAATAGCATTTTATCGTACCATTGGTGGCTTGTTATGGGAGAGGTGCTTCTATAGCTTACAGCAAACTGCACGTGGCCTGGCTTGGCGCTGAATATGGAGAGGACTTGCAAATCGTCTTTTAAAATTGACGACCATCATATGTGTAATTCATTCAATGCACCATTCAAACAGGATCAAATTAATTATTTGTCTCTTGCCATTCACTACCGTACAAATTATTTCCGAAATAATTTCCTATGGTGGTCCACCAGAAGGGGAGGGACTTTTGCTCTCTATTCAAAATTGTTAAAAAACACAAACAGAAAAAAAAGATGTCCTTATTTGATCAGGAAAACGCTTGTGGTGTAGTCATTGATCCCTTATTCTTTAGCCAATTTATAAAATCTATTATTTGGTCTTGAGTTTCATTCTGAAGGACTGGGGCCAGAGCTCCCCTCTTTTGAGAGCGATTATTAGTTCCTGTTTGCTGGAGGACGCTCCTGTTCTAATTAAGAATTGATCTCCAGCACAGATAAAGTTAAGCTGGGCTCAGTGGCAGAGTATACCGGAGAAATGTGGGGAAATCTATCTCCAATAACGCCCTGCTTGTTTTTTTTGCTGGAATGGCAACAGGATAGTTGATTCGTTTGGAATGAAAGGCTGCTTCTCAGGACATCAAACCCCCCTGTGCACGTGTGGAGACACATAAATGAAATAACTACATTTTGAGAATAGTTTTCCTTGTGTTGCTGTGGAAGCAGTTTCCAATCGGGACTCTTTTCTAGCATCTCGCGGGGCGGACATGGATGACCCTGATGCTGTAGCATTCGAAAGAACCAAACCAAGCTGTTCTTGATGATCCAATTTTCCCCAGCATGCATGGCCACCTGGAAAAAAAAGAAGGCAATAAAGCTACTGCCGCAATCATCATTTCAGATGATGCTGCCTAATCATCCAAAAGACTTAAGTGATCTAAAGATCTCAGAATTGTCTTTGGTTTAAACATTTGGCCGAATCAACCCCTTTTCCTCTGAATCCTGTGGGATGTAGAGCGACATGACAAGCTCACCAGAAGGCTGTGCTGACTGAAGTGTAAAGTACGGGTAAAACTCTGCCAGCTGTAGGTCATTGAAAATGATTCATCTATTATGTATTAAAGCTCATCCTATTTTATTATAGCTATTATCACACCATAAATGAGTCTTCAACGTAAAGAAATAGGTATCTGCTATTTGTGATAATGGAGCTAAAGATATTCAAAGAGCAATCATGGACTTTGAAAAGAAGAGACAGTGATTAAGTCCAACTTCTTCATTATCCTGTCATACGAATGACCGCCTCCTTATTATCACAGTGAGCCTCCAGCCCGACACTCTCTCCTGACACTAGATATGCTGATCAGAGTTGTGACGTACTCTATTTAAACCTAGTGTTGTCCTCGGGTCAAATCTGAACCGTTTTCGAATTTTCTATATCAGAAATATGGGTTTCTTTCAACCAAATTGCCCCAAAATACTGGACCTAGCCTCATGTCGTCATACTCAGGTTCTAGTCAGAATATGAGTCTGATACCGCTCCATCGGGCCAGGATTATGAGGCGTGTTTCAACCGAACCAGGTAAGAAAATGCCTCTGCACTCAATTGGATAGACCTACAACCAATCAGATCGCCCCATATTCTTAGCGACCATCGGGGCCAGCCGATAAATTAAACCTTTTGCCGAATCCCGTAGGAAGGACGGCAAAAACATCTTTCCGATTGACAAATTCCTTGATCGCGGTTCTCTGAATCTACACATCTCAGTTCTCCAGCGGCAGCCACCTTTGTCGTAAACTTATTCAACCCAAGCGCTCTTTGGTGACGTGGTTGATTACGTTACTGTTGATCATCTGTCCATCATCGTATAAAGCCCGCCCTGACAATTTGATTGGTCCGAACAGCTTCAGTTCGAGCATAGTTGCTCCACAACGGATCAAGTCCAGACCGAACCTCCCGACCTCAAATGTTGTGGGCGGGGCTAAGTTCGGCTGGCATCCGTTCTTTGCAAGTAAAATGAATGGTCAGTTCATTACTTTCATTGAATTTTGGGTATTTTATTCAATTGTATAGCACTTGAATTATTTATTTTTTAATTGTTTCAAACCAGTGACATCCTGCAGAAAAGACGTTATTCTCTTTCCAACAGTTCAGACTCCGAGTGCCCGGAGCTTTTGTCAGAAGGTTCCTGCAGAGATCCAAATACATTGTGTTGAATGGGAAGTTGCTTAGAGCTATGGAGAAATTTCTGTCTGAGCAGGTGCTATATTTCAGGTCTGGGAGACACTTACATCCCTTTTAACAAGCAGAAAGTGCCCTAGGAACTGAAGAGGCGATAAATGATAGCGAAGAAAAAAAGGAACCCAAAGGCAGAAGTAAAAAAGAAATAAATGTGCTTGTTACAAAGTTTTCCAAACGGTTATACCCAGTTAGAGCTGCAAAGATGAATGAATGAATCGATTAGTTGCCAACCATTTTGATAACCGATCAATCGGTTTGATTAATTTTTTGAAGGAACAAAAGTAAAAAATTCTCTGATTACAGAGTCTTAAATGTGAATATTTTCTAGTTTCTTCACTCACTCTGAGACAGTAAACCGAACATCTTTGAGTTGTGGACAAAAGAAGGCATTTGAGGACGTCGTCTTGGGCTTTGGAAAACACTAATCGACATTTTTCACCATTTCTGACATTTTTTAGACCAAACAACTAATCGATTAATTGGGACAATAATCGCCAGGTAATGGACAAATTAATCGACAATGAAAACAATTGTTAGTCGCAGCACTACTGTCAGTTAACACAATTCTTTATTTAAAAAAAAAAAAAAGCTAAATGTAATTAAAGACCTAAACTGAGCGATTGCATCAACAAGAAAAGTTGAGTTAGTTAAGTGCAAAGAAAAACAAAAGAAGTACTTCACGGGTCACTCAGAGTGCGACGAAGAACGAAATCAACTCTGGACAGTCTGGACAGACAGTGGAGGCCAGGGGCCTGCCACGATCTGAAAAGAGGTGGTCTACTTGCACTCGCAGTGCCAGAGCACCAGGGCTGCTCAGACAAAGGAACTGTCAATAATTGACAGCACAGCCGCCTGGTGCAGTCACATTGAACTAATGGAGGATGAAAAACATGAAGTCTGGAGAAGGGGAAGTTAGCGCACTATCCTGTCTGGTATAATGCGACACAGAGGTCTTATCAGGCAGAGGGAAAAGGTCACATTTAAGAAGTGGGACAGAAACATTGGTGGAGTGAAACCCACAGACTGAAGAGAAGAGGTAAAAAAAAATGCAGTGTACCAACGATGGCACAAGTTTGTCAGGGGATATTTTTAAGGCTCGCTGCCTTTGTCAGCTACTGAAGCCAGACCTAATGCTGAGGAGAGGGCATGGGTGAAAGAGGCAAGCAGCAGCCTGTAATAGGGTCTTTAACCCCAGCGATTCTCACTGGGTTTAACGATTCAGCTCAGGGTGGTGTGCCACTAAAAACCACAAAAATGTTTCTAGACAGAAGCCCAACGCAAAAGGCAAGAAGTCAGCGACAGTAGAATTTAGCCAGTTCCAGCTTACTGTAAAAAATAGTTCTGATCATGAATGTCTGTAAAAAAAAAAAAAAAAAATCCTATCCTATCCAGGCCTATTCACATAATTTTATTGTATTATTATTTTCTTTCTGTTTTTAAGATAATTTTTTGGCATTTAAGACCTTTATTAGCTGCTAGACAGCTTAGACATGAAAGGGGAGAGAGCTGGGGAATGACTTGCAGCAAAGGGCCGCAGGTCGGAACCGAACCAGCGGCCGCTGCGGTGAGGACTGAGCTTCTGTATATGGGAGCACACTCTACCAAGTGAGCTAAACCAGCGCCCGTTTTATTGTATTTTTTGTTGTCTATTTGTTATCAATTTCATCTCATTTTCTGTATCCCCATTTATTTTTAATGCTAGTATAACTATTTTAGTGTTTTTATTTCACTCTGTGTTAGTACCATTACTGTTATTATAGCTTTTAAATCTATTGTATTACTTTTTCATCACGTTTATTGTCTCGTGTGCATTAGTCTCTAATTGTTAATTGTAAAATCGTTTTTGTCTTTTTCGCAGTCTACACTTTGTCTTGTTATCGGCTTGTCAGTCATCTGTGAAGCATGTTAAACTGCACTACGCTCTATGCGACGTCCTATAATACTACAAATGAGGATTGATTAATTGGTTGATGTGCTTAAGGCAGCACAATATTCAGTATTCATATTTTTATATCAACATTTAGTACAGCTCATGTTGCTCTGTGTCTGCTGGATGTGTAAATTAGCAAGTGTTTACTTTAGAAGGCGATTTAGCTTGTTTCCCTTGCCACCAAGTTGTCAATCAAAATGAATCCTGCTTTAATTTCAATTACTTGTAATCTTGTAAAAATGTAATACAAACTTTAATATTCATATTTGGCAACGTCCTTGCTCTATCTACCTATCCATCCATCCATCCATCCATCCATCCATCCATCCATCCATCCTTGAGGTTTAAATGCTTTCTGACTTCCTAGAATCTCATTGGTTAAAACTAGGCATCTTCCTTCCCGTTACCGATTACGATACCTAAACTTGCGTGTCGGCCGATACTTATTTACGATCTGATACTAGTGCTTTCAAAAATACATATATATTATTATTCTTGAACAATTGTACACTACTAACCCTGCATGGAGGCTATTTGATTGCTATCATTGTTGCACTTTATTTTATTATTATGTCAGTCATAATGGAAAAACAACATAAACAAACTACTTTAAAGTGCTCATATTATGAAAAAAACACTTTTTCTGGGATTCTGGGTGTTCTTTTGTGTCTCTGGTGCTTCCACACGCATACAAACTTTGAAAAAAAATCCATCCATGCTGTTTTGAGTGAGATACGGTTTCTGAACGTGTCCTGCCTTCAGTCTCCGGGTGAGCTGTTCAAAATCGGCCCGGCTTTCTATGTCACAAGCCGAAATGAGCTGGCTAACCACAACCGTTAGCATGCTAGCGTTACCTCGTTCTCAATAGCAAAGCACTGCTACAAAACCCACACAAGTTCACCATAATCTACAAAAGAACTACTTACATGTGCTCCCTCATTTAGAAGAAGTCTCCCAGCTAATCCTGCCTTGGAACTGACCAAAGTTGGAGAAACAGCTTTCTTTTACTGTCTATGGAGCTAGCTAGCTGACATGCTCTACATCTGAGCTACTGAGCATGTGCGAGTGCGAGTGCGAGTGCAATCAAAGATAGTACAGAAGAAGAAGATGAAAAGAGGTCTCACTCTGTAGCTAAAACAGAAACCAGGTGAAAAGAGGATCTGCAGCAGTGAGAGAGAGCTGTGCAGTACAACAAAAATATGGTGTTTTTTGAAAATTAAACCATGTAAACCTATTCTGGTACAACCTTGAAATACAGTTATGAACCTGAAAATGAGCATAATATGAGTACTTTAAAAGATCAATTTCAGGATTTTATTGATCGATATCAGATTACTCAAAAAAAGAATTCTTTTAATTGGAGAGTTGATTATTTCAACCCAGCCCTAGTGATATACTCACACTCCTTTTTTTTTACATGGTATCAGATCGGTGCATAGACTCACATACGCGCCGATACCGATACCAGCATTTTTGGCAGTATCGGAGGCAATTCAGATACTGGTATCGGTCTTGGAACTACTCTAATTTAAACCATAATGCAAATCTAATTGTTATGTTCATTATTTTACACACTCTGTACATGTAAATTGTTTTACTTTGAACAAATAATGCCATACTGTCAGTATTCATTTATTATTATACTTATACATCAACATTTCAACGAGATATCATGACTTCGCGTAAACATACATGGCACTTTTTCCTAAAACCAAGTGGCTTGTTATCTCTACGCATTTTGAGCTATCCGCGTGTATGCCTACGCCGTAAACAGCGGACGGCAGTCTGCAACGCCAAAGCGTAAACATACACGCCACTTTCTAAAGCCCCGTGGCGTGTTATTGCGAGGCTACGGTTGGGTTTAGGAAACGTTACACGCGGGTTGGGTTTAAGAAAAGAACAAACGTGGAAAGGATACATCACACACGGGACACAATCCCTGGGTGAAAGTCCTGTGTTTGACCCATCCTTCACCCCGACCAACCTCCCTACACGGATTTTCGCCCTTGAATACTACTCGCTACGGCGTCAATTCACACGCAATCGCAAGGTAATGTAAGTCAATGGAGGCCATTTGATAAACACGCTAAAAAGCGAGTATGCGTCTTTGATAACACGCCAACAATGGCATACGAATTGGCGTGTCATAAATACGCCACTGCATGAGATCAGTCTGAACATTTATTAAGCATATACTGAATAAACTGTTCTCAGTCAAATCCCCCCCTGCCTTGGCCCAAGAAATTCAGTAGTTCAACATAAGTACAGCATAGTATAAAATTTGAGAGATTTAAAAAGAAAAAAATCCAGTCATTAATCAGTGGCCTGAGTCCAAGAAACTGAATAGGCTTCCAGATTTTGGAGGCAAACGATGGCTACAGGAGCTTTGCCATGTGTTAAGGATTTGGGAACTTGACATCCCTGCGGAGTACTTCACTAAAAGCCGACTTTAAACTTTCATCTAAAACTCACAGCTTCCGGGATTAAAACTAATTTAACGCTATGTACAGCAGACTTATATCGAACGTGTTGCACCAGAAAGCAAATTCCACTCCATAGAAAGGCCTTGGGAAAAGCCTCGCAATGACTCACTGATGAAGCTGAGGGAAGATTATTGGTGCTGGGGTTCATTTCTCAGCTGCAGTGAGCTGTGGCTGCTGCTCGGTATCATGGGAGCCCCTGAGCCCGGAACAGAGAGCCAGAGCAGTAAGTGAAAGGAAGGTTATGCTACTGTAATCAACAAGACTAATTACCATGCATCACTTCTTACTAAAATCATTTCTTCATGCTTTTTTTTTTTTTTTGGTTTATACAGTGTGTGAAAGGCTCCAAAAAGGAAGCTGGTGTGACGATAAGTCATCAGGCTTTAGCGTGGAGGCAGCAGATGGCAGTGTTGCTGTCCGGATACATGCAGTGTGAAGACTGTCTGGGAGATGCTATGTAGCTCTGGGCTCATGTACCTCTGAGTAACACCACTGATGGGGAAATTCGCTTCCAGATACTGAGATATTGTGTGACACCTTCTCTCCTCACTTGAGCTGTTGTTTGCAAGATATGTGAGAGGAGCTGCTGGCTTTATACTAGGCTACTGTTGCCACTTTATTTGCACTTCACTTTTTACTTTCCCTTTTAACCATGTTAACTGTCTTGTATGTGTCTGATTTTTTTTGTATATCTTGCTTATTTCTGTATATTTTTACCTGGTATTTTGTTTATTTAGCTTTTATAATTTCTTGTACTTGAAATTGTGCGCTGCCTGGTTGTTTGACGCCACAACAGTTCACTGTATGTACTTGTATGTTGGCTATATGTGACAAAGAAATCTCTTAAAAATCTCTTGAAATTAAATACTGTATTTTTCCCACCGCATACTCTCATTGTAACATTTTGCTTACTGGTATCCTAAGAATTCATAGAAACAGAATGAGCGGGAATAGAAAATGGATGGATGGCTGGACAGAAGCACTCAGGATGATTAACAATACTACGGTGTCACGATAACAAGACAGCCAAAGAATTTTAAGGAGTCAGAGTGAAAGGGAAGAAGAAAGTGATTTATCTTCAGCTTTTCTTTCAAACTTATCAAACGCTTCTCAAAATGCAGGAGTGGACCGAACAAGGTGGTGTGCCAAACAAAATAGAAATCAATATCACACAACTAGGCCTGACTAATCCCTTGCTCTGAAAACACAAAAACACCAACAAAAGATCTCACTTGCTTGTCGAAAAAGAACTTCACCAAAACGATTAGAGAGGTGGCAGCAACCAATAATTGTCGTGTTTCTAGGATTATGTCGTTAGCACCTGAAGAGAAAATGGACGAGCCAGACCCACATCAAGATGTTGGGTCTCGGATCACACCATTGACAGGGCTCAACCCGAGGGGCGGGATAAACGGTCGTCTTTCAAATTCCCTCTGCACGTAATAGGATAGCGCTACAACCAGGCAGAGCAACGAAGAAGGTAGATAAGCTAGTTGATAGATTACACTTTTGCCGTATCTGGTCGGCAAAACTCCGATACACATCTTCCTTTTTTAAGAATGACTTCAGTTCCGTTCTTTGTTCTTTACTCAAAGAAAAGCTGAACTCCAAGTCTTCCAGAGTCGCGGCCAAAGCCGATTCTGCAAATTACATTTGCTGCTGATAGGGTGCGTCTAGATTTCTAGGCTAAACAGGGCAAGGAGAGAGAAAGAAAAGCAGGATGGAAGAAACACACGTACACAAGCACTTTGCCCGTGCCTGGGCACGTAACAGTAGGTAGGCTATATGTTATGTCCATCGGTCTAAATTATTTCAACTTTGGCTCTGAGAAATCAACAGTTTCTTTTTGTGGATGTCTCTAAATAGGCTACTACAATACACATGAACCTTAGCACCTGTTGCTACAGCGGAAAAAATAAGGAGGTGCAGCAATTTCATTATGCTTTGTTGTTTTAATTGGTAACAAAATACTGCACCATAGTTGCTGACTTCATTCACTGATAGTGAATTGATTTAATTGGTGAGTGTTGTATCTGGTTTAGCTTTAACTTCAGCCTGCTGTTAGCATCGAGCACAACTGAATCTTAAGCGTGGTGGGATTGTTTTTTTTTTTTACTGAAATAAATAGTTGACTTCTCTGCTTAAAGTGGCTGTATGTCACTTTCAGTTTGTGTTGATTCTAGCGGCCGATTTGGACTAAAGTGGTAGTGTTTTTACCACACCTGCTGTCGTGAAGATCTGTTCTTTATGGTGCTTTATTGCCCACTGTATTACTGAGTTAGGGTTACGGGGAGGGCATACGGTTGCGATGAATGTTTTTCTCGGACAGAAAATTAATTAATTTACAATAAGAGAATAGGTTACAGATGCATCGTTGCATTTCAAGTGTTGCATACGGTAACTGAGCCTACTTTGGATGTCTCGTGAGATAAACCAGGTATCACTGTCACTGTGTCACGAGCCAAAGCATTAAGAGATTGTTGTAACAACCAACGTAATAATAACTTAGAATATAGTACAGGGGGACAAGGGGAAAGAAAATAGTAAGCTAACACAAACACTGATTAAAAGGAATAAAATGGCCACGCTAAATGGAAGGGGGACATAATTTATATAGGCTGCTGAAGTTGGCTCCCCCGTCTGTGCTTTCCTTTTTAGCTTTTAGTTGTTCTTTGTTTAATTTCCTTCTTTCTTGTGATGGTCCTTCCCCAGTATCAGCCATAACTACAACAGATAACCTGTCTGGAAACGCTAGCACCGGCTTTTTTCTGGTGTTACAAAGAAATCCGTGACCAATCAGAATGTGTTACTGTAGCGCCGTATACCTGCCACAAATCATTCTGTGACTTTGCGGGAAAAATCGTACCCGGGCAGAGGTCTTACTAAAAACAACAACAAAAAATAGCGTTCTTTTCACTGTTAAGTCTTGTTTGCTGTTACAGGTAAGGCTGGTGTCTCTCTGTATTTTGTCTATTGTAGATAAATTCCATGAAAAAATATCAAAACCAACAATCCATCGATGGTTTCCAACTTCCATTCAGTGTCTGTGGCACTCATCTGGCAGCATTCTTTCTTTAAAAAAAATAGCTCACAAACATATTGAATATACTATATATGTATATATCATTACAATACATTTTGTTATAGCCCCTTTCATAACATGGAATGCAGCTCAAAACAAGTGCTTTACAAAAAAAACAAATCAATGATACAGGTATTAAAAACAGAAAACACAAAAAGCGATATAAGATATCAAACAGGAGTGAAAATCTGTAAAATATAACAAGACTTTGAATTTGCTGATCACCCGGATGCTGTATGTGCAGTTCATGGTTACGAAAGAACATGTCACCCAATGTAACAATGTGAATTATTGATAACTGTTAATAGATTTAATGGGATCAGGCTTTAGATACACTACAATACTTGCAGCTGCCTTTATATTTTGATTGTCATTATAGAACTTCAAGTTTTGTAACGCTGTCGCTCATCTTTTGTACCGATTCGTCTGTTCATCCAAGCCTTGGGAGTACCCTGACCGTAAGACCCCCCTCCCCCCACAGAAAATGAATGGAACTTTCAGTCTTTTGCTGCCGAAAATAACACCTGCTTTACATCTCTATTTGGACTCTATATTTGATGTAGTGAAGTTGCCTGCTCCTGGCTCCCGACTTCACCATGTCACAGAAAGCACAGTTCGTTTTAAATATTTGCACATGCAGCCAACACACAGTGTGTGAATATAACAACATTGGTTTGGATTGCTAACTGTAAAAAGAACTAACAAAAAAACTGTTTGCAGGATGATGCGATGTGACATGGTGGTAGAGTCCTCTGTCACATCCCCTGACAGGTCATATAATAGGCTTATTGATAATCTGTCACCTCCGGTACTTTATGTGTTGCTGTGGTTCAAGTGTGATATTTGAGTGAAAGCGCCTCCGACACTCGTGGATGTTTCCACCGGCATTGCACTGTACACTTCATGGATGCCGTGCACCATCGATCTGACCTGTTATTTTCATCCCGTCTGATTCCCAAAAGTGTTAGCAATATTTTTCTCTGGAATATATATGTGCCTGAAGAGCTGTGTGGGCAAAGTATTGATATATCTAAAAAACAAGGCCAGGCAACATCAATAACATCTCGGATAGCAGCCATAACCAGATATGGATTGATTGGGGAAGTTGAGCCGAAGACTCGCAACCCACAGCTTTTAGTGTTTCTGCGGTTGGATTTGAATAAAAACCAGAGTTGCTGCATTCTGGCTTTTATTATTGTTGTGTTAAAACCCGCAACGTTATAAATAGTCTGTTTTCCCCAAATCAGTGTTTTCTCCTGTGAGTATCTGCTGCCAGGTCCAGAGTAAAAACATTTAAATCAAGACCATAAATGAATAGAAGTGTGGACATTCCGTGGACATGTGGCGCCAGAAAAGGAAATGGAGTGTCAACATGGCTCTGCAGGATCCACAATAGCTATCATAGGAAGAAAAATGGGCTAAATGTAGCTAGTCCTTTGTGCAAACCACCACCCTGTTTGCCATTTTCAAACTGTAATTGAGTGTCCTCCAGCCTCCCGTGCTGCCTGCCTGTCCCTGAGCTGCTTCAGTCAGTGCATCGTGACACTTAACTCGACAATATGTCATCTGGTATTTTCAAAGAACGTTGGGCTCTTGCGAAGACTTCCTCTTCTGTGATTTTTCAAAAGTGTTAACAGTTAAGGAAGTGACGATTTCATTGCATTAGTTTCACAGCACATATCTGACAAATGGTCCTCAATGTACACGTAGTGCATGTCTTGAAATATTCTGCTCATTAATGTGCTTGCAGGATACATTTGCAATTGGTTCTTGATAAGTCTGTAGAGGAAGACAATGGGAATAGAAATTTCCTTTGTTATCTTGTGACTGGTACAAATGGTGGTATAGCAAATGTGATTTCCAAGTAATTTCCTTATCTCTACCTTGCTTTTGCCTTACAAAAGCTTTGCTTCTCATACTCTTTGAGCAAGAAGATCATGAGATGAATGACAACTATCCCTTTGTTTTGTCTTACAATTGTTGCTGTGTGGGTTTTTTTTCTCCCCTCCATTCTCAATTCTTTCTCTAGGAGCACTTCAGCAAGGATATTCTCAAGGAGTTGCAAGTGATGGACATGAGCAGGTGCCCTTTGCATCAGCCCAAAGAACAAAGCACTGAAAAGGAGCAGTGAGTGTCCTGATTGACAAGCTTCAGCCGAGCCCTCTGTGGGGTTGTTAATCTTCCTCTGCGAGTCCAGGAATTATCTTGCTGGACCTACTGCCCTTTCACTAAGAATAAGAAGTCAAATTTGGGAATTAGACAGCACAAGGACGTGCTTCATCGTGTTTAAGCTGCACAAGGGAAAAAGTTTAGGTGAAATCTAATTCGTCTACATCACTGGTTCTCAAACTGTGGTACAAGTACCACTGGTGGTACGCAAGCTCCCTCTAGTGGTCCGCGGATGGAATCGCTGATACATTTAAAAAAAATCAGAAATAAATTAATTTTAAACATAATGCTATAGGAATAGCACAGATAAGTGTTTGTTTAAGTGGAATATTGTTGTTTCTAGATCAGTTTGCTTCATAGTCATGTTCATGGACGGAGTGCGCATACATCCATTATTAGTTGGTGAGATGTGATGGCAAGATAGTGAGCAGAGGTAAAATGAATGGTTCAAAAACACTACAATCGTGGCTCCAAACTTTATCTATTAGGAAGAGAAGTTTGGATGAGCACAAGTGCTTTGCCAAACCTTCCTCCACAGTGCTGTGGAGGAAGGTCTGGCTAGTCCACACAGCATTCCAGGATAGGAGAGAAACATGCTCTGGTTTATTGGCATTTCTTTAAACCAATCACAATCGTCATGGGCGGTGCTAAGCACTGGGAAAAGCCGCGATGCCGCCGCAAAATAGCCTCTGGAAGGAACTTGTTTTGGTGGAACGTGTACGTTCAAAAGTTGTTTTAGTGGTGCGACAGAAAACTCAGATTGGACAGATAGTCTAGCTAGCTGTCTGGATTTACCCTGCAGAGATCTGAGGAGCAGTTAACCATAGTCCTCAGAAATGCACCAGAGTTTAAACACAAACAAAACGAAGCAGCTCCGGTGAAGTCTCCAGAGCACCTGCTAGCCGCAAATGATGAAAAGAATTAAGGAGATATGACCCAAGTTAACTTGGAGCGGGACAGAGGAAGTACTGCGTGGCTGTGGCTGTCGACAATAAATATTATTTTCAGGAATAAACCTGCCTGTCCATAGAGTAGGGTAGGACTATGCTACTCTATTTTAACATGGGCCATTATGGTGATACTTGGAGAGACATATTTTCTGAAGTGATACGTGTTGTAAAAAGTTTGAGAAACGCTGGTCTAAATAACAGAGTTAAGCTGAATTTGCCTATGATTTCATCCAATCTAGATTTTAACCACACTTTAACAATGCAGTTAGTGAAAAGGGAAGGTATAATAGCTTCCTGGGGGAGATTAGGGTGGAAAGTAGAGGTCAACCAGAGGACCCGACGAATGAACTGGTGAACTAAATAAAACAGGCTAAACAGAAGCTCGAATGGTTAAGATAACTGTAACATGTTTTGGAGTCAAGGAATAGTCTGACATTTTGACTACGGGTTGTTCGCTTTCGTTAGATGAGAAGACGGATACTCTCGTCTTCAGGTCCCATTTCATTTGTGTCAGTTGGTCTTGTCTCTACTTGCCGTTATGTCATGATCATAAGAAACCAGTCTTGTTTAATTTTGAGTTAACAATATAATTATTTCATGATCACGAAAAACAGCTTGACCGCTTGTTATGTTGATCACAGAATGAATATTTTCTTATCTCAAGCCAGCAAACTTGCTGTGAAAACAAAGTGGGTTTTCTTGTGAGCATATTGTGGCAGAAAATAAAGTAAACAGCTGTACCTACACATCTCCAGCATGGAGCTGGGATTGAGCTTCCTGCTATGCATTGAAATTAAATGTTTTGCACCTATTACATGGATATACTTTAATCAACCAACCAGAACTGTTTCTGATCTCACAAGATAATTTTTCCGTTTCCGTGCTGCGGGAGGTCCATGGAGGACAGCGTATTTGTTCTCGTTGGTTAATTGATTGTTGATTGAATACAATCTTCCAGTGAGTCGGTTACCGTTGCCGAGTTATTTTGAGAACTGAGAATGCAATCGAAATCATTAACAAAACGTCATGGAAACAAATGTAACTTGAGATTGACTCAATGAGCAAATGTTTCCAATTTGGCTGCACAATCCTGTCCCGGTAATGAGATATGATTCACTATTTTATTATTCAGTTTATAATGCTATGTTCATGTTGAGCAGGTCCAGTCCAGTCTATGTTCCAGCCGTCACCTAGGCTCATGAGCTTTAGGTAGTGACCGAAAGACACTACGAGTAGAGCCGCTGCTCCTTCGATACAAACAGGCGAAATAAGTTTCCTCCGTAGGGTGGCTGGGCTCAGCTTTAGAGATAGGGTGATGAGCTTAGAATTTCAAAGGGTGCTCAGAGTAGAGCCGCTGCTCCTTTGCGTCAAAAGGGGCCAGTCGAGGTAGTTCTGGCATCTGATCAGGATGCCCCCTGGGCGCCTCCCGTTAGAGGTTTTCTGAGCACGTCCAAAAGGCCCCGAGGTAGACCCAGAACACCCTGGAGAGATTATATATCTCATCTGGCCTAGGAACAGTTCCCCAGGAAGTGCTGGAAAACGTTGCTGGGGAAAGTGACGTCTGGAATACTTTCCTTAGCCCGCTGCCCCCATGATCCTGTCCCCGATAAGTGGATAAAAATGGATGGATGGATGGATGGATGGATGGATGTTAGCCAGTTTCTGTTTTGGCGGTGGTGCCCAATGGTGACTGACGTATCTGTCTCTGGTTTCTCATGTCAGTTAAGGAAACATGCAGATTTAAGAGTTGTTACTTCCGTCAATTGACTTCAAACAACCTGTAGAGCTGTGTTGAGCTCATCCACGCTTGTTGCCATTTGTCTGTCATTATTGTTTATAGTTTCTTTTCTGGGAATTTGTGTGTGTGCGTTCATGTGAGCATCATCTTCAGCCAGGAAGTGGGACTGTGAAGAAGCAATGGTTAGAAATTAAAGCAAACACTAAAGTCAACTAGGCACTCAACTAAACTGGATCCAGAATGTATCTGCCAAATACATATTTGTAAATATAAATTTATATTATATAACTAGTAAAGTAAAACTGAATAAAAAGGCTTTTTTTTTTTATTTGATTGGAAAGGAAATTAATGATGCTACCTCACCCATTCGCTCGGACAAGTGGTTAAAAAAAACCGGTGTACAAAAAAATCTGTCGTTGTTGTTCCAAGCTGAGCTCACTGATACCATTTGCATATAGGTTGTCACTGATTTCTGCATGACTTGAACTACACCAAATGCCAGACGCAATATAGGTCCTTTTCACGGCAGACATTTTGACATTTCACAGTAGGAAAAGTGCAGGTGTAAATAAATAAAATTAATGATGGCTGAATTCCATTAGGCCTGCCTCAGCTTCACGGCCCTGACATTGTGCATGCTGGCTCACTGTCACGCTGTCATGGCTTACTAGGACACTTGAATAGAATAGAACCATCTTTAACGTTATTAGTGACACCAGTGCTTTTCCTACTATGTCAAAATGTCTGCTGTGAAAAAAAACAACCTATGGTTGAGAGGGATTTGTATCATGTGGAAAGAGTGTCTACTGCCATCCATTATGTTCCGGTAGAGTGAAAATGACAACTATAAAGTATTTGTCCTATAAAAAAACCATATAGGCTGTCTAAAATTACTCCCTTGCTCACACTCATTCACACTACTACCTATTCAATGGCCACTCAATAGTTTACTCAGTAATGAGCAGTAAATTGAGATTACTTCAATATTTTATCAGCTGTAACTTTCTGAATTTTGGGGGGTAAGGAGTAGGGCTGGGCGATATGGAGAAAATCATATATCACGATATTTTTGCCCAAATATCTCGATATCGATACAGAGACAATATTGTAGTGTTGACTATCGGTGCTTTCACAAAATATTTACACAATGAGATTTTTGATAAATAATAATGTGGATACAATGACTAAGTGGGTAAAGGCAAATAATAGAACAGTTACAACAGTCTGATGAGTTCAGAAAATGACATCACTTTACTGTAATGCAGCCTTTAATACCAGGAAAAGACAACTTATGCCATATTACGATATTACGATATTTAAAATCTAAGACGATATCTAGTCTCATATCACAATATCGATATATTGCCAAGCTCTAGTAAGGGGTGATACTTTTTTGTCAGTACAAGTGACCCAGTTCACACTACACATAATCTCTATTAGAGATGGTCCGATACCATTTTTTGCTTGCGGATTCCGATACCTTAACTTACGTATCGGCTACCGAATACCGATCCGATACCAGTGTGTCATATTTTATTATGTTTTAACAACTGTATATAATACTATCCCTGCATGTGGATAGCAGTATGTGATATTATTTATGTCTTTGTTGTCTGTCTGGCTCAGGTTAAACTCTTTGTGAAACATGAACAAATACAAACAATGAATGCCACAGAACTTTCTTGTATGATGCAGTTTGACAGTCAGTTATAACGGAAAAAGAACATAAATAAACTACTTTAACGTAGATTTTCTTTAGGACTTTATTACGTGGTATCGGATTAATGCAGAATCTGAATAGCCTGGAAACCGGGTGAATCTGCCAGTCTTTATTTTAATTTTTTTACAACTGTTTATGTCACATGTAGAGGGTTTAATACAATGATTGACAAAGGAGTGTCATGCTTTAACATAGTTACTGGACGTAACTGCCGTTCTCCATCCAGCGCATTTACAAATTAGTATCTGTAGGTAACAGGACAAGATTATAGAAATGTTCTAGGTTCCATTTGTTGTCCGAGCAGTATTAATCAATGTTTGAGCGGGCTTTGGTTGCATACAGACAGTCCGTGTGAAGAGCAAAAGAGGTAGAAGGCATTGGCTGAAATGCAATACTGGAATCCGTCAGCTATCGTATGAAATTATTTATCATTATCATTTCATTATAATGAATCATACTTTGCTTTTAAAAAAATGTATCATGCATTCATATGTGATCAATTCATATATCAACTCAGACTGTAAACATCAACAGCACATGGAGGAGTATGTCTTGGCCCGGATATCTGCTGGATACACCGGAACAACCAAAATATTGGCCATTGCACCCAGAGGCTAAATCGCCTTCAGACTAATACCCAATGGGTTCCAAGATTACACCACACAATGGGCTGTGCAATTAATCAAATTTTGATCACAATTTCGGTTTCGGCTCCTAACGATCACAAAAAAAACGTAATTGAGAAAAACGATTATTTTGCACACTAAGTTTTGCAAGTAAACTCTTATTTTGTCTTGTGTTCTGAATGAAGTGCACTTTCGTCACTCTCGAAGGCTAAACTCACTCAGCCAATAAGTCAGCAGGGTCCTGTTTGTAGTATCTGGTGGCATTTAGAAATTTACACAAGTGAAGATGGCGGAGGGAGAGAAGCAGGGTTTAGTGAGCAAGAAGGGGAGAGCAAATTCCGTTTTTTAAGTTCAATAAATGCAACATCTTTCCAAAAGTCAATGAGTAATCGTGTTAAAAAATCATGATTCCAATATTGACCAAAATAATTGTGATTATGATTTTTTTTTTCATAATCTAGCAGGCCTGACCCCACACACACACACACACACTTTTTTTTCATTGTTCCATACAAATATACATTCGTGAAGTTTTACTGAATATATTGTGATTTGTATGCATATGTAAGCATAGCCATTGTGAGCACAGATAGTTAGATGATTCTCTAGTTCATCCAGGTAAACAATGTTAGTTGTTACTGAAAAGTGTGTGTAGCTGCTGTGTATTGTTATTCCAGTCACTTCTGTGCCCAGGCTTTTGTCTGCGTTCCTCAATCTCTCACTTCCACTTGAAAGCACGCTGTTGGTTAATTGGATTTTTTTTCTTCCTTGGCCAGCAAGAGGAGACATGCCAGCTTGTGACAGGGGCAGGGCACAAAAACACACACACAAACACACACACACACACACACACACACACACACACACACAAACACACACACACACACACACACACACACACACACACACACACACACACACACAGAGACAAATCGATTAGTATTTGACTTAGTGTATGCTAGTTCTTTCCCCATTGTACTTGCAATTACTATCAGTATTGTGATGGAGTTGATTGGGGGTGATGTAAGTGTGAGAGAGCAGAACTATTAAGACCATTCACAGATTTTACTGTAAATATGACAAGCAGATGTATTATTCATCTCAAGTGTTTATACATTTCAGTAGTGCACATGCATATGTGCAAATTAACATTAACACATTATAATAAATGCATTTGCTGATGTGTGAAAACCTTGTAGCTCCATTTTCTGACTCATGTTCTTGATGTGCCTGATAAGACGGCATTATTAGCAGATAGCAAATTAGGATTCTATTTCCTTGTTTGTGTTTGTTCTTTGATTCACAAAGAGTTTAACCTGAGCCAGACCGACAACAAAGATAGAAATCATATCACATCCATACAGGGATAGTAGTATACAGCTGTTAAAACATAATAAAATATATGAACACACTGGTATCGGATCGGTACTCGGTATCGGCCGATACGCAAGTTCAGGTATCGGAATCGGTATCGGGAAGCAAAAAATAGTATCGGACCATGTCTAGTTCTGAGTGACCAAGAACTCTGGCGATCATCCAGGATTCATAGAACCCAGTTAGATTTGTAACTTTCGTTTTCTCTAGATAATCTGGTAGATAAGTGTTATTATGGATCCCACGTCACTTCTAGGCAAGGCCCGCCGTACGAAGTGGCTCGATTGGTTACGATTGGGCGGGCGTCCATGCTCGGGCGAAGTAACGGAACCGGATCTGTTCAGGTCCTATTCCGTGACCAATCGACCAATCCTAACCTTAACTACTCGAGGTCAGTGCCTAACCTCAACCAATCGGGTTGCTTCGTAGGGCGGGTCTTGCCTAGAATTGCAGTGGGTTCCATAATTGCGCGGCAGGGAATGAGTGGAGATGACACGTAGCGGATTGGGGGAATGGGAAGAAGGTGAGTAAGTGGGCATGAAGGGTCAGGTAAGGGGAACGACGGGGAAGCGGTTACTGCAGGGAAGGAGTGAGAGGATGGATCTGAAATGACATGAGAGTACATGGCAGGGGAAAAAACAGAGAAGCCAACTGAATGAATACTAAGAGCTGGATGGAGCTGTGACAAATACATCAATTTAAAAAAAGGTGTTCACAGTGCGATCGAGGACAATCATGTAAAAAGTCAGTAATATTTGCAGCATCAGGAATACTGGTACAGGTGTTATTTCTTGTAATAACAGTGGAGGTGTCTCGAAATCCCCCACAGTAAAAAATATGAGTGGAGAAAACATCTATTTCCCATCCCCATTTCCAACATGATGCTATGACGCTTCTCGCCTTCGTTGCTAACTTCTGCAACTCCTTGTCATCTCAGCCACAAATTCAGTCCGTCTATGCCGAAGCAGTGCTCGAACATCATTCCAAATGAGTAGAAACTAAGTTTAAAATAGAGAAAGAAGTAACCACCGTAACTAGGGCTGCTTGATTAAGGAAGAAAATTTGAATCGTGGTTATTTTGGTCAATATTGAAATCACGATTATTTAACACGATTACTCATTAACCTTGGATATAATGTTAGTGTCCTTTATCTCACAGAAAGAGTCTTTGGATCGGAATAATATCTGTTTTACTACTGTGAGTTGGTTCAGCTTTACAGATATCACACATAACGTTACACACGAAGAAGAAGAAGCAATCATAAAGAAGAAGATAGTATTTTTATTACAGTTTATTTAGTGTTATTTATTTTAAACTGATTGAAACTAATTAAACTTTCCGCTCGTCTACTACACTGTTTAGCTTGTGCTTCCGGTTATTCTGCCGTCCGTCATGGTGTCGTCACGTGGTCGTGGTCACGTGTTTGCAAAGGGTGAATAGGCTGAGAGTTTATGGCTTCGGGAGGGGCGGATGTGCGCGTGCGGATGTGCGCGTGTCATTCAGATCACAAGACAAAATAAGAGTGTTTAATAAGTGTGTTTTTTTTCTCGATTGTACTATTCTGGTGATCGTTGGCAGCCAAAATCGAAATCAAATTCAACTAATTGCACAGCCCTAACCGTAACATTTTGACTGGTCTCCTTGCTGCTTTCTACTGATTACTAACCCTGTTTTTACGCGTTGGTGACGTTGAACGTGACACACCAGAAATAAACAGAAAAGCGGCTATTTTCAGCGGGTTTTCCTGTGTTTAAAAACCCGGCATGTACACGCTTATTTTGGTGGAAAAAAAGGTATACATATATGTTTACTAGACAATTAGTGTGTGGGGTATCCCACTGGGACTTAATGGTAGTCTTTTCTGGTGATACGTCTTCTTGGCATGAGGGTAATTGAAGTAATTTGACAGCTATAATATTGTCTTGGTGGTATCTCATCTTTTGCACCTACACACATAATGAGGGCAGAAGACTCATGATTTAGTATAAAATATAACGTGCAGTTTTTTTTTTACTCCTTGAATAATTCCACTCAGATGCAGCTGCTGCATTCGTCTGTTTTCACTGTGAGCTGGGAAAAAACAACAGTGGAAGACGCTGTGTACTGCATTTGGATTGACAGCTCGATGGAACAGCCCACTGGCAGCCAAATGTGGGAGTTGTCGTAGGTTCCTGGTTGGTCTCGCAGCGTTCTGTATATTTCTACGCTGAGTGTGGAGGCTCCACAGGAAGCACCTCATCAGTGGATGTCTGCGGGCAGACTCTTGCTGAAAAGTACTGAAGTCCCACCCTGTCACTTGGCTAGACTCAGTTCCACCTGCATCAGAATATAGAGAGTTTATTTTGTCATTCTTCCTGAAAAGCTGAAATATGTTCCTGTGGCGTACTCCCAGTATTTGACGTTTTAGAAGCCTAAATTAGCCTGAATTAGTTGTACTCGCTGTTTCGTGTTTTCAATGCACTCCAATTAGTTTCAAAACTCTGCCTCAGTCTCAGCCACGCTGGCTCAGTATCCGTCATTAGATGTGCAACGAGTACCTAAAATAACTCGAAACGAAATACTGCTTGGGAGTCCCAAACCTCTCCATGAACCGGCACACATAGCACAGCTGCAATGCACACATGTTCATATGAGGTTCGGGGTGTGACAATACAGTGCTATTGCTGTCATTACACACATCTTTACATTGAATCCTCTAATATTTTAGGTTCAGTCGAGTAGCTATCATACAGGAAGTTAAAAGTGTGCTTAAAAAAAACCCATCTCGCACACCACAGCTCATTAACTCAGAAGTTTGGTGCAAAGAAACTTTGTCTCCAACTTTACTTAATACTAAAAACAGTTCCTATCCCCCCAGGAGTTTGTGTAGGTGGCCCTGAAGTCAAAACAGTGAATATATAATATATAGTGAATCTAATAAATAAGCTGTGGAAGGGACTCTCACCACTTTCTTATTTCTCTGGTTTATTAGACGTGTGTGCGTGTGTGTGTGCGTGTGTGTGTGTCAGGGACAAAGGAGGGAGGAATTCAAATACATGGAGGGCAACAGTTGGAGAATGGGATACATGTGAATCCATCTGTGGTGATTTAAAATGAGCACCAGCTGTGAGGCTCTTACCAACATGGAGTCATTACTCTTTTTCTATCATCATCATCTGATAGAGGTTCACTCATCACAACTTGTGTCTGGTACTGTATATTTTCTGCCCAATTTAACATGATTGGTATGGATAATTATGCACAGTAACCTCCATGTACACAGATGGAGCCCTTTCATAGAGTTCTAGTCTGCAGAGCTTGCCTTTGCAAAGATGAATGTTGAAATGAACACGTCATATCAAAAGGTTGCGTTACTAGCGCAGGGTTTCTCCTGCATAGAGAAAGTTTTGGCGCCCCCCAAAAGAGGTTTTGGCCAGCGCCAAAGGAATATCACGACTGCCACAAAACGTCTGATTTTCAGCAGCGAGCCTCCCTCTCATGAGCAAAGGACACTTGACCCCCACCCATTGACCTTTCCAAAATTTACTGTCGGTATCAAAAGAATAATGTTGGCGTCAGTTTTTCCAATAAATAGGAATATTGCTTTCCTTTTAGTACTGTCTCGAAATCCCCTAACATTAAGAGAAATAATTTTCATCTAAAATAAGAAAAAAAAGAGCACAGTGTCCAGAGAACTAGAATAAATTTAAGCCTTGAAATAGATACATTCCACAAGGAATATAAAGAAGTAGAAGTTCCTAAGGTTTTGAGTACCAATACCATGACATAACCTTTTTAATTGCAAATGAACTGCGTAACGACCAATAATTCAACATCTTATTAACTAGTCTTAAACATCCCACTAGACCAACCAGTTATCATTAGTCCATCCTTAAAGAAAAAAAAAGAACATAAAGTTAGAACCAGAGTCAGGTGATACTTATATAATGTTTTCCATTGTTTCTGTGGCTGTCAGGAATCGGGGAACACAACTCAGGCGCAGACTGGAGTAGGTGGTGAAGAATCTTATTTTATTGAAGCTGCGAGTGTGGGCTGGCAGTGTGGGGGGGTGCTGGGTCCGAAGATGGCTGGGCAGGCAGAAGGGGGTGCTGGGCTGCGTCCCAAAGTGCGGCTGCAGAAGTGATGTTCCAGTGCGTGGCGCGGCTATTGGCAGCAGAGGATTCCGAAGGTGGGTTATTTCTGAGGACAGAGATCTTCCAGCTAGTCCCGTCAGGAAACGGAGCAGACAGGGAAGGGCAAAGACAACAAACTGGACTAGATCCAACTAGCGAAGGCTGGTGAATTAGGCCCTGTTTACACAAAGGGAAGACACAGATATTTTCCTGCGGTTTGGCCTCTCATTTACACAAAAACCCTGTTTTTAATCACAGAAAACGATTATTTCTAAAAACTCCGGCCAAAGTGGAGATTTTGGAAAACTTCGTTTGCATGTTTGCATGTAAACTGAGACAAAGTGAGGTTTAGGCAGCCGAGAGAGAGAAAGAGGAAGCGAGTCGTTGCAGTTGTTGCTATTTTCGGGATTCTGATTGGCTAACGTGGGCTTGAGCTTCTCGTTACTCTGCCACCTACAGCTTTGGCGTGCTCTTGACGGCATTGACGGCATATATATATACACGGGTACGTGTAAACGAACACTTTTCTGAAAACATAGACGTTCTAAATGTCCGTTTATGAAAATAGCCGGCCACGTGTAAACGTAGTCTAAGAATACTCCGTGGTAAGCAACAAGCCGGCAGGGAGAGGAAAGTCAGGCTGGTATTTGAAGGCAGTTGATGGCGCTGGATGAGTAGCAGGTGCACTGATTGGGATTGGTGCCAGGTGTGGGGAGAGTCAGCAGGGAGGTGGGGGGGGGCATGTCCACACACTGTGGAACATGCAGGGGGAAACAGACAGACAGAAAGACAAAAAACAAACGGCAGGCATAACAAAATGAAGAAATAAACCAAAATTCAATCACACACACACACACACACACACACACACACACCAGACTGTCACCGTGCAGAAGT
Source organism: Perca fluviatilis (assembly GCF_010015445.1). NCBI lineage: Eukaryota > Metazoa > Chordata > Actinopteri > Perciformes > Percidae > Perca > Perca fluviatilis. Next base: position 27,912,412 of record NC_053123.1, on the reverse strand, counting down.
CACGGCAGGCGGGGGCGTGACAGCAACAACTCTTTTTCCGTCGCTGATCACATCAGGAACTCGCCATGAAGTTTTCTTTCCCTCCTTGCGCGCTTTTTCAACAAGTGGCCAAAGTTTATTTCGACATTGTCTCTCCCAGTGTGTGAGATCCTCAATTTGTGAAAATACAATTTTCAAAGATTATTGTTTTGGAAGCTTTTTTTGTTTCCCCCTTTATTTCAGAGTGACAGTGGATAGACAGGAAAGTTGGGAGAGAGATGGGGGATGACACGCAGCAAAGGGCCGCATGTAGGATTCAAAGCCTGGGCCGCTGCAAAGGCCTCAGCCCACATGAGGCGCACGCTCTTACTGGGTGAGCTAGAGGTCGCCCCGTGGAAGTACAATTTTGAGGTAGGCTGCTTGTACTTTTCTTGAATATTTCCATTTTATGCTACTTTCTACTTCTAGCCTAGAGAAGTCTGGAGAAGAGCCGCACGATTAAATCATTTAATCCCCATTCAAAATTGTATTTAAGTCAGCGGTTAGGAGTCTGATGCTTTGCACCAAAAGTTTTTTTTATTTTTGGGCATTATTTAGGTCGGCTACTTCTCTTCAATCTTCAATCAGCGTTATCAGTGTTCATAAGGAGGAACTGTTGCCAACTTAGAAACTTTGTAGCTAGATTTTTCCATTAATTTCCACTTATTTTGCAGCTATTAATCAGCTAAAAATTTAAATAAATCAAGCAATACATGTTTTCACCTCGCCAGATCCCCCAAGGATGTAATCCCTCACTGGCTTCCCACCCACAAACACCTAGAACAATTTTGGACTTTTGATTGAAGTTACTGCCGGGCTGCCACAGAGAAAAAGACACATAGTGTATGTGTCAAAGCCTGATCTGACTAACCTGGGTAAAGTTGAAGTCAAATCACTTTACAACAGACGATTAATGAATATATTCACTTTTATTATTAAATTATACATCTATACAATAGATCCTTAATAAAACTGCAGCTATACAAATCATTAAGAAGAAGTAACCACGTGATATTACCCATTGCAATATAACCAAAACACTGGAGAGGTATGTATTCATTCACTGATAAGTGGAGATCTGCAGACCATCACGTCTTCAGACATACTTAGATAACAAGGACATGCACAGACGGGGCCCAAAGGATCAAGCCCCTATCGTTTGATCGTGCCGCTCTCCTGTATCGCTTTCATTTACGTACGTGTTAAGCCAGTCGGTGGGGCTCCAGGATGGTAACAGTATTGTGTCTCTTTCCATCCATCAGTCCATCAGTGCAGTGGTCAGAAAAAAATTGAAATCAGAGTGAAATATCTTCACAATTGTTGGATCGCTTTTCCTTGAAATATTTTACAGACATTTATGATTTCTAATGACAGGATTCTCATGAAAAAAAAAAAAAAAAAAAAAGTTACCGCGTTCCTGTCAGCCTCAGATTCAGCTTTTGTTGCAATAATGTCTAGCGTGTTAAGTTCAAACTACAACTAACGTTGACAAAGACAGCTAACCTGCCTAAGAGCAGCTGAAGCCAATGGATAATAATGAGCTAAATCTGTAGAGCTGAGCCTGACAAGCTGATGTTGACATTTCGCTTTTTCCTCGTCTGCAAATCAAACTTAGTATTTTTAGCCCCACTATCGGTAAGGATCTAAAAAAAAGAAGAAGCAAAATCTCCATTTTTCAGCCATGCTTTAATTTTTGTGCATTACAGGCTCGCAGGTTGGCTCTAGACTTTTTGCCTTGTTTGTTTGTGTGTGTGTGTGTGTATGGATTCTTTTCTTAGGATTAACCAGTGTATGATAAGGTATATAAAAAGCATTCTGCTTGAAATATAGAAAACACCACTTATCCCTGTAATCCAGATAATAAATAAATCAACACATGATGTTATAGTGGCCTTTTTCTTGGTTGCAAAAAAAAAAAAAACTCTAAGCACTGCTGGCTAGCGCTGCAAAAATAATGGACAAACTGAACTTTTGTACCAGTACGTTTTGAGTTTGGTACGCACCGTGTCTACACTGTGATGCTTCTTAGAAATATCACAGCTTTGCAGTTTGAGTCCGAACTTCTCCTGCCGATTTGGCGTTTTTTTTACATAACCAAGCTAGCGATCGAGATAAAAGCCGCACGACCTCAAACAGTGGTACAAACTCACTCTAGTACTGTGACAAAGTGTAGTAGGTTAGGTTGTGACGGTCACGCTGACCCCGGAGTTTACTGTAGCTGTACGAGCACCTAAAAAAAACTCGCTGCTGTGATTGATTCAAACTACTGCAAACTTGATTTGCATGCTGGTTGAACCAGTTTCCCTAAGTACTTGCTGAGCGCAACGCTTCCTGTACCTACCAAACTGCTGTCCACTTGCCAAAGAACACCAAAGATAATGCTTGGGAGTTGCATGATTTTGCCAGATTTGATACCAGCATCAGTGTATGCTGTGTTTTTTAGCCTGCAGATATCTTTTACCTTCATTGGTATTGTATTTGTTTTTGCTTGTTTAGTGTCTGTTTTGGATCCTACTGTATTTTAACAAGTGTCTATTGTGTGAAGCACTTTTGTGACTCTGTCTGTAAAAGGTACTATATCAAATAAAATTATTATTATTATTATTATTATTATTATTATTATTATATTACTGGCTGCTGCAATGTTGAAATTTACATCCCTTGCTGTTTGCGCTTGTGTATATGATTGGTTTATATTTATTGAAATATGATAATCCTCTCCATTCATTCATCTCCATTCTGCTATTTTCATGATACAATATGCACAAGTGCTTTTGGACTTTTATGTACTGTATGAAAAATAATACATAAGCCAAATATTCACATGGAAATAAAATCCATTCATGTCATGAGTAATCAGCTAAAAATGTCCTACAACTAAATAGATGTGGTCTGAACGGTGTATAATGCTTTCTGAGGGACAAGGCTTAAAAAAAAAAAAAATCCTAAAACACTTGAAAGTGTTGGGATTTACATATTGGGAAAAGATTACAGGATTTAGGTATGTCAATTTTGCTATTTCAAACAGTCCGGGGTCAAATAAACCCAGTGAAAGAAATGATTTAATTACAGAGAGTCCCCCTTTACTGATGGTCAACTGGCCGATGTTGTGCATGACTGGGGAATTCAAATATCCGTTTATTCTATAGTAGTGTGGTGTGTTGCAGAACTGAATGACAAGAAGCTCCTCTCTATGGAAATGCGACTGCTTTTGTGCAAATCACACAAACGACTTCTAAAATGTTCAAATAAAACTTGTATGCAAATTAGGCACTCATACAGTATAGGCAGTAATTGTCCTCTTTTCTTCTTCTACCACATTCACCACCACTGAAAAAACAAAGACGGCAGCGAATGCACGCATATCTTACAGGCCTGACCTACATTTCCTGACTCGCAAGTACAAGTTTAGTGAGTCCTACTGTACCGTGGAAGTATTCAGCATTTCAGGTTTCAAACAAAATGTTTTAAGTTGTGCGCATTCAGGATGGACAGCAGCCTTTTCGCTCGTTGCACTCGTGGTGTCCCTTTTGTCCACCCCTGCAGAACATTCATCTTTTCTCTTTACACATTTTTGCAACGACAGAAACCACAGCAGCTTGATTCTGACAGTTTCACCAACATCAAATACACTAACGGCTGTAAAGATTCAGCCGTTTGCTTGTACTGGAGCATTACGAGAGTGGACTAACAGGCTACAGTTTTTTTTTTTTTTTTTTTTTTTTTTTTTTTGAAGTGTTCCTGGGAGACTTCCAGGGCACAGAGATGTTTTGTTGTAAGAAATCCTGCAGCCGCGCGTCCACCTGTTTCGTCCTTAATAAGAGAGAGGTAAGTTTGTGACTGAGGTCCACAGAGTGCACACTGCAGTCAGATGTAGTACTCCTTCATGTTGTCCCTGACTGAGTTGTTGAGGTGCAGCTCTGTCCTGTAGTCCGTGTACATGCTGTGTCTGTTCTCCTCTTTGATGCTGCTGCTCCTCTGGGCCCGCCTCTGCTGGTAGAGGAGGCGGCTTATCACAGCCAGAGCGCACACAGCAATGAAGACCACCGCTGTGATCACACCTGAGAACACAGCAGGGAACAGGCATTAGTAGAGACCAGAGGACAATGCTGCCAACCAGGGCTGTGCCCACCTGATCCTAGTCTCGCATTGCCAGACCTTCCTACACGGCGCTGCGGAGGAGGGTCTGGCTAGTCCACACGGCATTCCGGGAAGGGAGAAAAACGTGCTCTGGTTTATTGGCATTTCTGTAAACCAGTCACAATCGCCTTGGGCGGCGCTAAGCCCCGGACGCAATGACGGTTCCTCTGCAAAATAGCCTCGGGAAGGAACTTGTTGCTCTGTGGAATATGGAATATGTGTACGTTCAAAAGTTGTTTTAGTCGTGCAACAGAAAACTAAGATTGGACAGATAGTCTAGCTAGCGGTCTGGATTTACCCTGCAGAGATCTGAGGAGCAGTTAACCATAGTCCTCAGAAATCCACCGGAGACTAGAAAGCCAACACAAAGAAAGCCGAAGGTCACCGACATCCGGCCAAAAATGAGGGACATCCGGCGGAATTACCGGCGGCCCCTGAACAACCCTGTAAATGAAGCGTCTTCGATATCGACTACCCTGATCCTGATCTAAATTGGTTACAGTAACGTCCATTTGCTTTGACTCAGTTGACTTTAAAGCTACAGTGCGCTATTTATAACTATTTTATATGAATGAACGTCCGATACATTCAAGCCATTGCCAAATGAGTTGATACAAAGCTAATCAAACCTATCAGCTCCACAAAACTCTCTATTTCTCAGTAGGGCTATGTTTACAAAACGGTGTAGCCCGGCAACTTTTGCTATAGTCTCTATGGTAGGCTAAATATGGGGGACCAGTAACTTCCTGGAGTCCCCGCTGTTTGCAACGCAACACATAATTCACAATTACATTAGATACAATGTGTTAATTATTGAGCAGTACAGGTGTTGGAAGGCTCCAGTATTACCGTTCACCTCATCAAACTCAGCAAAAAAGCGAATAAGGGACCGTTTGGTATTTATGGAATGGACCACCGGAGGAAAATAGGGGAGGGTCATGTCTTTTTATTCTTTGTTGATGGGGGAGGGTCACCCAACTTTTGTATTCATGAGAACAGCAACATTTCAAAGTGGCTTGTTTGGTGCATATTTATCCATGTAGCTCCATGTAGCTCTCTCAGTCTCGGCCCCTATCGCTAGCAGATGGGTCCCTCCCTGTTTAGTCAGCCAGACAATTTGAGCTATTTTAGCTTTAGAGACCGTGGGATTTCTCAAACTGAATAAATCCCGCTCGCACATATAAACACAAAACTGCTTTGCTAGCTCCATCGTGTTGTAACTAAGACATCTACTGAAAAAATAATTGTATTCATTAGCATGATTGCCGTACTGGTTAGTTCAAAAACATCCAAAACACCGTACGAAAACATACCAGACACAAGCTTTTATTTTGAAAAGTCGAAGCTCGTGGACTGCACCATGCATGAGACGGGGGGGATCTCCAGGCTGCAGCCATACCCGACTCAAATATCCTTTCGGTCCCGGTGATTATTTGTGAAATTGTGCAAACGACAGCCTTTTCAAGGCATTTGAGAAGGAAGGAGTGGTAGCATGCAAGCTCCCAAATTGACGCTTGTCTGAGAAATGTTTTGGATAATGTTCAGCTTTAGCAGCTTTACCTATTATGCTAAAATGACTGAGGAAGCCTAGTGACGAGTCCATAGCAACCAGTGTTGAAATTGTAATTTCCCAGTGTCCTTTGTTGAATGGTCTCAGTGTTTTATTGTTTTATTTCATGTGAATACTAGTTTACTAAATGAGTAACTTAGTATTTGAAGTAATGCAGTAACGCAGGAAGTGTGCATTTAGTTTCCATGCTTCTTGTGTTTCCACAACAATGTTAGTGAGTAAATCTACTAAAATGGCCACCACACCATAACAGGAGTGGGATGCGTAAGATGAGAATGCAGAGGTTTAGTCACGTCATGGCTGTAAAAAAACAATGGCTATTTCTGTATATTTGCCAAGCGCAAACCAGTACAGAACACATCAATAAATTGTCGGGGAGGGTCATCCCTTTTTTTCACTTCAGTTTGGAGGGTCATCTGAATTTTATTGTTGGTGAAAGGAGGGTCAGGTCTATTTTGATTAAATATCCAAAAACCCCTCCGGTGGTCCCTGAAATAAATAATGAACAGTCCCTAAGCATCTAGTCACAATAACAACATTGACCCGCTCTGTACTGTGTTGGTACGTTTGGGTTTCAGATCTGAAGTCTATTCCCCAAAATGTGGAACTATTCTTTTAAATGATTTGATTGGCCTCATACTGATCTTGCAGATCAGCTCGGGGACATCTGTCAACAACGTTTAAGGAGATGTAAAATGCAAAGCTAAGGTTTCAGGTTTAGAAAAGCACACAGAACTCCTTAAACATCATCGACTTCAATTCAATTTCAAAGGAAACTGCGTGAGTGGCAGTAATGAAAATGAGCTTGAGTTATCATGAGACCAGGGAGAAGAAAAAGAAATTAAAACGGAGGCAAATGGAGAGAATGACAAATAACAAACAGCTGGGACTCATTTTCAATTAAGCAAAGAAAAATAAACTGGCAAAGAAGAGAGAAAAACAAACCTGCTATCACAGCCAAATCCTTCTGGGTGCTGTTGCCATGCTGCTCCTTATCTTTATTTGCTGTTACGGTTTGATCTGGAGAAGCAGAAACAGACAAATTAACAGACATTAATGTCCCGATCATACAGGAGACGCATGTCTGACATTAAAATCTCTGGAATCTCTGGTACCTGTGAAGTGTAGTTTGTTACACTTCACTGCTCTAGAAACACACAATTATATAACAAGATAACCACATTAAGTTTGGTTCAAGCTCAACGTCTCTCCTTCTCTCTGAATAAGCCCCAAATGTGTCTGCTTTTTGTCTCTATACACAGACATTTGTAATCTCCTGCAGCAAAAGCCTGATTGGCCTTTAAAGTCTGAATGGTCTTTAATGCTTTTAGGTTGTAAAAAAGTCCTCTTTACAAATACATGTTATTTTGTATCAAGGGTCTGATTTGTATACATGGAGAACAAAACGGTTTAACCAGACTGACTGGAAGGGCAGAAAAGATACAAAGATCCCTCTGAACAACAGTTTAATAAAAAGAAACTGAAAGCTTGCGTGTAGATTTAAATAGGAGCCGCTCCCTGTTTCAGTGTAGAGTGCACAATAATGCAGCCTATAACAAGCTGGAATTAACCGGCAACATGAACAGAGCTCTGCGACACCGGCCCACGGTGCTCCACATGGTGCTCTGACAGGTAAGCGGGAGTTGGTGGTTCAGTTACTCGAGAACAGGTGACTGGGCGTCGGGTACAGAGCTCCGGGAGCTGCCGAGATTACGGTTAAGTTTAGGCAAGAAACAATGAGCGTTATGCGCCGCCGAAAGTTAAGTTTAGGCATCGAAACGACTAAGTTTAGGAAAAAGTTTGTGGATGGAATTAAAACACTCCCAAGGAACACGCATTTTCTGGGTGAAAGTATTTTGTTTTCCCTGGGAAGCAAACTCCACTCCCTGGCCTGAAAGTCCAGTGTGTTAACGCTGAACAGGCTGCACCAATACACAACAAAAATTACATCCACCAGTGAAATTAGTGAAAGTATTTATTTATACTTTTATTCTCGTGCAATGATCACATCCATACCTGTGAAATGTTCACATTTACTCTAAAACTATACAAACTCTTATTCTAGTACATATTACATTTGCTTTATTTATCTTATTATGTTTGAACCTGTGTTGTTGGCCGTAGTGTGTGTGGTTTGTTTGCTTAAGTTGTTTCTGTAATATTTTTAATATGACTATGCATTCAAAGCCTGGCAGAGTTTGACCTGCGTTAAACCCTGGTCAAAAGGAGGGTATGCCAATTTACTGTATTTAAAATCACACACTTTAAAGTTTAAAGATCTGTTAGAATTAAAGACTGCACAAATAATCTATGAAGCAAAACATAAACAGCTGCCTGGAAACATACAACAGCTGTTCACGGATATGTATTTTGATTTGTGGGCTGCTTTTGTGCAATAGACTGAACGAACCGATCAAACAAAGTGTAAATATGTTGCAATTTCAAAAATAAAAAAAGGTATAAAAGATGTATTTTTAAAAAGTACAGAAGTGAGGCAGGAGAGTGACAGTAACAGATGTCAATGCTTCTTGAGTTTTGTTTTTGTTTATTCTTCCTTATCTTAATAGCTAGATAGAGTTGGACGGAAATTGTATAGTAGTATAGTATTTTTGGATTATTTAAAATGGTCTGTTTGATTTATCTTGTTTGACTGTGATTTAGCTGTGGTAAAGTGTAGGGGTAGGACCTGATAAACCCAGGGCTTCTACCTGTCTCTTTTTGGAACGGTTCAAGTGTTATGTTGAAACTTTTTTTATTTTTGTTATGTATTTTCTTTATATATATATACACTACCGGTCAAAAGTTTTAGAACACCCCAATTTTTTTAGTTTTTTTATTGAAATTTTAGCAGTTCAAGTCCAATGAATAGCTTGAAATGGTACAAAGGTAAGTGGTGAACTGCCTGAGGTTAAAAAAAAAGTAAGGTTACCCAAAACTGAAAAATAATGTACATTTCAGTATTTTACAAAAAAGGCCTTTTTCAGGGAACAAGAAATGGGTAAACAACGTAAAGCTGTTCTGCAGCAGTGGAGGTTGATCAAGCTTTGAAAGTTGGTGCTACCAATTCCCACAGGTGTTCCAACTTCTGGATTATTTACAACCCCCTCTGTTTGTATACAAGTATTGTTGGAACACACTGTGGTACCATACCCTCGTGAGCATTATTTGAACAGTATTGTACTGCAGAAAGTAGTGTGTTGCTATAAAATGGAGGGAAAAAGGCAATTAACAATGGAAGAGAGACAGACCATCATAACACTTAAGAATGTTGGTCTTTCCTACAGAGAAATTGCGAAGAAAGTCAAGGTGTCAGTGAGTACAGTATTCTTCACCATCAAAAGGCACTTAGAAACTGGGGCAAACTCTGACAGGAAGAGGTCTGGCAGACCCAAAGCCACAAGAGAATCAGAATACAAGTTTCTGAGAGTCAACAGCTTGCGTGATAGGCGGCTCACAGGACAACAGCTTCAAGTACAGCTTAATAGTGGTCGTAATAAGCAAGTCTCAGTTTCAACTGTAAAGAGAAGACTTGGAGCTGCAGGTTTGATAGGTCGAGTTGCAGCAAGAAAGCCATTGCTAAGACGTCAGAATAAGAAAAAGAGGCTTGCCTGGGCCAAGAAACGTCGTCAATGGACTACTGAAGACTGGAAGAAGGTGCTATGGACTGATGAATCAAAATTTGAAATCTTCGGTTCATCACGCAGGATTTTTGTACGCCGTCGAGTAGGCGAAAGGATGGTTCCTCAGTGTGTGACATCAACTGTCAAACATGGAGGAGGAAGCGTGATGGTCTGAGGCTGTTTTGCTGGATCCAGGGTCGGTGATTTGTACAGAGTGAAAGGCACCCTGAACCAAAATGGCTACGACAGCATTTTGCAGCGCCATGCAGTACCCTCTGGTATGCGCCTAGTTGGTCAGGGGTTCATCCTACAGCAAGATAATGACCCAAAACATAAGTCCAAGCTATGCCAGAACTACCTTAGGAAAAAAGACCAAGATGGTAAGCTTAAAAACATGGAGTGACCAGCACAGTCACCAGACTTAAAGGAACACGCCGACAAATTGGGAATTTATCTTATTCACCGTAACCCCAAGAGTTAGATAAGTCCACACATACCCTTCTCATCTCTGTGCGTGCTGTAACGCTGTCTGATGTCTCCAGCGGCAGCAGCCCATCACATAAAATGCAGGTGAATGGTTCCAGTAATCCTACTGCTCCCAATTGTGACAAAAGTGACAAAATAACGCCAACATGTTCCTATTTACATGTTGTGATTTGTAGAATCACAGCGTGTACAAAAAACAACGTAACATGAGACAGACATCTTCTATACAGAGAACTATATTCTCAGACAGGCTTGCTGCAAAGCAAATCACTCCGCCCAAGTAGCAGAATGAATATAGTTCCCGGTTTGTTTACGGTTAGAAGATGGCTGTGTCTCATGTTACGTTCTTTCTTGTACACGCTGTCACTCTACAAATCACAACATGTAAATAGGAACATGTTGGCGTTATTTTGTCACTTATTCGGAGCAGTAGGCTAGTTGGAACCATTCACCTGCATGTTCTGTGCTGACCTGATGCCGCTGGAGCCGTCAGACAGCCTTACAGCACGCACTGAGATGAGAAGGGTATGTATGGACTTGTCTAACTCTGGGGGTTACGGTGAATAAGATAAAGTCCCAATAAGTCGGTGTGTTCCTTTAAACCCCATTGAGCTGGTTTAAGATGAACTGGACAGAAAAGTAAAAGCAAATCAACCTACAAGTGCCAAACATTTATGGGAACTTCTGCAACAGAGTTGGGAAGAACTTTCTGAAGAATATTTGATTTCCATTGTAGAAAGAATGCCACGAGTGTGTTCAGCTGTTATATCTGCCAAAGGGGGCTACTTTAATGAGTCAAACATTTAGAATACATTTTGGTTTATAAATTGATTCCATGATTTCTTTTTTAACTTAAATTGTTCATTTGTTCTATTCTTTCATTTCAGAGTACAATAAGACATTGAACTGCATGAATTTCAATAAAAACCTGGAAAAATTGGGGTGTTCTAATACTTATATACACACACACACACACACACACATATATATATATATATATATATATATATATATATATATATATACACACAAACACACACACACACACACACTACCGGTCAAAAGTTTGGGGTCACTTACAAATTTCCATTCCACTCCATTTTAGGCAGAATACCAGCTGATCTGAGTGGGTGGCTGATCTTTAATGCAATATCTACATTGACCATTATCAGCAACCATTCATCCAATGTTCCAAAGGCACATTCTGTTTAGTAATCTGATATATCATTTTAAAAGGCTAACTGAGAAAACATTAGCGATCCCTTTTGCAAAAGCACATAATGTAATCTGAAAACTGCTGCCCTGGTCAAAAAAAGCAATGCAACTGATCTCAGCTGGTATTCTGTCTATAATGGAGTGGAATGGAAATTTCTAACCCCAAACTTTTGACCGGTAGTGTATATATACAGTATATCATTATTTTACTAGTTTGAAATAAAGACTTTATTCATTCGTTTACTCAGGGTGTTGATGATGAAGGGTGTTGATACATTTAACCTGTGTGGATAATGGTGAATGAGCCTTGAAGCAAGTGGCTGCTGGTTTCATTACATGTCAGAGCTCCACAAGACGAGCCTTTTCATCCTGCTGCCAAAACGACAACATTCTGTGCATCAGCCAATTTTGAGCTCAAGTTGGCGCCTCAACAGACAATTAGGACCGCATCTGAAATGTATTTATCGTTCATGATGTAGTTTCATATATGTTGTGGCAATATGGCTCGATGTACGCAACACCCAGAACCCGTCCATCTTGTGGGCGACTTTATGTCGAAATGTCAATTGCTGCACCTTAGTAAAACGCTCAAACCATAACTGTGTGCTCCATTACAGTGCAACCGTTGACACAGAACAACATATGCATACAAATAATTAGGAGGAAAAAAAAGAAAAAGATTTATAGTGTAAAAACACATTTGTGTCACAGTTAAGATGCAGGTGGAGACAGCTCTACTGGTGAAAATTGAATTGCATCTGTTCTGTGAGAATAATACAGCTGGAAAGGTGTCTTTTTTAGACAGACTGTAATTAACTTCACAAGTTACAAGTTTTAAAGAACTGTAACATTTCAACATGAAGCCAATTAGACTGATAGCTCTGCTTATAAGTTGATTTGTTCATTTTCAGAAAGCCTGGGGCCTGCAACACAAAGACAAGTCAGTACAGTAGTAGCTATTTTTTGAGGCTTCACTCAGGTTTTCTGGTAGCACAAAACTAAGTACCTCATGTTGTTTAAAGGTAACCCACTCAAAAGAGTTCACTTTTTCCAAAGTAAGCGGATCATTTCTACTACACACCTGACACGGACAAACAAGTTGTTCCATAAGCAGCAGTTCCTCCAATGGACACTAGATGCTTTCTCCAAGAAACTATTTGTGTCTGATCCACGTCAAAACGCCCACACCCAGGGTGCGATTTTCCGATTCTATACTACCATAGAACGATAAAATCTGAGCGGCAGTTGCTGGTTGTATTTAGAGCTCCGGTACGCCGCCTACCAGCAGCAGTTGTTTAGCCGCCAATAGGTGACTGTGAGCAGGGTACAGGCACCGCCAGATGACGGTCCTTTAAGGGGCTGTGGTAGTTGAGTTTAGCCAGAAAAAGTGAGCGTTATGCGGCGATGATAGTTAAGTTTAGGAAAAAAGACCGTGGTTAAAACGCTCCCGCGAAGTAAACTCCGCTCCCCGGCTTGAACAAGCTGTGTTTTCTGTTGGCACCACGTTGTGCTATTTCATTTTGAGATCATTTTCCATTGGATATCGAAGTTCATAAATAAGTGTTTTGGCATAGCTGGCCGAGTGGCACTACATCCATGGTATTGAAAGGGAGATTTCATTCTTGCATGTTTTGTTTGGTTGTGCATGACCAAATCGCACCCTGCCCACACCTATTGTTTTCGGTGTGAAAAGCCCACACACAGACTCTGCCTTAACTTCTGTCTGTGTGGGGCGTCTGATGTGTGCTACAGGCGTAGGTAAACAATGTGAAAATATGCAATGCTGTGAGTGGAGGTTCACTGCAGCCGGAGAGAAGGAGAGAAAGTGGCAAGAAAGAGCTAAATAGTTAAACAGCAACAACACAGACTTGACATCTTGTTGCAGGCCAAAAGAGAAATTAATTAGGGCTGCAACTATCTTTTTTTTAAATTGTTGATTAATGTGTCACTTATTTTTTTTAATTAACTGTTATGTGTGTGGAATGTCAGTTAGTGCAAATCTCCCGCCATAATTTCCCTTCAAATAACTTGATTTGCCAGTCACTCATTCGGATATTTAATGCACAATCGCATAAAGAAAAGCAGCAAATCCACACACTTAAGAAGCTTAAAACAGAAAATGTTGCTGGATAAATAACTGGAAAAGATCAATTAATTATTACCATTTTTTTTTGTCATCAACTAATGGATTTTGTGGGGAGGGCAGAGCTGCCACCTTTTTCATCTCACTTGAGTTTGTAGGCCTAAAGCAGAAAGCTCTTGTTTTTGAATTTGATGGGAAACTTCAATTTAAAGAATCTAAACTAAATTCTGGAATTCAGAGTGACCTACAGGTAACCTCAAACACAACACGCGCTTGATTTTCAGTTTAGAATAGAAACGCACAAATGTTTGTGCATCAAAGAGTTGCCAGCTCGTGTGGTTCCCAGCGTTTGCTGCTCAGCATGTAGCTCGACCTGGAAATGACTAGCGGCAGCGTGCGTGGGCTAGTTAAAGAGCAGAGTGTGTGTGAGTGTTTTACCTTGCAGTGTGTGCGAGGTGGACTCCGCCAGTGCTCCACAATTTGATTGGACCAATGGACCCCGGATGGTGACCAACGAGCTTCCTCGATTTGTCAGCGCCGCCTTCAGCGGTGCAACGTGATTGAACTGGACCGAGGACAGGCAGCCAATGAAACCTTTAAAAGCTGCTTGCATTACTTCCTCATTGAGGTTCTCCCTCCCTGCAAGGATACAGATGATGGGTGAAAATATATGTTAAGTATTTTTATGATTTACCGTAATTTCTGTGTTACCAAATCAGGGATGACTAAGGTTGAGTACCGAGACTCGGTGCAAATACGGCACCGGTTTCTTAACAACCGGTATGGACCGAATAGCAACGCAGATTTCGGTGCCTCATTTCGGTGCCACTTAAATGCCTGCGCTGCCCTCTGATGCTCCCAAACAGACGTTACAGGCAACAGAAACCCTGCTGCATGTGACGTAGTTAATTACACTTGGGAGCAGGTAACTTTAGCCTACCGTTAGCTAGCAGCTGGATTAACCACGGTTAAAGTGCTGACAGCTATAACGTTAAACGGTGTAACACGTGACTGTATTTCCAACACCGGGACGTTAACAGTTAACAGTCTGCAGCTGCCATTGTCGGAAAAACAACACAGACGGTGCGTTCACTTGAAACTCGCCTAGCCAGCCTCATGGTGCATTCAAAGTTTGATTTTTCCCATTTTCCCATCTACGTAGTGGTTGTTTTTGTCATTCACCAGCAATTTACTGGCGAAATAAGTTATTGTTGTAATTTATTTTTATTACATTTTTAGTATATCATTTAAAATGTTGCCGACTGTCCGTTTAGGCACTGGCACCGTTTTAAAAATATCGTTTTAGCACCGGCATCGGAAAAACTCCAAACGATACCCAACCCAAGGGATGACGTGGGAGTTTTTTCAGCAATTTTCTCAACATTGTGGGAGGACTTACTGGTGACTTTGCCCAATGTCAGGGATCTGATTAAGATCAGCTCTGCATCAGATGACAGTGTGTACTTTCTGTGGATGTCCTGGTCGATCTGGTTGAGTGGAGAGAAATCAAATAACAAGGCAATTACAAGAAATCTAAACCGATGTAACACCGGCAGCAGCAGCAGCACATTTCAATACATTATAGATTGAGAATCGTCTTCTCTACAGCTTCATGCAAAACCATATCCGCCTACAGTTAGCTTTGAAGTGATTTAGACCTTTCGCTTCTGCACTACCATGCTGACTCAGTTGCATCACTTAACGTGGTGATCTGCAATAAAACACCGCAGGATTTTGATTACGACCACTTCCGTTTATAAAATGCTTTAGTGGTACATCTATAGAGGAGCTGATGACCCAGCTAAGAATTGATTTCAACGCAGCGGAAAATTCATTTAAATACCCTCTCTCAAAAGTGCTTGGATAGCAGGTAGACGATTCAACTCTAGTTCCTCACTGACGTGATAAAGTTGTGTCATTGTACAGAGTTAGATTAAGTAATCTAATTAATAATAATCAAATAATCTACCCAAATAATTAATCACACTGTCTAGCTTTTCTATTATTTGCCTTTACCCACTTAGTCAATGTATCCACATTATTGATGATTACTTGTCTAAAAGCTCATTGATAAACTATTTTGTAAAAGCACCAATTCTCAACCTTACAATACTGTCGCAATATCGACATCGAGGTATTTGGTCAAAAATATGGTGATTTCTGATTTCCTCTACATCGCCCAGCCCTAGGTAAAGGTAACACAAAAATATCGACAGGGATCGCAAAACTTGATGCGAGGGAATGCAAAACCATTGTGAGGTTAAAAAAAAATAAAAAATAACTCCTGCCGTGACCTTTCGGGGGCTCCCCACTGCTCACCTGTACATAGAGGTTTTTTCCCACTCGGTGAATTCTGATTCGATGGAGTCGCCCGTCTGCCAGGTTAGTGAGGACGGGGCTGAACACGTCTGGACTCCTGTCTGTCTGAAGGTGATACCATATCTGCAGACTCCCTGGACACAAAGCACAAAAAGACATCCTTTTAATGGACCTGTGTAGAAATCCCCATCTGTGCCACAGACTCAAGTCCAGTCCACTGACGTGAAAACCCTACTTTGGCTTCAAGTATTTGAACATTGCCTTACAATGCCAAATAGGAGAAGAGAATAGGCCTCTTTAACAAAATCATTTGGCTGCTGCTGCTTATACATAAATAGACCGCTGTATCTAAACTTCTTCAATTGCTTTTTGAGATACACAAATATTTATCCCATAGCTCTTCGCTCCCACACAGAATAAGTCAATATGTGCTCAGTGTTCCTCCCACACACACACACACACACACACACACACACACACACACACACACACACAAATCGTTGCCAGATCAAAGAGTCAGATAGCTATGCATTGTCAAGTGAAGCTGGGTCAATATTACAATTCCCGGTCGGTAGGTGAAGGGCTTTGTGAAGTGATTCATTTCAAATCCTGAGAGTACTCCTATAGATGAAGGTCACTGTGGATGAAGTGTCTCCCCTGCCCTTCAGTGTTTACAGAGACCCGAGGAACATGGGAGTTCTGATTTACCACAAAAGAGTGTCTTAGGACACTGACTCTAGCTCTGACTCTAACAACTGCACTGTCACTCAATATGATACTCGGAAGTTTGGATACAGCTTAAAGGCTGTCAGCTTAAAGCTTTGAAGTCTTTTTGCTGTCAGAAACTGAAAACGCTGAGATATGGCTTTGACAGCAGGAAATACTTTGTAACAAGTGAAGACCTTTTTCTGGATTTTTCTCAAGACCTAAAGCAGGTCAAAACAGTTAAGTCCATTCGCAGGTGGGTCTTTTTTTTGTTTTT
This sequence comes from Perca fluviatilis, assembly GCF_010015445.1. Classification (NCBI taxonomy): domain Eukaryota; kingdom Metazoa; phylum Chordata; class Actinopteri; order Perciformes; family Percidae; genus Perca; species Perca fluviatilis. The sequence goes on along the minus strand of NC_053123.1, from coordinate 27,895,979 downwards.
ATTCTTGTGTTGTTTTGTCTACTCTGCAAGGTCTTTTTAAAAAAACGTTCTCCTTTGGATATACAGTACAAGGACTTGTATTGTGCATATGTTCTGGTGTAATGTATAGGACTGAAGAAAGATGCAGAGGAGGAGCAGAACCGCAGAAGGTAAATCTATTCATTAGCACATAATCAGTTTGCACAAAGTTGTGGGGGCGGCTCCGGTATTATATTCATGCTGGCAGCAGCAGTTAAGATACACATTAGCTGCCTGTTCACTGTCAGCCACACTTTCTGTTCAGCTCAACACCTTTCAACATGCAAATGAACTTGAGATTTCCCAAGAATTATTTTGAGGTTTTCACATGGGGATGTGTTAATTAAGATGTGCCTGGGTGGCTCGCCTGGTGGAGCGCGCACCCATATGTAGAGGTTTAATCGACGCAGTTCCACTACACCTATGTGACGCATATACTCTAGTGAAGCCAGTTGAAATACATACACAAGTGAGCCATGTCTCTGTGCGTGTAGTGTTTTTCCTGCATTGCATTATGATTTGATTTGAAAGCATGCTGCATGCTTATTGGCTCACTGCCTATGGGCGCAGATCGGTGCCTAAAGGTATCAAAGTTTGGTCCCCAGCCCTAGCAGAGACACCCCATATTTCCACAATGTTGCTGTAAACCCGTTTTAAGTGAATCAGGCCAGTTTAAATGTAACACATTTAATGTTACTTTTAATATTTTTCTGTATAATACAAAAAAACGAAATGGATGTCCTTGCAGTCGGTTCTTGCTGGAGGTTAAAAGTAACCCTACCCTGGTAGCTGGAGTGCAATGGGATTTTGATTGAATCCTTTTCATTTAAGTGGATTTTTCTGCCTAAAAATGTCAAACTCTGGCGTATCTCGTTTGTGGTGCAAACGTAAAGTGGACCAGCCCACTGTCAAGGCAGCAATCTCTTATGTATTTATGCAAAATTATTTGGTAACCATGGTAACACATTTGTGTCAGCCTATGAGTGCAGGGATTTTTCCTGAAAATCTGAAACTGAAAAAAAAAAAAAAGATACATTAGAGAACGGTGTCCTTCCTCAACAACCCCTAAAAATAAGACCCATGTCCTATTTTGGTTTTGTTTCCTCCTGTCATTATTTACTTCATATGAGAACCAGTTGTTTAATGGTCACACCCACCTATTATTTTTTGTCTTTTTCTCTTTTTATATATATATATATATAAACAGACTTTTTTTTTTACAATCTACCCCTGTCTTAGAACTCTCTGCAAACCATGTCTCAGTTGTGGAGCCGTTTTACAGTCAGACAGAGAGGTTAAGTAAAACTGGATGCTGACACAGTTAATTACTACTAATTAATAGAGATCAGCACTGTAAAGCCAGCTTGCTTTTCGTCAAAACATTTGCACTAATTCCACAATTCGAAAAAAAAAAAGAATCTTAAAAAAATAACGAAAAAAGGAAACATTTTAAGTTATTTACTTCACCCCCACGAGCAAATCCACAAATTGCCTATTGGGTTGCAAAAATTGTAAATAATTGAGCATGTAAGCAACAAACTTCACAGCTGGTTTAATCACTGAGCTACTTGGCTGAAAAAAAAAGTTTTGATCCCGAGCCATGTACCTGAAAGCAACATTTTGACCTCACTGTCATCATGTGGAATCACATTTCAATTTTATCACATCACTGTGAGCTTCATATGTCAAACAGTAGGTTTCTATCCAAATCATCGCTGCCATATGGTGATGTAAAGTTTGAACCATGTAGCATTTAATACAGCCATGGAACTGTTAAAGTGCTCATATTATGCTTTTTGGCTTTTTCCCTTTCCTTTATTGTGTTATATATCTTTTTATGCACGTTATAGGTTTACAAAGTGAAAAAGCCCAAAGTCCACCCCAAAGGGACTTACCATCTCCAACAGAAAACACTGTTCACCAACTGCTCCAAACAGCTCTATTGTAGTCCAGCCTTTACTTCAGAGACAAACATGGTCACTTTGTAACACACGTTATAATGCTCACTCAGCGGTGAACATACATTCTCGCTTCTGACTGGCTAGTAGTCCTTACCTAGCTACTGCGCATGTGCGACTCCCAACAAAGATGGAATAGAAGTAAGATGTCTCACTCTGTAGCTAAAACAGAGAACTCAACACATAGGGTGAAAAGAGGAGCTGCAGCAATGTGCAGTACAACAAAAATATGGTGTTTTTTGAAAATTAAACCATGTAAACCTATTCTGATTTAACCTCTAAATACAATTATGAACCTAAAAATGAGCATAATATGAGCACTTTAAGCAGCATTGCTTTGGTTGCGTTAACATGGCGGAAGATGTTTGCTAACCATGCAGCTGCTAAATGTATCTGTCTGGCTGCATAGGCTGAGTTAATGATTTCTCCACCTTGGCGATAAAGGCTACAGATAACATTCAAAGAAGTATATAAATACTTAACTATATATGCCATTGCCTTAAGTTATTACTTTGTGGCATGTCTTTTTTCTTCCATGCTGTTAATGAAAAAACCTGTATGTACCGTTCTTGGCGAGGATGACAGCGATGTATTGCTGGCTGAAGGTGCTGACAGTGAGCAGCATGGCTGGCCGCTGGGAGGTGACGAAGCTGAAGGCCAAGTCCTCTCTGGCTCTGCTGCTGCTTTCTGTCGAAACACTGGAGGCCTGCGAGCTTCTGTTCTGCATCACTGAGAAGGGCTCCTGGAAGGTGTAGGTCACTGAGGACTCCAAGTCGAAGGACACCGACACCTCTGCACACACAGAGAGAAAAAAAAAAAAATATATATATATATATGTCAGTGCCGGGAGCTCTGTTACAACTCTTTTTGAAACAAGATTAAAAGACTGAAAGCCAGCTCATGGCCTCCAGAGGCTGCAATGTTCATTACGCCTCAAAATACAAAAGCAACAACACAACCTCATCGAAAGTGGGGTAAAAAAAAAAGTAGTTTATTCCCAATGGGTAAAGCTACAGGGAAGGCACTGTTTGAATGAAAATCTGTCCAAAAACAATGTTTTTCTTCAGAGGTGTAGCGGTGTGTATATGCAGGGACACGAGAGAGCTCAGGTGGATTTACGGTATACCTACTAATAGCCAGAGATACGCATTAGTCTCTATTTTGCAGAGCAAAGCTGCAGCAAAACATAATGTATTCTGTGGTCTTTTTCTGCACACAGGATACTTCTGTTCCCTGACTTTAGCTTTTAAGTCCTGAGAAAAGGTGTTGTCTAGAAACTAACTCACTCGCTGTCTTTTTGTAACACACAAACTTGGTGGAGGGATATGAAAATGGATGAGCAACTATCACACACACTGCTACAAATGTGAAGCAAACACACGAAAGCACATTATTAAACTTCATCTCCATGAAAAGAACAGACATTCAGTTCCCTCAAGAGGCATTCAGTTCCCTCAACAAAACTCACCTAACAAGCCAGCTTGTGTGTATTCTGTGTTTTGTTGTGTGAAAAGGCACATTTCTTACCTAACAAATAAAAAAAACATAGCTCCTGGAGTTAAGAAAGAGAAGCGGAGTGTATAAAAGATTGAAGCCACAGTATGCCAACATACTGTACTAAGACGCCATTACATTACTGTCTTGTCTGACATTGCTGCAATTAGAAATTTACAATGAGAGGGCCTCAGTAGTACCACAGTCTCTGCTAGTAGCACATTCAGTGATAATCTCTAGGCAACTGCTGCATATAATTGCTACGTAAAGTACTACTATATTTATAAACTGAATAAATACCAGAATATCAAACTGACAAATTGCTTTTCAAAGCAAACGTTCCTGGTTTAATCTCACGCATGCTTTTAATGTGGCGTACTTTCATTTTGTCAAAACGTCAGAGCTTTGAAAAGCCTTCTATCACACAGCTGAAAGCATTTATTTAAGAAGTGCATTTTTTCTCCTGAAAGTTGAACTCCCAGAGAGACACACTGTAGATCAAAGTGAGAGTCAATGACCTATAGGTGACACATCTGACAGGCAGCACAACAACATAGCTAACTGCGCTAAGATCCAAATGTAATAAAGAAGAAATATCTTTGAACAGCAGTCGGATTTACTATATTCTGGCATGGGTGTCGCTGTCGGGCAGAAACCTTGCATCTCCATATTTTGTCATATTCATTTTTTTTCCTCCATAAATCAATGCTATTGGTCACCCTTTATGTCCGTCCATGGGTTTTTACAAAATATTTAAACAGTCACGAGGTGATTCCGTCGGACTTTATGAAAAACGGCTCAAGAAAATGTTTTCATATCAGCCTTTTTTTTCCTTTCTTGAAAAAATACGGTTTTGGACATTTTTGCCCGACAGCAACGGTATTTAACACAATGAGCAAGAGGAAACAGTGTGGTCTGTCCCATTTGTAGCCAGAAATGTCCATCTCTTATTCAGAATACCTCTTTAAACTATTTCTCTCTACCGTGTCTGTACGGCTCCTTTCTCAGCCTGCTGCTCTGGTGGGTTTCAGTTGTGTTGGTGTCTGTGCTCTCTTCTGTGCTCCCATACTGCAGGAGATAATTTGGTCTAATGCATTTTAAATGTTCTTGGAGTCTGGAGCCAGGACAAGTATTAATTGCCTCTTGCATTACTTGCATTTTTATTGATGCGCTGTAATGGAATAACCTTGGCAATGATTGATTATTTGTTGCAATCAACATTAACCTAATCAAACGACGTTAATGGTGAAGCTTTTGTCGTCGATCGGCACTCACCTTGATTACAGGTGGTTCCACCGTAGGCGGACTGGGAGCAGTCGCACACGTAGCCGTTGCTCTTCTCGATGCACCTCCCTCTGTTGTGGCAGAGGCTGCTGGAGCCGCTGCAGTAGCCGGGACAACCTGAGGTCACTCCCGGCGTCATCTTGGCCCTCTCCTCCAGATCGAAGCTGGCACCGTTGACGGTCAGAGTCCTGATGCAGCCCAGGAAGCCTCTCTGCTGGGATGCTGTTCCTCCTGAGACGAGAACAGTTTAGTCAGGGTTTTTTCCTGCATAGAGGAATTTTTGGCGCCCCCTCCCCCCCTCCAAAAAGAGGTTTTAGCCAGCCCCAAAGAAAAATCACCAGCACCAAAATGAGAAGAATTGAGAATAAAAAATAGCAATTCAAATCCTCTCTAAATGTGTTTAAGAGCAATGTACCAAAAAAAACCATCTCTAAGGTCTAAAGGCATTTATGAATGGTGTTTGGATATAACCTGATCCCCATGTGTTTCATATTACAATGTTTAGAACAAACTCATCTTTCTGTAAAGTGTTGCCCTAATTTGTTCCAGAGCAATGTGTAAAGAGATAATTTGGCCCTAAAGCAGAAATATTTCTCAAATCTCGTGTGAAAACATACCTACACTCAATTGTTTTGGTGCTTGAAATGAGTTTACAAAAGTCTTGGGTTCCGTATATATATATATATATATATATAGTCTTAAAGCTGCACTTTCATATGGGTTTTTGTAGTTTTGCTTATTTAAAGCTAATGGACTTGCACTTACTACTTGTTGTCTGGAGGTTGCACCTTCAAGGTTGAAAGCACTTAATTATAAGTCGCTTTGGATGAAATAGTAAATTAATGTCTAAATGAAATTTTGTAATATTGCTTTTTGAGTAGGAGTGTTGTCAAACATAGCTTGGACTCGCCGGTGGGTCTTTTGTCCTCAGAAAAGCTAATCTTAGTTTTATCTCCAAAGTCAGGCTGGTGATTTAATTCATTGTTAATTTTATTATTTTATTATGTATTAGTTTTGTTAATTTGGGGTTTGATTTTCCTTAAGCATAATACATTTTTGTTTATCAATTGTCAGAAATAACAGGTAAATGCACAGACTTCAGTCAAATAAGGTAACACAGACTCTTTGCCTTTACTGAATGTGGACTGATCATGCTTACTGCCCCCAAAGGCCCATTCTGAGCCAGGAAAAACCCTGTTAGTCACATCTAATGCTCTCTGTCTATGCTACGAAGCATCTATAGTGATTTTACAACCCTGATTCTCTTTAAGGCTGATGAGGATTTACGACAAACATTTACTTAATTCCACTTCTGCATCTGGGGCAAATCTGCAGGCCCTAAAGCATGTGAAACCTCATTAAGACCAAATGTACAACGAAATAAACTAGACGGGTTTCCAAGAGGCATCACTGTGAGATGCACATAGAAAACAAACGTTTGCATTGATTATTTACGGTTCACACAGGTGGGAGACTGATGACTTTTAATTCAAATGTATCACATTGTTACTTATCTCAGAAAACAAACCCATACAAACAGGTGGGTATAATTTCCTTACATGATCCCCTGAGACTGATACTCATAAAATAAAGCTTCATAATACATATTTTTTTATTTGTCTGGTATATTTCTAGGGTTATATTTTGATGACACAAACAGCAGGGATTCCATACATGCTTATGTTACTATTGTTGATATTTAGAGACCCATCTTTCATGCTATTAATCTGCTTCCTGCTGATGGTCTGGGACACACACAGGTCCTTTCTCACTACATGAAAGAGACAACTTTCTGTAGCCTGGGTTATGGGTCACGTTAGCTAGCTTTAGCCGACAGATGTCTATCACACTTCCCTTAGACGAGAACATAGAAATGTATCTCTAAAAAGTAATTTTTCTTATTTCCATCAAGTTGCTTTATTCCTACTGGATGTGCTAAAAATGTCTATATATAGGCTAAAAGATGTTTTCAGCCCCTATATGTGTTTGATACAGCCTTTCAGTGTAATTACAGTATAATTATACAGAAACATTACATAGTAAAATTCAAACAGGATGTAGATGTCACTGTTAAAGGAACATGCCGACTTATTGGGAATTTAGCTTATTCACCGTAACCCCCAGAATAAGACAAGTCCATACATACCCTTCTCATCTCCGTGCGTGCTGTAAGGCTGTCTGACGGCTCCAGCGGCATCACGCCAGCACAGAACAGGCAGGTGAATGGTTCCAGCAATCCTACTGCTCCGAATAAGTGACAAAATAACGCCAACATGTGCCTTTTTACATGTTGCGATTTGTAGAATCGCAGCGTGTACAAAAAACAATGTAACATGAGACACAGCCATCTTCTAACCGTAAACAAACCGGGAACTATATTCTCAGGCGGAAGAATATAGTACTTGGGCGGAATGATTTGCTTTGCAGCAAGCCTGTCTGAGAGTATTGTTCCCGGTTTGTTTATGGTTAGAAGATGGCTGTGTCTCATGTTACGTTGTTTTTTGTACACGCTGTGACTCTACAAATCACAACATGTAAATAGGAACATGTTGGTGTTATTTTGTCACTTATTGGGAGCAGTAGGCTAGTTGGAACCAGTTACCTGCAGGTTCTGTGCTAGGCTAAGCTACCGGTGGAGCCGTCAGACAGCGTTACAAAACGCACAGACACGAGAAGGGTATGTATCGACTTGTCTTACTCTGGGGGTTACGGTGAATAAGCTAAACTCCCAATAAGTCGACGTGTTCCTTTAAAATAAAATAAAAATAAAAATGTATGGAGCCTTTTAATAAATAATGAAAGGAACTACATTACTACTACGATTTATGGCATGCAGACCGGAAGAGCATATGTTTGTATTTTCCCAGGCAATATTTGGCAGTGTGTCGTACGCCAGTTAAAAAGGAAGCTGGAGAAGATTGTTCTTTTGAGAATTTTATATTTAAGGGTTACATTTTGTGTTTATGTTCGATACTGGGACAAGACCAACAAGGAAATAGAAATGCGTGAATTGAAAGCATTCCAAACTGATCCTGATTGGGCCCTCTCCATCCTCGACAGGTATGTAGTATTTTATCAATGAAATACATTGCAAGGCATTATTTTACAGCAATATGTGATTTTACATTAGTCGCTATAACAAATTCTACTTTGTTTCACCAATGTGATAAAAATTGGCTTTAAAAATAAGCTTCCAAAATGAATACACGAGCTAGCCAGATCGTATATATATATCGACGACGTTTCATTTTCCGCGATTGCTCCGGTGCCGCTGGAAATTCCATCGGATGTCCCTCATTTCGGCCAGATGTCCGTCACCCTCCGCTTCCTTTGTGTTGGCATTCTAAACTCCGGTGGATTTCTGAGGACTATGGTTAACTGCTCCTCAGATCTCTGCGTTCTTATGAAAACAATTACATCTTCACCTAATGACAAGTTCATCTGAGATCAACAGAGAATTACTACTTCCATTTGTCATTTCACTCCTCTGGTAAATTATTTCTGAAAGTAAATGACCCATTAAGTGCATGAGCGGTAGGCCTTGAGTAAAATGGAGAACACGTGAAAAAAAAAAAAAGAAGACATTTTTAAATGGGGTCTGTCCCCTCCAGAGGCCTGGTGTATTATTAAGAAGTCCACATTAAAATGTCAGAGAGGGGTGAAAGGCTGCTGGAGAAATGTGAGAGGAGAAAGAAAGCAGCCACGCTCCTGAACCGGAGCAATAATGAAAAAATAATATAATACATTAGCTCTTCACAGCAGCTTACAGTGCAGGTTTGTATTTTTTCAAGACAGTAATTGTTAGCTGTAATCACTTCTCTCTCCATTTTAGCTGTGAAGAGATCCTTTTAAAGTGTGACTACATTGTAAGAAATTGGGGACAAAATCCACAATCTTTGCTCCGTTAAAAATTCACAGCCACAGCTAATATGGGACTTTTTAAAGATTATTTTTTTGGGGGCTTTTCCCTTCATTAGATTGTGACAGTGGATAGACAGGAAAGTGACAGGGACGCTGCAAAGGACTCAGCCTACATGGGGCGCACGCTCTACTGGGTGAGCTAGAGGCCGTCCCTAATATGGGACTTTGGTCGAAGCCTCATGTTACCTTCAGCTGTACTTTGGAATGCATTTTGGCACAGAACAAGCATCCTGGACTTTTTTCTTCTTCCCATTTCTCACAATGTAGTTGTGCTACTAAAGGATCACTTCAAGGCCAGTTCGGGGAGGAGGAATGATTACGACGAGCAATAACTCTTTCAGAATTACACGTTATTGTTGTATTAAGGCATCTGAACCTTTCCTTCAAAGCTGCACCAATCAAAATTTTTATATCAACAATGGCAAAAATGTGAAAGGTGTTGCTCCTGGTGATAACCCCACAGAGAATTATCCCGACTCTGCAATTCCCCGTTCGATTATCTTTCAGCTCATTGTTGTGGTTTTAATTCAACGACAAATTACGCTCACTAACCTAATTTCTAGCAGCAGGTTTTTTTTAGCACTACCTGCCTAGTACCAAACAGCACAGACAAATTAGCGAGTAGCTGCTGAACACAGTGGAGCATTTAGCAGCTATGAGCCAGATATTTCCCTCAGGAGTCGGAGGAGAGCTTATGTGGAGAAAAAAACAAGCTAAAAGGAGAGCTAATGTCAGGCGACTTTTATAAGGTGATAATATATCAATGTTCTTTCACTGAAGCCCCCCCCCCCCCCCCCAACCCCACCACCAACAAAAATCAATTAATGCAGGTTTAAATAAACCCGTCTCTGGTGGAAGTATAAATTCAGTCCGACAGCGAGCCTACCTACAAACAGCTGGCTGCTGAGCCGTAAGCGGAGGTGTCCATCAGCCGGAGCCTCCAGGAAGCGGAGGGGGAGCTGGTCGACCTGCAGGGAGGCCTCCTTCACGTTGCGCTCTGCCCTCACGTAGTGCCACTGTCTGTCATTCAGAGGGAGGTGGGACTTCACGGACAGGACCGCTGGACCGTTTCCCACATCAAAGGAGAAAGTCACCACTGAGGGAGCTGGAGGGCCAGTGGGGAATCACACAGACACACAGACACACAGACACAGACACACAGACACACAACCACACACACACACACACACACACACACACACACACACACACACACACACACACACACACACACACACACACACACACACACACACAGACAGCCAGGTCAGAGTGAATGTGATATTAGGTTTTTTTATGTTCCTCTCTATCCTCCCTTTCTGATGCAATGTGATACAATGCTGCTGGGAAAACTTGATGACCTGAATAGATTTATGAGGGGGCCCAGCTGACAGCTTGTCAATATTTCACAACGTCTGCGATGCTGCAGTAATACATAATGGCTCCAAATATCCTGAGGACGTCTCCCTCAGGTTTGTGAAGAAAACACACTGTAATCAACAATTTCAAATCCCTTTTAACACCTACAATAAATACACTAATGGACTGCTGAGGACTGGATAAGTACTTGATCATGTCGCTGAGTTCTTTAATGCATAATCCTAAAAACCTGATAACTGCAGCGTATTCCTTCATTGGTGCTCGTGTAAACAAGTCAATCTTTTGCATAGGTAAATTTGATTTGCAGCATATCATCTCCTCGTTCCTCCAGTAAGTCTACAAGGTTATCTTTAAAACCATCTGGTGTGTTTATTAAGGACTTCAGCTTCACTACATGGGTAGTAAGAAATGCTTTTAACGTCTCCTGCAACAGCATGACACAGCTGTTGACGGTGTCATTAGGATTACATCACGCTGTGCAGACCTGACAGACTGCTTCTCGGGGAAATTAAACTGTCAACTACAGTACACCTAGCATTTCCATCCGGGAAAAGCAAAAAAAAAAAAGGCAATCACTAACAGCTTTTGTGGGTGTTGTCATGTATGGCTATTTTTTGCATTCTGTGCGCACATCCTTGTCATGAACTTCTCTTTCTTTACTTGTACATCGACTCACAGCTGAGCTCAACTCTGATGAAGTCCTTGAGGCCCTGGTTCTCCAGAAACACTCCTGAAGGAGCGCTCGTCTTGAAGTAGAAGGAGATATCAGAGGCGAGCTCAGCCTGTAGGGTGGGGAAGTAGAGGTAGGAGGACTCCTGGTAGAAAGACGCTGCGTTCCATATAGACTCTGAAAGAAAAGGAAAGGAAAGATGAAAGTAAAGTAGGGCAGCAACAAACAGATTATCTTCCTTATCAATTCATCTGCTGAGTATTTTCTAGATTAATTCACTGGTCTATAAAAAGACTGAAAAATGTCCATCCCGGTTTCTCAAAGTCCAAGGTGCTGTCTTTAAATGTCTTGTTTTGTCATCCCCCAAAATGATATTCGTTTTAATAGGACATTAAACAGAGAAAAGCTTTTTATTAAGATTAGTTTTTGGGTCTTTATTATATAGGAGAGCTGAAGATGTGAAAGGGGCGAGAGAGGAGGAACAACATGCAGCAAAGGGCCGCACGTCAGAGTTGAACCTGCGGCCACTGCAACAAGGACTGAGCTTTTGTACATGGGACGCACACTCTACCAGGTGAGCTATTCAGGCGTCTGCTATATTAGCATGAAAAATGACTTGAACAATTAATCGATTATCAAAATAGGTGGCAAATGTTCTGTCGATCGGCTAATCGATTAGTCGACTAAACGTTGCAGCTCTAAAGTAAAGTGGAGGTAGGAAGACTCCTGACTGGAGGAGGCTATAGGTACCAAATAAGGAAGCTCATTTATTAGAAACGGAATGCAATTTACAAAAAGGAAGAATTCTGATGAAAAAAGACCCAAAAAATCAAGTCCAGGCACTCAAGGTTGGTAGACACTGTGTAGACTACACCCTGAGGAAGCCGACACGCGCTGGTGTATTTTTAATTTCTTGCCCTATTTATTAAAGGCCTTTTATCACTTTTTGGAACCAACCTTGAGTGCCTGGACTTTTTTTGGTCATAATTCTTCTTCCTTTTTGTGAAGGAATCTCATTAGTCAATTTTTTTCCCCCACTTGCATCGATTCCTCACATTTGCAACGACGAAATACTAAAAAGGACTTAATGGAATCTGAAAATCACCAAAAGTCAACACCGGGAAACACTGGTGACACAGTGTTTCCCGGTGTTGACTTTTGGTGGGAAACAGGACACAAGCGCTGGTCTCTGGTGTCAAAAGTCACACAATTTGTACACCTGACCGTTTCAAGGTTTTGCAATGGTATAACAACATGACTCTATTTGATTTCCATTGAAAGAGCACAGCCCTTATTCGCAGAATTGCAAAAGGCGTCAATTGTCAGAAAAACATCAATAACAGATAATAGTTCCGAGCATTTGACAACCAATGCTATCGTTTCTGTGGTGAGACAGTTCTTGCATTTCACATTGTATGAAGATTTCCACCGGGTGCCAGCTTTTTATTTTTTTGGAGCACATAAAACATTTCCATAAATTGTGTTCGGAGAGCTCATTGTTGTGGGATGCGCTGTGGTACCAGGGTTAAATGATTAGGTCAAAAAAGTAAATCAGTTTCTCATATTAAAATGACTATGTCTGAGAGAAGGAACAAAGGACTATTTCAAGGTAATAATATTGTCTAGTAACTAAATGCAAATTACCAAAGCTATTTCTCCTGAGTTTGACATACAGTACAATTAATTGCATAAAGAAAAAAATCATTTAAAGTACATGTTCATACAATCATTATATAATAGTTCAGCTTATTGAATGTCTCATAATGTGTAGAACTTGTTAAGTAGTAAGAAGAAAACAAACTAAAATAGGTCACATCACAGGTATATTTCTTTCTGGAAATACGAGATGTATTGTGCAAAATCTTAGACATATTTGATGTCTTCAGGAAACTTGGAATTAAAATAAAACCATGGGGGTCTGAAGTACATTTGACTGCAGATAAGCTGCTAAAAATCCCCTACCCTTAGCCCACAGCTCACTCTGGGACATGAGGCAGTAAATATCTACAACCTCTTTCATGTTCCAGTGCTGCTGTCCAGCTCTGCCACCCGCTGTGTCTCCCCTCCATTTTGGCACCCCCGCCTGGCTGCACAACATGAATTTGTAAAGACGGACATGCTGGCAGGTCCAGCAGATTTTATGAGGTTATAGTCTACACAGCCAGTTGTCCGACTTGTAACAGAACAGATTAATTTGAATTTTCTATCCATGGATAAACACATGAGGCATAAAGGACATCATCTGAGCCTCTGATCAACCCTAAGCCTGGGAAACAAGGCCCCCATCTGCAACCTAATCTGGCACAGTAGCTTCAAAACTGAGGTGATCACCTACTGTCTCCATAACAACGCAGAGGGCCGATGTGGTAGACGGCCTGCGAGCCCGTTCTGTTGGTGTCTCCAATCACTATCTGGCTCACTGGCAGGTGGTCTTTATAGGAGAGGATTCCTGTGTCATTGGCCCTGTGGCACACAAAACAGAAAGGAATAAATAGCAACACAGTGCCCTTGGGGTGGATGCTGTCTGGGGGTCCGGATTAAGGCATCCATTCTTCTGCATTAGCACAGAACGCAGAGTAAACACATTAAAAAGGGAGCAATCTATCACAATGCAGACAACTGCCTCTGGAAATATGCAAACTGAGCTGAATCGAGAGGAGCTTTGCAGCGGATTAAGAAACGGTAAACAAAGACATTCAGAGCGCCTAACCCAAAACTATAATGCAGCCTTTTGTTTTCTTCCTTCAGTGCTTGAAAAGTATGATTAGATTGGTCACGATTGTAATATTACGTATGAGCTGTAATTAATGATTTTGGAGCAAACACTGGTGTGTGAAATTGTTAAAGAAATTCGGACTAAATCTGTCTCCAAGTACTTCAGATAGACGAGAAGAATAACACTCAACCGATTCTGGACTCTGAGATGCTGTGAGTGGTTTTAGTGATTTATGAACGTTCTCTCCGAATTGATTTTTGCTGAATGGCAAACTGATTAATTGACTAATTAATCATAAGTAGCCTTTCTGTGGATTATCTAAGGGTGGAAGTTTATGGATATACCACAGAGAGATCATTGATGTTATTAATTATTTGGGTTTTATTCTCATGTTCAGGTCCCTTTCTTCTTTTTACATGCTTGTTTGTTCATATTTGGAACCTTATATAGTAAAATGAAACATTTATATTAATGCAGCACTAATGTTAATCTAAAAACATCATACGTAACAGGAAAACACTAACAGGGAACATGGTTTCGAAAGTTGAAATACATTTTTGCTAATACATACTTTTACTTTAGCAAGGTTTTGAATGCCGGACTTTCACCTGTAGTGGAGTATTTTCACAGTGTTGCGTTAGTGCTTTTATCAATGAAAAGGATCTGGATATTTCTTCCACCACTAGTTTGTGGTGCTGTTGAATTGTATTATGTTATTAAGCCTACACTCAGTGATATCAGTGGGGTGGACAAAATAATAGAAACAACTCCTTCAATAAAACAAAAAGGAAAGAAAATAGTCTTTCTGGAATGGAAAGTCTAAATTGTGTGCGTCTGCACTTCTGTATGTACCATGCGTCTGTGTCTGCATCGCAGTTGCAGAAGTAGTTCATGTCCATGCAGTTCTCCTCCAGGCTGCAGGAGCACTGCTGAACGCCAGGCAGGAATCCTCCCCAGTAGCTTCGTTTCTCTCCTTCCCAGTCCAGCCACCACGTGAGCGGACTGCCATCTGTAATATACACAGCAGATAGTCAGTGACCACTGCGGCAGCCTGATGCCTGCCACTGCCACAGCTCAGGCTCAAGTAGGTCAAGGGCATGGGCTATATCTGGAGGATAGCATTGTTTTTGCGTCACTCTCCTTATCTCAAAATGCAGAAAAAAATACATCTGGAATGCACTCAAAACAAATACACCAATCAAAAATTAAATATTTATAGATGCGCATGCGACAGAAGTCCTGTGAGGCAGCTGTGCCGAGAGGCTTACATAATATGAGAATATAACATAGAATAAAATGAGAATAAAATCATTCTTTCATTCCAAGATAAAACTGGGAATGAATGCAAGTTACAATACCTCACAAAATCAAGAAAAAGTTATGATATTTAGACATTTAAAAGTCAAGTTTTTAAGCACTGGGAAGAATTTGTCTTTATCTATGTTTTATCTAGACAATATATAATATGTACATGTATCATCACATGCAATACATAGACACATACATAAAAAAGTGTTTACATACTGTTAATACCTAAAGTCATACACCCCCCCACACACAAACACACACACCTAGATGTCACTTTATACACAGTCATATGCAATACATACACACATAGACACAAATATATAGACATGTACACAGTCGGGTTTATCCATCCTGTTTTTATCCATATTGTTTTATCATTTCAGCTGTTATAAAATCCGAACCAGGCAGGGGTCTGCAAATTATAGCTTCAGCTAGACGCCCCATATACATTACATCCATCGCATTACTTATTTCTATGTGACAATGTGTTTCTGTATGCTCACATTTTTTATTTTTGTTTATGATCTAACCAAATTTGTTATTTTCTTCATTGCATAAATGTATTTCTCTTGATTCTCTGCTGGTGCACGCTTCCTGCGTGTCAACGAGGCAAAGCCATATACGGCAAAGGCAGAATTCATTACCTCCACTATGGGGTTAAGGGGTCCAGCTTCAATCATCTGTCACACAACGTGACCCTGCATTGGGGATGAGGCCAACGAGCGAGGAAAAGCCCATTAAGCTACATGTCACAATACATAATTAAGTGACACATGCCGCGATGCTTTTGTCCCACCCAGCATACATTATAGCTGCATAAGTTTATATGTGTGGATACACATGTCATATTAGGCTGATACAGCAAAGAATGTCCCATCTCCATTAATTCACTCTCCATGTGAAATGCTGCTATCGTGTAGAAGATAACACTCCCATGAAATCTTCTCCTAAGGATCTGATGGGCTATGACAAACAGTCTAATGCCACGAATGAAAATTGTTGGATAAGAGTTACGTATACGCAATCGTGAAATAGATAGGAGAGGAAATAATGTGGGCTAGAACAACACTGGCCAGCACGCCAACATTTGCATTACAACGGTTGAAATGAATACGATCTTTTACTGTCTTAAATCTTTTTATTTTACATTTAAAGCTTCTATTGAGGTTTTCGAATGAAGCTTTACATGTCTGTTGTCATATTTATGATGTCATCACCCTGAAAAAAATTAAAAAATCCTCAAAATCATCAATTTAAATAAAGTGATTTATCAGATTAAGTGAGTTAGTCTTTTTTTATCATTTCAACTTTCTTTAATAAATATTCTTTCAGCAACATAAATAAATGTAGGCAGTATGCTAATCTAATAAGGGCATCAAATAATGATAATAATAATCATGCCTTTAGGCTCTGTAATGTCTGTAATGGCAGTCCAAGACGATGTATTAAGCATTTCTTATTATTCATGTAACCCCTGGACTCAGAGTGATGATGCTGAATATGTGTAACGTACAAAGCATCTCTTGTCTCTGTACTATTCAGACTTCAGGGACAACGTGGCTTTATGATATGATAATGCTTGACCCTGAAGCTGGATAAATAACAGGATCTCTCACAGCTATCCTTACATATTTGAGCATACGTGCACTTGATGTCCTTGCGTTGCTGTGAGTCGATGAGCAGACGATTGAATAAACCTAAAGAAATGTTTATTAAAAGAAGTATTGCCACAGCAACATTACGCTACGACAGAAAGATCACAAGTTGGAAACAATCCTACGCAGCACCACTGGAATCTAATTCTACAAATAATATAATACTGATAATATTAGTGTAGCCTAATCTTTATCTGTGTTCGAAAGCTTTGAACTACTCGGTACAGCCCTACTAGAATCTGCAAAGAAGAACAATCAGAAAATGTGGTGCCGGAGGAATACTCAATGATGACTAGAAGTGTAATCCTTGTAATCATGATTTGTATTTAAACCCTATGCACTGTCACTTTACTACTACGTGTCTTGAGAAAGGTCCTTGGGATTGAATTATTGACCGACAAAATAAACCAATGCAGAGTGCGTGCGGGAATTTTCTTTCTTTTTTCATGAGGAATCCGTCAACCAGGCCAAAAATGAAAATGGCGAATTGAGATTTGAATTGTCGCTCCAACAACACCAAAGAAACAAGAGCTAGTTGATGTCAAAAATTGGCATTGCCTAAATCTCAAACAAACTTCTTAAGAGTGTGTTCAAAGCGCTACAGTACAAATGTATTTAAAATACAAGCCATATCTCAACAGCTGCTGGTTGGACAGGCCGGCATCATCATTGTGAGACACCATCTGTGGCAAAGATATTTAACAAGAGTAAACCAGAAAAGTTTAGTTTTCTAAACTCGCCAATGTAAGATTTTGTTTTCTTTTTTGGGGTTCACAACTAACCATACCTGTCAGGTGGATACACCAAAATGAATGCTAAAAAAAACATACAAATAAAAATGTGAAACAACAAGCAAGACTGAAGAATAGAAGTCCAAAAAAACAGCAGTCATTAATTTGCTGTTGTGAATGTTCGTTAATTCACTGTCAAACTTAATTAATCACAGGTGTTAAATAAGGAAGAATGGACATGCTATACAGCTAAAATCCAGAACATCTTGCCAAATGCCTGCATCTATAAACCCAGTAGGCTTCTTCGAGCAGCTGCTGTCATTCCCCCCCAAGCATAACTGCATTTCCATTTGTCGCAATAAATGGTTACATCAAGAGTGTTCCTGACTGAATTAATTTCATTATGCTGTAAAGTACGTTTGAAATCAAAAGTGATATTGCTTGTGTCTTCACGCTCATCAAAGTGAAGCGTAAAGAGACATTTGAGTTTCTTCCCTAGGAGATGTCTGTGCTCAAACAAAGGCAACCATGGAAAAAAAAAATCGGACTGTTTCCGAAAGTGTTCATACAGCTATAAAATAGGTTGTTTCCTGTCTCACTTTGATGTCTGGTGTGATAATGAACTTGTTTGTTTGCACATGAACGGCACCCAGGGAATGAGGGGAATGGCTGAATCTGGGACTTCATGAATGTTTCATGAATGTTTCATGATTTAAGAGCAAATGTTTGGATGTTTGGGACACCGTAGGTGACAAAGCAGTTCAACATGAATGCACACAAAAAGATTGGAGGCCGCCTCTCTAGTTATTGTAAAAAATATAACTAGAAGAGCGAAGCAGAAGGTAGGGCGTTGAAGGCGAAGCAGCTCCCAACGTGACAAAGCACAGGCAGCCTGACTTTCAATTCACAATGCAACAACTATCAGTCCCCTGATGCTGCAAAATACAGAACAGTCAAGAGACAAAACTTCCAAAGCATGTTTAAATCGACTCCGCAAAAAAGCAGCCCCTTATTCATTCAAATGGGGCGATTCTGGCGACGCAGTGGGGGTGCCAATGCAGAAGACAGAAGGGTTGGCCAGCAAAGAAGTTGCTCAACTTTTGCCGCAACACAATGTGAAATCATCTGGCAAGGCGCTGTATTGGCCAATCAAAAACGTGAAAGCACACATTTTGTAACATGCAAGCTGTATTTCTACTGAAGAAATCCTGCCTCATTGAATTTTAAAGCATTGTGGAGTGTTATGGCGTCTGATAAGCCTTCAAACGCATTAATCAGTAACTCAAACAAGACCGAGCCCTGGGTATCCTGCTCTGGGCTTTCATTTTTCTTGAGAAAATGAAAGCTCAGATGGGCCGATCTGGAATCTTCTCCTTATGAGGTCATAAGGAGCAAGGTTACCTCCCCTTTCTCTGCTTTGCCCGCCCAGAGAATTTGGCCCACCCATGAGAGAGAGAGAGACATCATGGCTTTCAAACGAGCAAAGTGGCAGTTGGTCAAGGCCACACCCCCACCCTCCACCTTGCCCCTCTCTCCCTCCTCAAGAGCTACAGACACAGAAATGGCACATCCTAAGGAAAGCTCATTGTGGGACTGGCTCTAGTGGCTGTAATTCTGCACCAAGGCTGAATTTCAGGAAAGAGACTTCAGATACAGTATTAGGGGACCACTGGTCTATATAAAAGAGACTTCAGATCCAGTATTAGGGGACCACTAAGGTCTATATAAAAGAGACTTCAGATCCAGTATTAGGGGACCACTAAGGTCTATATAAAAGAGACTTCAGATACAGTATTAGGGGACCACTAAGGTCTATATAAAAGAGACTTCAGATACAGTATTAGGGGACTACTAAGGTCTATATAAAAGAGACTTCAGATACAGTATTAGGGGACCACTAAGGCCTATATAAAAGCATCCAAAGAGCACCATGTCATGGGACCTTTAAATATAATCTGATATATGATAATCAGTTAATGACCACATCAAACTTCCACACGTGTATCAAAAAAAAAAATCACAGTATGATACAACACGGCCAACTGAAGTATACATAATACTCTGCATAGTGAGTGTAGTTTTTGATATTGCGCTGCCACGCTTATTGCGCTGCCGATAGTGATCAAGAATAGCATGCATGCCGGAGTCTTTATTAAAGTGAGTTAGTGATGAATCACCCTCATGCATGAATCATACATTAATTATAACTTAATTTTACGCATGATTCATGATGATGAAGATACAGAAAAATAGAAATGCATGACAAAAATAGAATATTTTAGAGAACTCCCCAAAATTTCCCAAATCATGTTTTCAGGGGAGCTCATGTCTTATTAAGAGGAGCCCCCAAGCTCCCCATGGCTGCCCTGTAGTTTTCACCCTGCTCACAGGTACCATAAAAGCAACACGCCTCCACCAACGCAGGCCCATGCATTTTTTACATGCAGGGCTGTTTTCAGTTGTATCTCCCACTAAGCTGGCTGTATCTGTAGAGCTAAATCTGTCTCCAAAACCAAATGACAACAGCAAAGTCTCTTTTTCCTTCTATAATATAATAAAAGTGTGCTTCACAGCCAACATGTAGTCAAGGGTGCCGTCAGTACTTTGCTCAGCCTAGGCTGTTTTAAGTGAAATAAAAAAACACTTGTTCAATTCCAGATCTTGTACTGTGTCAATGTGTCAATTGTACCGTTATCTTTTGGTATAAAGTAGGCCTACCAAATATATATAAAAAGAATAGGTAACCCAGCCCACCACAAAAAAAAACAAGACTTGACTGTTAGCTTATTTGTAGCAGCTTGCAGAGCAATATCTTCATTAGAGAAGCTAAGGTAACACTTTACTTGAAGGTATCTACATAAGAGTGACATGACACTGTCATGACACAGTCATGACACATGAACCCTAACCCTAACCATAACTTGTCATGACAAAAACCGAATGACACTTACTAAAAGAAGCATTATGTCATAAACGTGTACGACTTGTTTATAATGTTTATGACATGTTCATGAAAGTGTCATGTCACTTTTATGTAGATACCTTCAAGTAAAGTGTAACCAAAGATAAATATTTTAATTTCCATCCACTGTGGCTTTCAATCTTTGTCCGATCAATTCCTGCTTCCTGTGACCACCCATAGGCCTCCTGTGTTATAATGCAGACACGCCCACATTTAGTCATTGTCCATGCATTTTACAGTTTTTGTTGGCATTTAAACACTGATTTGAGCTCATCTCATAAACACTACAGCGGGAAAATAATACTCACCTTTTGTATTAAAGAGACGGGACTTCTTGCAGTTGTAAACCACTTCCTGTTGGCACTGCTCTGAGCCTGATACGATGGCACGGAGTTGCTCAGCTGAGGCGCTGTAGTTGAACTTCATGATGTGCGGTTTGTAAAGAGAGGAGCCCTGGACTGTAACTGGAGCCGTGTTGTTGTGCGTCAACACCGTCCACACCTTCTCCTCTGAAAGAAAAAAGTGTATCTGTTAGCATGAACACCCTGTCTAAATATATAAACCCACTGTAAACCCTTATATACTGTCTATGTGTAAACCCCCTGCCCAAATACATGTAAGCCTGTTAGCATGAACACACTGTAAACATCCTGTCTAAATACATGTTAGCTTGTTAGCATGAACACATTGTAAACACTCTGTCTAAATACATGTTAGCATGAACACACTGTAAACACCCTGTCCAAATTGTTAACCTGTTAGCATGAACACAATGTGCTCACCTTCTAAGGAAAACAGGTTACTGTAAGCCTGAATCCACAGTTCACACCTTTTACTCTAGAAAGTGTGGCGTTAACATGGACTAAATGTCCTCATCCTGTTCTCTAAATACAAAACTGCCTGTTAGCATAAACTCACTGCAGCAGCTACCTCTGAATACAAGAAACATGTTACTCTTTTAGCATACGTTAGCCCACAGGTCATACATGTTAGCAATAACGCCACATCCGCCCAATTTCTACTAAATACAAAAGCACAAATTTTTTTAGACATTTAGGTTTATGTCCAATAGCACAATCTTAATTGTCATGCAGGGAAAACATGGGATTTAAAATAAACTGAAATGTCTAAATTCAGGTAATCGCAATTGCGACTCCATCACACCATTTTGTGTGCATACATTTAGATGATAGACTTTTTCCATGGCAGATATTTTGAAAACGCACTGCAGGAAAAGCACAAGTGTATTCAATAACATTATTGCTAGCTGCATTCCACTAGGAGTATTATGCCCACTAGCTATTACTGGAACACTTAATGGAACTGAGCCAGCTTATTATCAATTTCCTTATGTGCTTTTCCTGCTATGACAAGTCAAAATCTGCTGTGTAAAACATTAATTGTGTTAAAAGTTTATTTCATGGAAAGGCACACTTTTAATACACAAAAACAAATAGGCAGGTTAAAAGTAAATTAAAGATTAAATAGAAAATGAAATGTGTTCAAGTAACAGAGCATGTCAAAACAGCACCATATAACAAGAATGGAAAATTGGACTAAACAGGCAAGTGTATAGCTTCATCTTAAAATCTACAAATAAACAGAAGATTAATGAACTGAGACAAAGAAAACATAAGGTATAACAGTGGGTGTTTTGATTTGTGTCACATTTTACTGGACATGTCAGCATCGTGGCTGACAGTAATTCTGTGTTGATGTCTGAACCATCGGCGTTACTGCACTTGTTTCCAACCCACAAGATAATTGATGACCTTACAGTTCCACAAGACACAATCATATCGCAGCAGAATAACTCTTAGCCAATAGTCTGCATTTGCCGTTTACAGTATGAGACATATGAGACAAAAGGGAGTCAAGCGTTTGTACAATAAAAATCAGATGAGGAATCTGTCCTATTTCCATCCCCGCTCAGTTTTCATTATCTGGATTTCATGTTTACTCTGCCGCGGAGAAAATCCCTTTCCACTTTGTGATTATTCACATCAGGTTGTCAGGCTTAGAGCTATTTACATTTCTAATAGATTCCTTAATTGAGGTCAAGTAGAGGCATATCTGCTGCCGAACAATTCAGCTTTGTGAGGGGAAGACTGAAAACACAAAATGCCAGAACCAGACAGTGGAGAGGCGGCAGCGCTCTCCTCTCCCCCGTAACGTCACCGGTACATTAACCTTGCAAAGGACAAAGTAGTTGAGAAAGTTGTGACAGCCCAGTGATGAATACTGTCTCCCCATTGTCAAAACTTAACTGAATGCGTTTTGTCCTGCATGTCACGAAGGCCGAGGATCAGGTTGTGTCCAGCTCCCTGTCTGTCAAATGTCACATCTTAGGGGATCGTTGAGGTGATACAGAGCAAATTGTGTCCTAGCCGTCAGAAGATCACACAGATACAGCAGGTGTGATGGAGCTTTACAATAAAAGGTCCAAGTTTCCAAATTCAAAAGACCATTGCTTCTTCACTTTTAACTTCAAAAATCAAAAAGTTCTGCCGAATTATACTACTTGTACACTGTAAATAACTAAAGGCCGAATGGGAATGTAAACAGACTATCATGAAATTTAGTATGGATATTTGTGCATGCTTCGTAATGATTGTATTGACTCCTCACCCTTATTTTCCCTTTTCCTTTAACAAGAGGTCAAGCGTTTCACTTTGTGAAACACAAATCGAGGTCATGTTATTTCATAAGTCAATAGGCAATTATTGTGCATGTGGATATTCATGGTCAAAAGCAGATGAATCCTAATAGTTTTGGTTAAATCCTGACTTTTGCACCACAATCAGGTCAAAATTACAAGTTGTGCACAAGATAATCCAAATCTGATGTGCAGATCACTGTGGAATTTATTGAGAAATGTATTTTCATGTTGGACTTTCTTATTTTTTATTGCACCACCCTAAATCCAAAATGTCAGCAGACAAAATATCTAATAATTTAATGGCAGACCACCATGAAATTTACTGAGCAGATTAGTGCTCCCAAGGGGATTAACCCTTTTGACTTTAATGACCCGATGCTTTAATGTAAATTGCCGCCTCTAGAGGCCACAAGGGGGGCTTTAGACTTGTCCGCTTGTTAAATTGTGACACATTTTAGTTTTAAGGAGCCATAACTCTCACATGTACAATTTCAGGAAAACCTGAAAAGCTAAAGATGCTTCTTGTGGCATGTTGTATTATTTATTGGAGGTCCTATGATAACTTGTTTTTCTCTTTAAAGAGAGGATAAGGCAGTCATGACTTGTCATGCTTTAGCTGAAGGCTTGTTTTATCTCGTTTTAAGAAAGATGACATTTCTGTTTAAGGGTGCTTCAAATCTGAAGTCCGGTTCATCCTCACGCTGGCTTTTTACAAACGCACCAAGAGGAGTAAACATTAGGACCCACGGGGGGGGGTCATCCAGCACTTTAATGCTTCTCATGTGTACCTGCACAGTACGTTCTCTGGTGTCACAAAGAGCCCACGGAGAAATAACTCTAAGCATTGTAAGTATTATTAGACTGCATGTTATGAATAATGACAAACAGATGGAGACAGGGAGGAAAAAAGAGGCGTCTCGTACAGAAATATTCACTTCCAATTTAATGGACTTAATAAAAGTCCCCGCACTCACAAGCTGACAGTACTTGTTACCATGGTTACCAAAAGATTTACATGAATTCATACATGGCTTATATAGGCTTGCTGAAAAGTTCACAATCAGCAGGATGGATTTAATGGTAGTTCAGCTTTTGAAATTATGCTGAAATCCCATTTCTACTTACTTACTTAAAATACTGGGGTTGGCTCATTTCCTTTCACACCACAAACGAACGGCACCAGAATCAGCTTGGAAGCCAATCCAAACCCTGCGGTTGTTTGGTCCGCACCAGAGCTCGATAAACAGCTTTTACACAAGCCCAAATGGGGTTCATTTTAAAAAAACCAAAGAGATTGGATGTGAAAGCACCCTGAGATACTAAAATGCTGCAGTGTAACCACATGGACATTTACAAAAGACATTGATTCCCCACAGATATGTTCTTAACTCTCAGGGACTGCACCGAGTGGCCGTAACGATTTCTTGCTGGACCGTAAACTGTCACATAGCCGTGGTGGTATGGATCGATGCAGTGCGATCTCTAAGTGAGTGAACCCTTTACACTGAGCTTTCTGCCAGTTCTCAGTGGAACTCAAAAAGGGCAAAGGTGACAACGTGTGAATTACAATGATCTTACCTGTCATGTTGCAGTATACCTGTGCGGGCCCCAGGGGACCGCTCCCATCTGGATCAATGGAGTAGAAGCCAGAGGAGCTGCCAATCAGCTTGTAGGCCTCACAAGACGACTCGTAGATGGCTGGAAGAAGCAGAATGGGGACACAGATCAGTTATTCCTCCAAGAATCAGCCCACGCTTCAACAGCTTTCTCCTGGCGGAGCCGTCTGCACAAACTCTATCTTTATTTATGAACTGTTTATAAGTTATTGTATATTTATACTTTAGAAAAAAAGGGTTGTGACATATGTTTCTGTTCTATCTATATGCTCCTTTTAGCAGTGTTTGCTCTAATGCAGATTATGGCACAGCAACAACTCCTATGTGGAAACTACAGTTACACTACTATACTATATATGACTACTGAAAGGCCTGATCAGAATGGATTCACTATAACATTTTGAGGGGTGTCCAGTTAAAACCATGTGTGTCTAAAATGTTGAGGATTTGAACAGGATTTATAATTTACAATTTTCTAATTGCTTAAATGAAATTTGTGTAGGATTTAAGGGGATCTATTAACAGAAATGGAATATGATATTCCTAACTTTGTTTTCATTAGTGTATAATCACCTGAAAGTATTGTTGTGTGAGCCCTTCATATCTATATAGGGATAAGCAAACACTATCTTTAGAGAGGGCCTTTTGCATATTTACGTTACCTGAAGGCCTCCGTAGCTTTTACTACACGCTTGGAAAGAGAGGTGTGAGGGCAGGGGTATCAGTTGGCTGCAGTCTGCAACCTCACCGCTAGATGCCACACGAAATCCTACACACTGCTACTTTAAAAGCTTTAAAAGTTAAAGTATGCGTAGTCTATATCCTTTGCTGAAATTCGGTGGATTTATGAGTACTAATGTTGACTGCTCCTCAGATCTCTGCAGGGTAAATCCAGACAGCTAGACTAGATCTGTCCAATCTGAGTTTTCTCTCGCACAACTATTTTGCAGTGGCTCTGTGCGGAGTTTGGCACCGCCCATGACGATTCTGATTGGTTTAAAGAAATGCCATAAAACCAGAGCATGTTTTCCTCCCATCCTAAAATGCTATATGGAGTAGCCAGACCCTCCTTCAGCGCACTTTGGAGGATGGTCTGGCAAAGTGAGACTCAAGTATGTGAAACCAATCACCAAACTGGCACAGCTTAGGACTAAAGGCCATTTTATAGTCGTGCGTGAAAACGACGGCGTAGCCCCGCAGACCCCCGCGTGTCTACGCTGTAGCCTGACGTGCACCTCTCTAAAAAATTTAACTACACGTCGCAGCGACGCATGTCGCTCGGCCGTGGCTTGGTAGCGTTGCATTTCCCCCAGCTCATTTCCTGGTTCTCCTTCTCCATAAACAACGTGAAATCAACTTTTCCTGCTACAGATTTCCCACCTTGGTCAGAAAACACAGGGGAGACACTTTGTTTCTCTCACTATGTCTCTAGAGTCAGTACTCGCTCCAAAGCTAATCGCCGTCACTCTCTCACTTCTCCCTCGCTCTATCACCCATGATTTCAGACAGAGGTAGAAATATGCAGGCTTCTGAATTATAGTCATTTTTGTTGGATGAAATGAAAACTGTGGCAAGCAGATTTTATCATGTTGTAGATACCTGAGGAATTTAAGCGACTGTTAGCTCCATGATTTGGTTGAAAACACAGTCTCCGGTTTCCAGCTGATCCCTGTAAATGGGTCTTGAACATGCACCTGATGACTACATACACCAATGGTAGCAGACTGTGGCTAAAGCTAACATTTCCCAGGCAAAAAGTCAGCATCCTTACCAGCTGATGATCCATGTAGACATGTGAATAAAGAAACAGCGTGGCTCTTTTAATGCAGTGAGGAGAAAGTGAGTGCCAGTATCATAAGTATGATGAGGAAAAAGAATCGTATTTTATTATTACATAACTTTGTGTGGCTGTTACATTTTTAAACTTAAAGAGTTTAGATTTATTCTATATTATATGCATTTTCAAACAATGTGTTTTAAATTTAACGTACAAGGCTTCTGTAAGACTTTTAGGATAGAGCTAGCCGATGTATTTGGGGAATCTAACGCTATTTTGGATAACGAGTTTGGTTCTGGAGTTACTATAAACCTGCCAAGATTGAATAAAGAGAAGGACAGAGCTGCTAAAATTACCTTACCGTGTGATATAGTAGCATCCAGGACCAGCTTCCAAACTTCAAATACTTCACAGTGGATCTGCTATTGCATTGTCTTTTTCACGTAACAACACAAAGTAATTTTGAATGCTTTAGCCTTTGAATGCAGCTAGTAAGCTAATTAGCTAAGGTAACATTTTGAGGTTACAACAGAGCAAAAAAACACACTTTTTCAGCCATTCCTTACACGTCTTCTCTTGTATTTTGGAAAGGCTTAATAAGACACCACCCTCCGCACTTAAAATTGGACAATTGGTTTCACAAACTCAAGTTTTAGAGTTTGAGCTCTAGATGAAAAATGTAGATTTTGTGTGTGTGTGTGTGTGTGTGTGTCTTTTTGGCAAAGTTGATGACTGTTGAGTTGAGAAAAAAGGGCCTATTTCTAATTCAGCAGATGCTCTTATCTGTCAGGTTTCCTCCAACATGCAAAGAAAACCGTGTTGCCTGCATATAAACAAGAAATCAGGATTCTGGGGCAGGGGAATTTCACACATATAGTTTCCAACAGCCGTCTCCACAGCAAATATCAAGGGGATGTTGAAGAGCATCAAAAAATGACACCCGTAAGGAAAAACTCCTACATGTAGATCTGAAGTCAGCCCTAAGCTATTTAGGGATAAAGGAAATAATAAATTTTTTTGAAATTTGAAAACGAGAATACCAGCAAACGATGAAGGTCACGTCGGGTTTGAAGCAAGACCAGTTTCTGCTTTGCCTCTCAGTTGCACAAATCGAATAAAGCAATAAGCAAGACGGGTAAAGGTGTGTGTGCTGAATCAAATGACACAGCTCAGTAGACCTAGAATATATGAAGGGGTGCAGAGGGGGCATAATAGCAGGTTTGACACTAGGTGAAGTATTGAAAGTGCATTGAACTGCTCACAGTTGTGACAGGTCGCTCCAGAGTATCCGGTTCCTGAACAGTCGCAGGAGAAGGAGCTCCACGTCTGAGAGCAGCGGCCTCCATGTTCACACAGGTTAGGAAGGCATCTGAAAAAACAACAACCCCACAACCGTTTAATATCAGCAGATTATTTTCAATCACTTTCTTGATAAATCAATTTACTTACATTTTGAGAGTGGATATGAAAACAAAGAAATTACAAATACAAATGCTGTCTAACCGACAAAGGTGGAAGAAGTATTTAGAGCTTTTACTCCATTTAAAAGGAGCAATACTACAGTGTAGAAATGATCTGTTACAAGTCAAGTCCTGCTGTCAAAATCTTACAAAAGTAAAAGCATTTATGTGTAAGCCTCACTGATGTCGAGGCTGGGTAAAGGTGGAGCTCATTTCACCTTAATATACTGCTAATCAATAAAAATCATCATTTATTAGTTGATTTATATTTTTAATCTCTAATCTAAGTAACTATAACTAATAAATAATACAAAAAAATGTAGTACAAAGTACAATATTAGCTTCCAGAAGGTAATGGAGTAGAAGTATAAAGTAGCATACAAATATATAAATACTCAAGTAAAGTACAAGGACCTCAAAAATGTACTTGAATACATTACTTGAGTGAATGTAATTTTAACATTCCACCACTGCTGACCAGGAATTAGACCGAATCACCGTGATAGTCGCTAACACAACTGGCCATTGAATTGAATTGCGGAGACGTGAAATTGGCAAAACTTGTTTATTTCTGTTGTCATTTCTTACGTAACGTTTAAAGATATAGAGTTAAACACTTTAAGTATAATAATAATAATAATAACAATAATAATAATACATTTATTTTATATAGCTTTTAAGAGGTACTCTAAGGCACTTTACAAAGTAAAGACAAAGAAAAATAGATATTAAAAAGGTGAAGCAAAGCAGCATAGAAGCAGAATAAAAAAAGCAAACAAATGGAAACCAAGGGGGTAAGTCTCTCTGCACAACTCGTACCTCCTATGGCGCCATTTTGATGCCAACAAGCAATCACCCGCCATTAGCGTTCCATTGACTGCCATTCATTTTGACATCACTTTGACAGCGAATAACTTTACATCTGAAGCGTTTAAAGACTCTATTTGTCCATTGTTTATTTCTAAAGAAACACGACAATGTATAAAAGGCTCCATTACATTGTACCTCACGTTATGGCTCCGTAGCAGACGTTTTTGTAAAAATAAGCTAACGATTGTGTCATAACCAAGTGACTTACTGTCGCATAGTAGAGGAATCACCGTACAGGAGAAGCTCGCAGGCAGTTTCGACTTACGTTAGCTGTTTAAGTTTAATTACTAATGTTAACTAGCAATTTAGTTAGCAATAATTAGCCTGTGCCTAGGTTATCTCCTTACATATACCTACACTCTCCGTCTCTGTAAGATTGGGAATGATTGAGCTTTCTCTTGGCACAGCTACCAGAGGACTTATAACTTGCTCACATCACATCTACGTCTTCGAGCTCAGTTGGAGGCTGCGCAGTAACGCTCAGCCATCACCGGAAAAGTGCTTCTAATATCCGTCACTGGTCTCCGTTCTTTAACTGTCTATGATGGAAACACAGCTAGTTTGGTTACAAGTTAAAAGCAGCTTTAAAGAGATGGGTTTTGAGTTGGGTTAAGTGATATTGAAAGTCTGAGGTGTTGGGGGAGAGAGTTGCAGAGGGAGGGGGAAGCAACGGAGAAGGCCCTGTCCCCCTAGGTTCGGTTCTTGGAGCGAGTGAGAGGGGTGACCCAAAAAGTAAATTAGGCCTCCAACCTAACGTTAGTGAAAGCGTTGACATATGAAAGCATCCAACATGCATTTTAGATGAATAAGAGTAAATCCAGTTGTTCCTCGTCCCCATTTGCTCAGCGCCGTTTAATTGAGTTTTGTACCCGGAAGATATTGTAAACAAACATTGTGATTAGGTCTACAAAACAGAGGCAACTCTGTTTTGTAGACCTAATCACAATGTTGATGATGATCAAGTTTAAAAATCTGTTACCAGAGAATTGCTTATCAAAATAATAAAAAAAAAAATAGTTGCTAATTAATTTCCTGTCGGTAGACTAATCGAATCACTGCTGCAGCTATAGCTTACTTCTACTACACTTTCATCTTCAAAGTTTTGCCAATTTTACAGCACTTTGATACTTTCGGAACAAATATAGCCATTAGGAGCGGCACAAAACAAAAACAATTTTTTGACAGCAAAACAAAGGATCACACAAACCTCCCAGGCATTTGTATTAGGCACCAATAAAGCTACTTCCTTTGTTAGTGTTTGCAAACCTGATCTTTTATTTATCAGGTCTGAAAGACCCCTTCTCTTTATTCTTTTGTATGCAATTATGAACACAAGGTTTGGAACTCACCCGGAAGACTAATTTGCTGTTTATTCATGTTTCATTAAAAATCTTAAACAACTGTGAAATGATGTCTCATACTGTGCGTGCCCTCGCCTGAATTTGAAAAAAAGCTGACACGTTGCAGCATTTCTCTAAAAATAAAAGCATTACTGTCACCTTCAGACTAGAATGCCTGTAATGGGATTTTATCACAATGAGCGCTTCACAGAAACTTCAAACTGCACTCTTCTGATTAATAGTCCCTTCCTCAAGCCTCCTTCAGTTTCACATAATTGCCAGCCTTTCGAGCGTGCATCTATAATTTCATACACTTTCATCTCTCACCTATTAACTGCAGCGGAGCGGGCCAGCCGCAACAAGGATAAGGTTGCAGCCATTGGTTTAATTACCCTCATGCTATTTGATGTTGTGTTCATGGGTGCCCTTACAGGTCATGGAATTACAGTAGCCAGCACACTTAAATGCACACTGACCAAAAATTGAGCCACAATGTTTAATTAAACACAGAGTAAAAAAGATTAAAGATTACCTCTGATAAAAGTTAATTTACTCATACTCAGGGGTCATTGAATAGGCTACGGAGAGTGAAATGAAAGTTAACATCAAAGATGCAATGGCCATCAACAAAGCTGAGTGCAGCAGCCTCACATGTCATGTCCTCGACAGATTACAGCACAGGATGTTGTAAAGACATCAACTACACATCAAAAAGAAACACGTGGATAATGTCACCCACTCACGCATTTCATTTTAGCTCTGCACAAGTTTCTATGTTGCTACATATACTGCATAATGCCTGGGTCATTTCATTTATTGGATACATCACAAACATTCTATGCTTGCATCTTTTTTCTGAAAAGTATTAAAATGTTTTGTAATAATTTCACATTTAGATTTTAGAGCTTGTTTGCTTTAACAGTAACCTACAGCAGGGTTTTTCTCAACTCTTAAAGCTCCAAAAGCAATACTGTTTATATTAATGATAATTGAAGTGACTACATGTGATGCGAAAGCGGTCATTTGTAGTGACAAACCCACAGAGAATTATCAAACTTTTAGTGCTGCAGAGCTTTTTAATCTTGATGACAGGCTCACTGCCCTCATTAGCGTTGTTTCCAGCTGCAGCAGACAGCTTTTTCTACCAAAAAAACTCAAAACCAAATAAATCCACTGTACGTGTCATGCCCAGCACCAAATGACAGACAGCTAAAGTTAGCATTTAGCAAGTGAAGAAAGTAAAACATTTAGCAGCTAAAGAGACAAATATTTACCTCAGGAGTGGGGGGAGACCAAAACCAGAGCAAAAAGGGATTAAATACTGGACTTAATGACTTTGTCGGTCCGTGTCTGTTTAATGTGTGACTTGGGCAACTGTTTGCCAAACCTGCGTTATGGGATCATAATATGTCACTGGTGTGTGTGTGTGTGTGTGTGTGTGTGTGTGTGTGTGTGTGTGTGTGTGTGTGTGTGTAAATAATAAAGAGAAGGACAGATAAAAATAAAAATAAAATTTCCCCTCCAGGGTTTGTAGCTTGTTGCACTCCTGAAAAATGGCCAAATCATAAATGAATACAGGTTCAAACCCCTTTAAGTAGGTAACTGTTAAACTGTATGCTAACAAGTTGGCCATAGCAGTTTTATAGGAGATAATAGTTCAGGGCTGTGTCTGTCAGCTTGTTTTGGATTTCTTCTGTCCTGTAGTGGCCAAAAGGTGATCAGCTTGATTAGAATGTTTGTAATGTGTTTGTTAAAGAGTTCATGATTATTATTCAAAATACAAAAACTCTACTTCACCCCCATTGCCAAACCACTTTTGAACTCGTCCATCAATATATTACGTTTTTGGAAAAAAAGAAAAGAAAAGAAGAAAAAAAAACACACTCATTCATGCAAAAGACGTATGCATCTTAGCTTGGGGGAAAAGAAAACATCTCATTCCATCGTTCTGTCATTTCCTACAGTGCATCCCTTCGCCTACTGATACAGCAGACTGGCATCACTGTTGTGTTTGCATATCTTCCGACAGCGAACAATGTGGACTAGAAAGCAGGTACTTTAACAAAGAAGAGATTCTCCTCGGGGCAAACACAAGGGAAAAAACTGCAGTTTGTCTCGTTCATGTTCCAAGCCACATGCAGACATTCATTGGAGCTCGTAGGTCTGCAAATCCCGTTCGCAGGGCCCACAGCTGTGCAGCGTAATGAGATATATGGA
The DNA here is from genome assembly GCF_010015445.1 of Perca fluviatilis. Taxonomy (NCBI): domain Eukaryota; kingdom Metazoa; phylum Chordata; class Actinopteri; order Perciformes; family Percidae; genus Perca; species Perca fluviatilis. The sequence goes on along the minus strand of NC_053123.1, from coordinate 27,863,943 downwards.
TAGGGAGGGATGCCACACAGGACAGCAGGGAGCAGCTTGTTAGCATAGTCCTCTGCCAGAGAAGGTGTTGCAGAGTTTTCGGTTGCAATTTAATTGGATGATCCTGTCAGCGTGTTTGTCTCTATAGGACAAGATGTCAGTGACTTTCAGTCAGCTCTGCAGACAACACACTGCAATCTACAAATTAACAATGTGGGCATGAATAAGTCTCGGCTGCCAACTTGAATAACGTTTTGCAGATTTTTATGTTTGACACATTTTGACTGTTGAATGTCAAAGTTTTCTGTAGGTTCTTTGTTAGAACTTCTCTCATTAAATCAACGTGTAAACACATTTGAACTACTTTACCTGTCTCTTATGTTGCAGGTGTCAAACTGAAGCTCATTATAATTTCCCAGCAATCCTTGCTGAACCTGATTGAGACTCATCGGCTGGCTGTTGATGAAAATGAGCCGCAGACACCCCTGGAAGGCCGGAGTCAGGTACTGACAGTCCACGGCGGGACAGCCTGGATGGAAATGACACAACCTTTTACCGCACAAGCCCTATGAGCCTTTCAAGAAATATTATTTTACAGTGTGTTGAAGAGAAATAATTCTTAATACTGCATTGTGAGAATCCACTACCTCCAAAGTAAAGGTTGCCTCTTGGTTCCAGTTGTTCCCACAGTTCAATGGAGGAGGACGGCTCACTGTCCACAGCCAAAGTGATCTGTAGATTCCTCATGTTGAGACTCACAGAGTGCCACAGACCATCGTTGACTCTGGGACCTAAATAAGAACATTTTACATTAAGCCTCAGTGAAATGGCAGTTTAATGGACTGTAGCATCGAGATAAATATTGTTTCCATTTCCCCATGGACCTGGAGGCTAGGAAGAATGTCTACCGCTGCACTCTGGTTGATCTGAGTGTGATAGAGTCCTTAGTTGTATTGTTTTCTTAGCAGCCACCTTTGTTACAACAATGGCCACTGGAGAACATGTTTGTTATTGATTTCCCTGTATTTGGGATTAGTTTGAGATTCACATTTAATTTTGTAGTATAGGTGCCATCAGATCCCCACATTTCCTCACAACACAGTTCCCTCCGCACAGTTGTTCACTTTACTGACACGAGAGACCCTCTTTCATCGCTCAGAGCCTCAAGACAAAAATCTCTTCCCCCTCCGCTCTGTCACTTGTCAACGAAAATCATATGAAGATGAAGTTAATGTTTAAATGTAGAGGAATAACGCCAGCTTTCTTTGTGTTTGTTAATTATTATTGACAAATACTAAAGTTGCATTTCCAGCCAGTAGTGTAAAACAACTAATTACTAAGTCCTAACTGTACTGTAGGGCTACTCATTTCAGAGGGAATGATTGTGCTTTTTACTTCACTACAATTTTTTGACAGCTAGTATAGCTATTAGTTACTTCACAGATTAAGATAAAAATCTATAATGATCATATCAAATATGATTTAGTGTTAGTGATAGTAACCGTATATAGAACTAGCTCGACCTGATCAAGCTACACTATTCCTAAAATACACTGTAAAATAAAACTGTTTGCATATTCAATACTTTTAAGTGCATTCAAGGACATAGAGATAAAAACCTACATACTTTTACTCAAGAAAAAAATGGAACGCAGGACTTTTACTTGCACAGGAGTATTTTTTTATATTACAGTATTGCTACTTTATTTAGAGTTACAATCTCGAAGATGTCTGTTTTGTTCTCTTTGGCGGCGCCTATGGCAATAAGATGTAATTACAGGTGTGTTTTTTGGATCACACTTCCTAGAGAGACCAGGAAAAAAACAGCACACCGCTTCACACCAAGGCTATGTTTAGACGGAAACGATCTGAAGAGAAAACGCAAAAGTGGCGTTGCGTTATCACTTTTTTATTCCGCGTTTAGACAAGCGTTCTGGGGGGGGGGAATCTGTATGCATATGGTGACGCAAAAGTGTGTGAAATTCGATGTAGTATGCACACCAGGCGGCTAGGTGGTAGTGTGAAGCACTGCCACACAACACCACCAAGTCCGCGCGCCTGCATAGAACCTTCCTTCTACTTCTCTCCCTAGTAGCGCGAAGTGAACAACAAAAGTTGACAATTTTGTCTGGACAGACGAGGAGGTGGAGTTATTGCTCCAAACAATGCGCACACACACACACGCAGCACAGTGCGTTTTACCCTTTAGACGGGAACGCGACGGTGGAGCGTTTTTAAGATTTCCACTCTGGATGGTGGTTTCACTTTTTTGCGTTTTTAAGCCCCCAAAAAACGCCGTCGCCGTCTAAACGAAAGGCATATTGTTGTTTTCACCCGCGAGCGTTATTCGTGTAAACAGGGCCTAAAGCGAGTTAAAGAGCGAGTTTGTTGCATTAGCTCCGCCTACTTTCTCTGGTGGATCAACCCCTGCTGGGTGATATAAAAACGCGTCACTAACTGTGGGACGCTTGAGATTTTTCTTGTCATCACAGAAACAGTTTATAATACTGCAAATGCAAGGGCTTTCATCAGTGGGCCATACGCTCAATCACCATTGTGTTACCTCATTCAGCGATAGATGTTGACTGAACAGACATTTATTTTAATGAAAATCTTCAAGATTATTGCTTTAAATGTTTAAATGATCTGAATACTTCCTCCGCCACTGATTACTGTAAAAAGACTTGACTGATGTGGAAGTTGTTTCAGGATAAGTGTCCATTAAGTATACGATATAGTAAGTGCACTTTGTGTTGGCATGTTTTAGATGTGAGACACATGGCACCAGGTAAGAAGCCACTTTTTTAACCAACCAAATCACTTTTTCCCGCTAACTTCCCACATATGCTCACCCTGCTGCTCATTAGGCACATTTCCTGCCTTGTTTTCTAAAAAAGGTACTAAACTTCTGGCACAAATCGTCTCATTATGAATTGTGCTATATACTATGTGCTGTCACTCCATTTATTTTGATACCTGGGAGTAAAGATCCATCTGATAATCAACATCTTCGGTCTTTAAAATATCTGATAAACCCCAAAAAGACGACGCAGCTTGATCCACAAACCATTTTTTCTTAAATTGACAGTGACAGCTCATCTAACAGAGCTGCAGCTGTTTAAGAAGACAATGGCAGCTGTGAATGGAAATTACTGAGCCACACCTCCATTCTGAATGTGTTAGGCGCAGACTAAATTGGCAGCCAGACTGAGCTGTGCTGTGACTTGGGAGCTCAGAGGGGACAAGATGGTCACGCAGTGCACACAGGGAGTTTTTTTTTATTATTATTTTTAGTTAGTCTAAAATCTGATCCGTTCAAGGCTCTTGGGAATACTTAAGAATTTCATTCACTATCCAATGATGCCTGTCACTTCCAGAAAGCCATTTATCCCAGATGACTGTTAGTGCCATTGGCATCTCTTTCTCCACTCCATTGACTGTTTCATGGAATAAGCAGTAAAGCCGCGAGGGCTACCCCACTGAGTATCAGTGGGAGTCCCCACCCCCCCCGTTTCAGCCCATATAATATATTTCGTGATCTCCTTGCTGACCGGCTGGTGGCCAAGCTTGAAGTGTCAAAGTACTATCTAGGATACAGATCTAATGTTTTTTTTGTATCGCACCAGTAACCTGAAAAATAAAATATTTGCCTATTCGTCTTGTGTCTGAGACAACATCTCTGAGCCCCACTGCTGCCTCCGGGAAATAAACAGTTTCATGTGACAGCTTCATGTCATTACTGCAGTGGCAGCAGCCTCAAGTCCTTGACAACTCCAACTAGCTGTAGATGCAGAGTGTAGTGAATGAAACAAAAGCTCATTTTGGATGTTGTTACCCATCGCTGACACTTGTGCATCTCCTGGCTTGACTGTAACTTTGCGTGCGTGAAAATTAAGACTATACTGAAGGCGCAGATCATTTCTGGGCCGAGCGGAGGAAGACACAAATCCATATTCTTTCCACATTAACGCTCTCGTGCACTTAGCTTGAGTACAGCACTTTATCAAACAGGTCCAATTGCATTTCACCTTAAGCTGTTCTATTGTCTGCTCGTCAAACTGAAAAGAAAACAATGGAGTGATGAGTCAAATTAAACTGAAAAGAAAAAGGTTACATTTAGAAGAATTTAAATTATTTGCACAAACTTTGGCGAGGCCTGCAGCTCAGTTTAATGATTGCACTGAGCCATCTCCTCTACCCGTCATTTGACAATGCTGTGAGGCATGTGGCAGTGCTCTACCTTGGGGAGGAGAGTGGTGAGAAAGGTGAGAATATTCTAAAATCCATGAACTTGACTTGACTTTTTAGTTAAATACCTCAGTTTGAGATTCACAACCCTTATTTCCTGGGTGCTTACAGAGCTCGGAATGCATGCAGAACTGCAGATTGTGCAGCTGAAAAAGATACTGCTGCACACTACAGGTAGTCTAGTATTGCCTGCCTTCCTCCACAGCGCTGCGGAGGAGGGTCCGGCTAGTCCACACAGCATTCCGGGATGGGAGAAAATCGTGCTCTGGTTTATTGGCATTTCTTTAAACCAATCACAATCGTTATGGACGGAGCCACGGTGCCGCTGCAAAATAGTCTCTTGTTTTGGTGGAACGTGTGCACGTTCAAAAGTTGTTTTAGTCGTGCGACAGAAAACTCAGATTGGACAGATAGTCTAGCTAGCTGTCTGGATTTCCCCTGCAGAGATCTGAGGAGCAGTTAACCATAGTCCTCACAAATCAACCGGAATTTAAAATTCCAACACAAAGGAAGCAGAAGGTGATGGACATCCGGCCCAAAAAGAAGGACATCCGGCGGAATTTCCGGCAGCAACAGAGCAATCCTGGAAGTGGAACGTCGTTCCTATGTCCTTGACGTTCCACTTCCGGGATTGCCCCGGTGCCGCAGGAAATTCCACGGGATGGATGTATTTTCTGTTTCTTTGCGCTTTCTTTGTGTTGGAATTTTAAATTTGGTGGATTAATGCGGTCTATTGTTGACTGCTCCTCAGATCTCTGCAGGGTAAATCCAGACAGCTAGCTAGACTACCTGTCTAGTTTTCTCTCGCAGGAGTATTTTTGAGTTTAGCGCCACCCATGACGATTCTCATTGGTTAAAAGAAATGTCATTAAACCAGAGCATGTTTTCCTCCCATCCCCGAATGGTATGTGGAGAAGCCAGACCCTCCATCAGCGCGCTTTGGAGGAGGGTCTGGCAAAGCGAGACTACACTACAGGTAACTCTTTTAACTTTAAACAACCCCTAGCTCTGTATGCACGCTCAGGCGCACTGACCCAGCTGATCTTTATGCACCACAGGAACAATAGAGATTTACCAGCAGTGAGTCCAGTTTCCTCTGCTTGGATCTCACTGCTTGGTTGTGATTCAGCACATCCATCATAGAGGATATTTCCAGCTGCTCCACGTATCACGCACCCTTTTAAGCATTACTTTGGGATTCTAATGAAATTAAGGAATGTACCCCCCATGTCTGTGTTTAATGCAGCACATTCACGCAGCATAAATCTGCGTTTTAATCACATTTACAGACGAGATCCGAGGGCTTATCCCTCGGTAGGTTTAAAAATGTTAAAAGGCCTCTGTGCTGAGTAGCTAAATGAGCTGCCTGAATTTGTAACCAAGATGCTATCAGAGCTCTTGCTCAATAATAATTTCAAGCTATGACCTCCACCCAAGGAGGAAGAAAAACCCACGGAACCCTAATGAAAATAAGTAATACGAGTCAAGTCAATTCCTATCAAACTAATATCAGACTCTTATCTGCTAAATGAATTTGCAGTGCAATGTTTACTTACACATTGTAATTACAAACAACAAGCGGACTCCAGGTCAAACTCCTCATGTGTTGCTGCTCAGAGGCGGTTCGTCCCTAGTGCAGATAATTAAATACAGCTTGAGGTAAATTATATAAAAGGGAATATAGTCCCTTAGCTGTGGTTGTCTTCTCCATCTATATTTCCCTGCAGCCCACCATCTGCTGAAAGTCTGGCTTCCCCAAAACAATCACGGCTATCTGTATTGTATTTGCTAAGCAATTTAATACGGAGGATTTTTTACTCTCAAAGTAATTCCAAGAAACTCAACTTTTTGGAGTTTGTTGAGGACAAAGGGTGTTAAAAGTAAATCGGATGAAATTACTCGCGCAAGCAAACATATTCTGCCTCTACATCGCGGATTAGAGCAGCACCGTCTTTCCTGAAGCACACAAAGAAGCAGCCAGGTGGAGTTGCGCATCTGGACATACAAGTGCGACCGCACGCACGCACACACACACACACACACACACACACACGGGCTGCACAATATATCTTTTTTTTTTTTTTATCGCCATCGCAATATCAACTGGTGCAATATACACATCGCGAAAGGCTACGACATATATCGAAAAAGACACTCTGAGAATTTTTAAGTTAGTTGAAAGAAAATACCCGTAGAAAACTGGCCTTTAGTGGTTCCTTTTATATTCAATTCAATTCGTTTACTTTAAAGTGCCCATATTATGAAAAAAAACACTTTTTCTGGGATTTGGGGTGTTATTTTGTGTCTCTGGTGCTTCCACACACATACAAACTTTGAAAAAAATCCATCCATGCTGTTTTGAGTGAGATACGGTTTCTGAATGTGTCCTGCCTTCAGTCTCCTAGTGAGCTGTTCAAAATCGGCCCGGCTTGTGACGTCACAATCCGAAACGAGCTGCCTAACCACAACCGTTAGCTCGTAACGAGGTAGCATGCTAGCGTTAGCATTAGCGTTAGCATGCTAACGCTAGCATGCTACCTTGTTCTCAATAGCAAAGCACTGCTACAACACACACAAGTTCACCATAATCTACAAAAGAACTACTTACATGTGCTCCCTCATTTAGAAGTCTCCCAGCTAATCCTGCCTTGTAACTGTCTGAAGTTGGAGAAACAGCCTGTCTTTTACTGTCTATGGAGCTAGCTAGCTGACATGATCTACATCTGAGCTACTGCGCATGTGCGAGTGCAATCAAAGATAGTACAGAAGAAGAAGATGAAAAGAGGTCTCACTCTGTAGCTAAAACAAAAACCAGGTGAAAAGAGGATCTGCAGCAGTGAGAGAGAGCAACAAAATAACAAAAATATGGTGTTTTTTGAAAATTAAACCATGTAAACCTATTCTGGTACAACCTTAAAATACAGTTATGAACCTGAAAATGAACATAATATGGGCGCTTTAATATTTGTTTATTTATCGCAAGTAATAACATAATCGCATTGTGCATATTTTCTTCATAATTTGCAGCCCTAACACACACACACACACACACACACACACACACACACACACACACACACACACACACACACACACACACACACACACACACACAGTAACTTAACAAATGCATGTGAATTTTTTTATTTCAGTTTGCACACTGTATAAAGCAGAAAAGTTAGACTTTGGTCTGTGAGAAACCGAAACAGTCCTCACGAACACGGTTATTCGATACATGTTTTCATGTGTTTTGGATTTCTGTATGTGTGACTCACCAGCGGAGACCTCTGCTTTGGGTCGTCCTGAGCTGTCGAGGGTCAGCTGCAGCCGGCTGTTGCTGATCTGCAGCTCCAGCCTGTGGGGCTCCGGGTTCAGCTGCACAGCGAGCAGCAGCCCGTCCGGGTTCCACGTCCTGAACTGGAAGCGAACAGAGAAACCCCCCGTGGCAGACGCTGCTGACGGAAGCGTCAGGAAGCTGCTGCTGGAGCTCAGAAAGGTGCAGGACACCAGCTGGGGCTGCGAACACGAGAAGGTCACGTTGCCCTGGAGGACGACAAAGCCCACAGACACAGATTTACACGTATCTTCAGCTACATGTTAGGGCAAGTTGGTCTCACGTGAAGTTCACTGTGACATGTCTGGAAATAAATGTCATGTTGATAGGCACACACACAAAAGGGGAACAGATCGTTAACGAATCATGAGCAATATCCCCAACCAAAAGATTTACATGTAACCTTCAACCAGTTAAATTGAAACATCAATTTATCATCAGCAGAAATTTGTAGCCTGATAATTAGATGAGAATATAACTTCATGATGATACAAAAGGTATGCCGCATTTTGCAGTGTGTTAAAGCATGTTTAATTCTTAAAAGGAATAGTTGTTTTTTTTGTGGGAAAAAAATACTTGTTTCTTGCAGAGTTGAATGAGAAGATCGATGCCACTCTCATTTCTGTCCATTAAGTATGATCAAGGTAATGGATAGCTTCAGAGCTGTATAGTAGTGAAGTAGTTCTACTTTGTTAACGAAGTAGAACTACTTCACTACTCTACTTAAGTACTAAAAGGCTGTATCTGTACTCTACTGGAGTATTATTTTTTTCTCCTACTTCCACTTTTACTTGAGTACATATTTTCGATGAGTTTAATATTTTTACTCCGATAGAATTTTTATGTGCTGCATCGTTACTCATTACTGTAGTGAATTCCTCACGCTACAGAGACTGTGTAGGTTAGTGCGTGTAGGTTAGTGTGTGTACGTTAGTTACGTACGCTAATTACGTAATTTAAGTAAGAAATCCCCGAGATAATTTTTCTTTTCATTACGGTTGCCCGTTCAGAAGTCAGAGACGATGTAAGTTTGGACTCTTTCTATTTAGCTATTGTTGCAGCAGAGTAATCTATTCCTGAGTTGTTTCAGTCTGCAGTGAGTACTGAATGTTAACCGTTTGACCCTGTGATGTGAAGCTGCTAGTTTATCTGTATTTTGCTAGCTTGCTAACTTTCCTGTAGCTTCATCACACATGTTACTAGCTAGTGTGTGATACGTTTTTTGGGGCTTTAATCGTTACGGTGCTGGAGAGGATGTTCATTTTACTTGCACAGTGTGATAATTGTACATTTTATTTCAGTATTTGTTATTTGTTTGTTATTTTTAATATAATTAATATTTGTTCATTCCTTTGGCTACAGCCTTGGCTCAACATATGACATAATGTAAACAATATGATATTCAAACTTTTGACTGCTTTCTTGAATAACTAAATAACACAATACTTGTACTTTTACTTTCAGTACTTGAGTAGTACATTTATAAATAAACTACTTGCAATACTTAAGTACAAAACATGTTGAATACTTTAGTACTTCTACTTAAGTGTTGTGCTTAAAGAGCACTTCTACTCAAGTCACTTTTTTGATAGAGCACTCGTACTTTTACTCAAGTATGGGTCTCTAGTACTTTATACACCTCTGGTTAGCTTAGCCTAGCACAAATACTGGAAACAGCTAGCCTGTTAAACAGAACCAGGCAGCTGTTTCTCCATTTCCAGTATTTGTGCTTAGCTAATATAATCGGCTGCTGGCTATAGCTCCATATTTCCCGTCCAGATCTGAGAATTGTTGTAAATAATCAATATCAGTTTAAGTCTAGGCCTATTCTATATTTAAAATATTTTTGAAAGATTTACCCTTGCTTTCAGACAGCCCTTTCTGACAGGGAATTGAAGCTGTTATCTATGTTCTCTTCAAAGCCACCAGACTCCTTTGACAAAAACAGTAATTTTACCTCGCAAATTGTTGGTATTATTATGTGACTTTAGTGAATCCAAACTAAGCCTTTAAAACACCAAAGCCACACAATAATACATACAAACGGGCAGCATGTGGATAAGGATAGATCCAAAGATGAATCCATGACTTTTATTTGCTCCAAACCAATATGGCAGAACATCCCAGATTAGACCATTTAAGTGTACATTTTAGTTTAATTCTGTGCAGTGCAGAAGTTGTGTTTGGTACATCCAAACACAGACTGGTCCTGTCCGTTAAGGTCAGAGTCCTATTAGTCCCAGTGCCTGCAGGCCAGCACACAGCAATCACAGCTCTCTGACTCTCAATGTGATCCCCTCCCATCAACCTCAGGGAAATAGTCCCATTGAAATTCCATTACAGCTGCCATCATGGCAGCCTCGCTGCTTCTGTTGTCAGTAAAGGCCTTTTAACACAGCAATCAGACTTTAGAGGCAGAGGGTGTCTCAGATGAGATGTGGCGTGTGGATCTTTGGCTGACCTGTCTGATTGTGTGCAGGGTTGACTCTTCAAATGGATCCATTCACACACTTGGACTTAATGATATACAAGTGAGGATCACAATGGACGTCATGATTGTTTTTTAACGTTATTCTCTCCTTCCAGTTTTCGGACCAGAAAGCCTTATCGGACTAATCAAATTTCATCATAAATCAGCCAAGCAAAGAACAACAGCAAGGAGAAAAAGTCTATCATCCATTTTAGTTCAGACAGAAATATCTTAATAACTGTTTTGTACAGGCATTTATGGTCCACAGATGATGTTTCCTATGGACTTTTGTGATTCTCTGACTTTTCCTTTAGCGCCACCATGAGGTTTACATTTGTGGTTTTGAGTAAAATATCTCAACAACTATTGGATGGATTGCCAGGAGCTTTGGTACACACATCCATGTCCGCCCTGGACGAATTGGAATAACTTTGCTGATCCTGTCTTCTCCTCTAGCGTCATCATCAGCTCAAAACAATTTAAGTTGTCCAATACTTTAGTTATTGGCAAAATACCTGCAAAATAAATGACCCTCCCATAAGCCTCAGGTGTACTTTAAATTTAATGCAAATTAGCAAATGCTAGCATATGATAAACATGATAAACATCATACCTGCTAAACACCAGCATGTTAGCATTATCACTGTGATCATGTTAGCACTTAGCTCAGAGCACCTTACAGAGCGGCTAGCATGGGTACACTTGTTATAATCTTTTTGTGCTATTCTCGAAGCAATGTATCTTTTTTTTTTTTTTTTTTTTTTAAGTTTGGGCCAGCGTTCATATAATTAGGTTGTGTTTGACCAAAACATGTTGGAATAGAAAAAGAAACGGAAAATGCATACTGTATGTATGGCTCATGTATTCATACAGTAGACTGTTAAAATCTAAATCTAAATCACTTTATTATATCATATGTATAGTGACAATATATATAAATCATTGCCCGGAGAGAGATGACCTCCTGTCATACAGGAGACTTATATGAACATTTATTCAACCCACATTTATTTTTGTCAGACAGCTGTGTCATAGCTTCATCTCATGGTCATCACTATTTGCAGGGACTGTGCTGTACTGCTGCTTTATTCACTTTACTGCTAAACCATAGAATTACACTGGATATGCAACGTATATATACACACAGTATACATGGCCACAAAAGCGGGCTTTCTGTTTCTTTTTCTCTCTGTAGAATTGAATCAGTTTCCATTCCTAGTAGAGACTCTCTGCTCTATAAGATGCCTTTTAAATGGAAAAGTGGTTCCTCACATCTCAGCGTTCTTTTAATGCAGTAATTGTGTTTTTGGAAGGGATACACAAGGACTATACCAAGCTCCAGGACAGACTCATCCTAGATCTACAGGGGAAGCTGCACATTTTTCCTGACATGGTACAAAGAGTATTCGTCCTTGTCAGCAGTAGAGCCAATAGGTCGATATATCGGCCGATATTAGTTTATCAAAGATATATCGGTGTATTCCATTACATTACGTAACATTACATTTCATTTAGCTGATGCTTTTATCCAAAGCGACTTCCAATAAGTGCATTCAACCATACAAACTTGGAAAAGCAAGAATCACATTAGTACATTAGTCTGAAATAAATCAAACTAAAAAGTGCCACATGTAAGTGCAATTTGTTTTTACATAACCATCATCTTTATAGCTAAGGTGCAGTCGGAAGAGATGTGTTTTTAGCCTGTGGCGGAAGATGTGTAGACTTTCAGCTGTCCTGATGTCAGCTTGTTCCACCATTAAGGCGTATATGTATGTCGCTAATAAATAAATAAAAAATGTCGTACAGAAATGCAAAAGATGTGTTTGAGGTAATTTAGAAATTATTACAAATTGTGTATTTTCCTCCGCTACATTTATCTGACAGCTGTAATGACCAAATAACTGTTAGTTGTCTTGAAATTCATGGGGTTGAATACAATTTTAAAAAGCTTTGTGTTTAAAAAAAAGAAAGAATGTTGACCGATTTATTTTTAACAGATTTTGAAAAACTCAAATATTGATATCCGTATTCTCATCAAAATCCAGTATCAGTCCGGCTCTATTCATCTACCTCAAGCTCTTCAGGACTCATCTTCAAAAGGAACATTTGACACATTTTACACTACATGTATCTTTCATATTACATACATTTTTAATATTAGTGTTTCGCTTCATATGAGTTGTACAATATTCATTCATATCATCTATATATAGATAAAATTCACGTTCTTTTCCAACTTTATCTTTGGATTTATAATAAGTATTCTATAGTACCTATTGTATGTACAGTGTTGACTGGCTTTTATGTTCATCATGTAATGTGTTATGTATGGTATTTCAGGGTTGGACCCCAGGAAGATTAGCTGATTGCCATGGCATCAACTAATAGTAGTGGTGGAAGAAATATTCAGATCTTTTAAAAATACTGAAGTAAAAGTACTAATACCACACTGTAAAAATACTGTGTTACAAGTAAAAGTCCTGCATTCAAAATGTTACTTAAGTAACAGTATGTAAGTATCATCAGGAAAATGTACTTAAAGTATTAAAAGTAAAAGCACTAAATGCAGAAAAATCCTCACATTCTGGAAACTGGAAACGATCCAAACAGTTCTGTCAATCAACTAAGTTTTTAATGGTCTAATCATTTTGGCTGGACTTGTAGGCCTGTATATTGTTGGGTAGTTAAATTCATAATAAAACATTGTATTTTATAAACTATATGTTTTGTGTGGGAAAAATCTTAATTTTTAAATGAACTAGTAGCTAAAGATGTCACATTAATGTAGTGGAGTAAAAAGTACAATATTTCTCTCTGAAATGTAGCAGAGTAGAAGTAGAAAGTGGCATGAAAAATGTGTACTATAGTACTGTAGTATAGTACTCAAGTAAATGTATTTAGTTACATTCCACCAATGACTAATAGGGATCCTTTAAATAAACTTGTACAACACTGAACTCTGAAACTTCTCGCAACTCACCACGCTGTGTATCTGCGGCTTGCGTCTCTTGGCCAGGTCTATGATATTGATCCCGTTGTAGTAGAGGTTCTCCATGCAGCCGTGGAAGTTCTTCCTCAAAAAGGTGCCAGGTTTGCCAGGCAGTGGGATACCTCCAAAACTCAGCTTTGAAGAAGGGAAAACAGACAAGGCAGACCTCTTACCACCAGATGCAAGTCAAGTCAACTCATCTTTATTTATATAGCACATTTAAAACCAGCATGAGCTGACTCAAAGTGCTTTACAACCAGGGTAGGTGGGGTGAAGTATGCCTTGATACATAGATAAGCAACAGCAGGCTACATAAATAAAAAAGTACATAACAAACACAACACCACAAAAAAACTTGCACGGTAAAACCAAGTTAGAAGAGTGAATTAAATCAGTAAGTAAGTGTTCATATTATGCTTTTTGGCTTTTTCCCTTTCCTTTATTGTGTTTTATATCTTTTTTGTGCACGTTATTGGCTTACAAAGTGAAAAAGCCCAAAGTCCCCCCCAAAGGGACTTACCATCTCCAACAGAAAACACTGTTCACCAACTGCTCCAAACAGCTCTGTTGTAGTCCAGCCTGTACTTCCGGGACAAACGTGCGTCACTTTGTAACACACGTTATAATGCTCGCTAGCTGCTAGTGTGGCACACCCTCATACTCTGCTTCTGACTGGCTAGTAGTCCTTACCTAGCTACTGTGCATGTGCCCGACAAAGATGGTACAGAAGTAAGATGTCTCACTCTGTAGCTAAAACAGAGAGCTCAACACACAGGGTGAAAAGAGGTGCTGCAGCAATGTGCAGTACAACAAAAATATGGTGTTTTTTGAAAATTAAACCATGTAAACCTATTCTGGTACAACCTCTAAATATAATTATGAACCTTGAAATGAGCATAGTATGAGCTCTTTAAAAGCAGTATAGGGAATAAAATGACAGATGGTGGTCATGGCTTGTCAGAAGCCAGGCAGCCTTAGACGTCGCTAAAAGCAAGAAATGTTATGCAGAGATTGATCCAATATAACAAGTACAAAAATGTATATTCATGTATGTAATTTTCTTTAAAGAAAAAAAATATATAAAATGACATTCACATTCTGCTCTTTATTTTACTGTATGCTAAACCATCACAGTCTCAAAATACATTCACAGACACATTCTCACAAGTTGCTGCATGAACAGCTTAGCCAGTGATCCAGAAAGTGAAAAAACATGACCCACTCACTGGATCCAAACATACACTGTAGAGCCACTATGTGCATACAGAATTCTGGTCTGGAGATGTTGTTCACAGTTTGGCGTATGTCCTTAAGTTCCAACAAAGGGAAATCATTTCCTTATTGAAGATGGCAATGACCCGTATGCACAAAGAGTGAAAAGAGTTTTGTTCCCCCCCCGATTTTGGTGTGGAAGAACTTGGCTGGCCTGCACAGAGCCCATCAAACAGCTTTGGGATGAATAGGAACTCTGACTGCGAGCCAGACCTTATCACCAAACATCAGAGTTGGACCTCACTAATGCTCGTGTGGCTGAATGGAAGCAAATCCCTGCAGCCAGGTTCCAAAATCTTTTTGAAAGCCATCCCAGAAGAATGAAGGCTGTTGTAGCAGCAGATAAATGCCCATTGTGGATTTCTATGGTGTAATAAGTATGCATGTTGTATCTCAACACTGGCAGCAATTGTGCAAATCCATATTGCATCTCTGAAGGTGATATTTTAAAGGAAAGGTTAACGGTTCAATTATTGTCATTTCTCAGCACTTACATACAGTACATTAAGACAAAATGTGTCCTCTGCATTTAACCCAGTGGTTCCCAAACCCGTTTCTGCCGGGCCCCCCTTTTGTAGATTAAAAAAAACATTCCCCTCCTGATTAATCGTCAGTCCTTGTCCATGCTTTGCTAGCAGAGCAGCGGGACCATGCATTATTAATTCATATTTAGCCTTGCCGCGCCCTGCCCGGACCGGGGATCGAACCCATTACTCAGCAGTGCCTACAAGCCACCGTGCCGCGGAAATGACCCTTAGCTAAGCCTCGCCCGCCTATTACTGTGGCTGTGCAAGCTTTTCATTCTCACACGACACATATGCAGTTTACAATAACAGCCGCAGATTTACCACTGGAATTCAAAAGTAATTTTTTGAAGTTCTTGATTTTAGAAAGAGGCAGCAAAAAAAAAGCAGCTGGCTTCTAAATTCTAGCCGCCAATTGACGATTGGCGGCTGAGATCACAACTGTCGTTTTATCATTGTATCATCTCTAGCTAGCTAATTAACCGTAGCTCCCTAAAGTTGGTTGAAAACAATGTCTCAACAATGTCGGATTCATTTTTAAAAAGGAGAACCCTGTAAAAGACCGGTAAATATGCACTTCTTGGCTACATGAATTACTGTATATGCCTGTTATACCGTATGCCTAGTTACGCTTGCTAAACTATGATTGGACAATCACTGTCTGGTGGAAGGGTTTAGTGACCAATCAATGAATGTGTTTCTAAAATTACAGAAAGACATTAGCTGTGTTCGAAACCGTTCCCTCATTCACTCACTCACTCACTATTCCCAATATAGTGTTTATTAAATAGTGAACTATATAGGCCAAACTCTCTGAAAAAACATTGTTGCGTGACTTGCATCAGGAGATGCGCCGGTTATTTGTGTGACGGAGGCGGGCGCGCCCTGCATCATGTAAACAAACTGAAACAAAAATACTTCTAATATGTCCCTGAAACAAACCGAGCACTCAGAAGATAGTAAAAGGTTGTATATTATATATGTTGCATGTTACATTCCCACTGTTTAGAAATGGAAGCCTGCTCCATTTTTCCTTTTCAGTTTTCGCAGTTGCTTCTGCTTCTTCTTCTCCTCCGGGAATACACGTCCGTGTTGCATTGTGGTATATGGGAGTTAAATGTAGAGTGCATCATATGTACGCTCAAATTAGCTGTGCATTGTGGGTATTTTATAGTGGACTATATAGTGAATGAAATTAACCGCGGAGAATTCGAACCCCACTACAAAATGGCGAACACACTATTTCCGTGATACGGCACGGTTTCGAACACAGCTATTATATCCCATAATCTTTTTAATTGTGGTTTGAATACGTTTAGAATATTCTGGAATTCAAAAATAAATAATAATGATTCACAGCATTCAATGTGAATGTGTCTCACAATGCTAATGCTGTGCAAAAGTCTGTAGATGTTGGCAGTCCTCTCGGCAGTCTGTTATTCCTTTGAGACAACAAAAATAACTTTTCAGTTTCTTTCTTTTTTTTCTTCTTCTCTTTCCATAACGAAGATGGCATTTCAAATCATGCTTCTTCCCAAGGGCTTCCAGTATATAGACTAGAATCTGTTTACTATAGTACTCCACTGCCTCATATCTATCTTATTAATGATAGGGCTGCCTGGCCCTCGCTGGATGAATGCATAAACGAGAGACATTCCCGTTTACAAAGCCGCAGTTATGTAATTGAATCATCCCAGGGCCTCACCTCGTAGTCCACCTCCAGCGAGTGGCCTTCTCCTTTGGTCTGGAAGTGCTGTGTGTGGGAGTCCACTGTGAGGTTAACCTGCTTGTTGAAGCGCTCCATATGAACCGAGTGCCACTGCTGGTCGTCCAGCAGGCTGCCCACGGTGACGGCAACGCGGCCGCTGCTGAACCTCAGCCTGCTGTCGTCTGCAGAAACAAAGAGAAAACAGCAGCAACGCAGTGAGAAGCTTCACATAGCTACATCCTCCACAGTGGACCTGTACATGTGTGAGGGCAGACTGGCAGGTGACGAACTAAGGCAATAAAAAAGCAAACCTATACACACAATTACAGTATGTCCTCTCCATTGACTTAGATGATGTATACTAGAATAGAAACAGGTGAATTGGTATGAAGGTGTGTGCTACTTAAATGATTAATTGGACTATGAATTATACTGTAAACAGAACAAAGAATCACTTACCATTATGCTAATCAAAACTTTGTTTAAGTCATTTTGCTGGTTTAAACTCTGGAAATGTGACAATTTTCTTATTATCTTTTTCTTCGTATTGCTGTGAATCAAATGCATTTGCTCGGAAAACAGCAATCTGACTTGCAGATATGTATACCTCTACATCTTTTGTTTTCTCTTTTTACTTTTAAATAAGCAATTGCAATAAGCAATGATTTAGCAATTTGAAGACATAACCGTGGCCTTTGGTATGTCGTGACAAAACTCCCATTACCGGCTGGAACTGAGGTGAGATGTACAAATGACAACCTTAACATTGCTGCAGTACCTCTCAATCGTGACAGTGAGAATAAATTCTTGGGGAAATAAAACATTGATTTTGAGAGAGAGAGAGAGAGAGAGAGAGAGCATTTCACCTAAGTTGAGGTAGAGGTCCAATCTGCCTCGGTGAAGCTCCAGGGTGATGTAATCTCCTCGCTGCCCCTCTCCGTGCAGTAAAACACCCTCGGCCTGATGGCTCTTGAAGCGCAGCGAGATCACGTCCTTCACCGTTGACATGGACTTCTGGTTGAACCGATACAGCAAGGAGCTTCTGCTGTCAAAGTCTGCCACATACGACTCTGAAAGACAATCACAAGTACTCTTGAATCAGTAAAGCCCTCTTAAAATGGAAAACATGTTCCATTTGTCTGTAAAAATTGCACCATTTAAAAAATAAATAAATGAAGATACTATAGGTGGAATATTAACTAAGTGCATTTACTCAAGTACTGTACTAAAGTACAAATTTGAGGTACTTGTACTTTACTTGAGTCTTTTCATGCCACTTTCTACTTCTACTCTGCTACATTTCAGAGAGAAATATTGTACTTTTTACTCCACTACATTAATGTGACATCTTTAGCTACTAGTTCATTTAAAAATTAAGATTTTTCCCACACAAAACATATAGTTTATAAAATACAATGTTTTATTATGAATTTAACTACCCAACACTATACAGGCCTACAAGTCCAGCCAAAATGATTAGACCATTAAAAACTTAGTTGATTGACAGAACTGTTTGGATTGTTTCCAGTTTCCAAAATGTGAGGATTTTTCTGCATTTAGTGCTTTTACTTTTAATACTTTAAGTACATTTTCCTGATGATACTTACATACTGTTACTTAAGTAACATTTTGAATGCAGGACTTTTACTTGTAACACAGTATTTTTACAGTGTGGTATTAGTACTTTTACTTCAGTATTTTTAAAAGATCTGAATATTTCTTCCACCACTACTATTAGTTGATGCCATGGCAATCAGCTAATCTTCCTGGGGTCCAACCCTGAAATACCATACATAACACATTACATGATGAACATAAAAGCCAGTCAACACTGTACATACAATAGATACTATAGAATACTTATTACAAATCCAAAGATAAAGTTGGAAAAGAATGAGAATTATATATACACTATATATAAATGATGTGGATGAATATTGTACAACTCATATGAAGCGAAACACTAATATTAAAAATGTATGTAATATGAAAGATACATGTAGTGTAAAATGTGTCAGATGTTCCTTTTGAAGATGAGTCCTGAAGAGCTTGAGGTAGATGAATAGAGCCGGACTGATACTGGATTTTGATGAGAATACGGATATCAATATTTGAGTTTTTCAAAATCTGGTAAAAATAAATCGGCAAACATTCTTTCTTTTTTTTAAACACAAAGCATTTTAAAATTGTATTCAACCCCATGAATTTCAAGACAATTAACAGTTATTTGGTCATTACAGCTGTCAGATAAATGTAGCGGAGGAAAATACACATTTTGTAATAGTTTCTAAATGACCTCAAACACATCTTTTGCATTTCTGTACAACATTTTTTATTTATTTATTAGCGACATACATATACGCCTTAATGGTGGAACAAGCTGACATCAGGACAGCTGAAAGTCTACACATCTTCCGCCACAGGCTAAAAACACATCTCTTCCGACTGCACCTTAGCTATAAAGATGATGGTTATATAAAAACAAATTGCACTTACATGTTGCACGTGCATGTGGCACTTTGTAGTTTGGCTTATTTCAAACAAATGTACTTCTTCTATGTGATTCTTGCTTTTCCGAGTTTGTATGGTTGAATGCACTTATTGGAAGTCGCTTTGGATAAAAGCGTTGAATACTTTAAGTACATTTTCCTTATGATACTTAAATACTTTTACGTAAATAACATTTTCAATGCAGGACTTCAAATTGTAAATGATTATTTTTTTACAATGTGGCATTAGTAGTTTTACTTAAGTAAAGGATCTGAATACTTCTTCCACCACTGAGTGTCACGGTCTAGAAAATTGCTCTCACAATTAAGTCTGCATCGATTTATGAGCTGAATGAATCATTAATAGGCTACTTCATTTTCCAAATGATTTGCCAAACACAGCAATTTCATTTGACTATGAACTGTTAGTTACTTAATCACATGGATGTTAAAAACACAAGGCAATTTCTAATGGTAAATAACAAATCTTTATTGGGTCACTAAGGAGGCAAAGGGGACCTGCATTAAGTAATCTAACATGAGATGGATTCATTATTTTGGTATCGATCCTATTGACACTGATATCGATAGTCAAAACAAGATTTAGTATCAATTCTTTGGTGATCGATCTGCCAATGCCCACCCCTAGTATAATGCCATTTTATTTAAACCTACATTGTGTAATTTTTGTAATTTTAATTTGAGTTGATTCTTATAAAAAAAAAAAAAATACACAAATATCACAAATATGTGCTCATGCATGTGTAATTACTTCCACCAACTAATCAAAGTATTCTCGTAAGCGTAGAATCTGCAATTCAGAATCATTCAGAATACATATGAGCGAGTCGCTGGAATGACGGGCACCATGTTTTGCCTCCATCTTTAAAATACATTAGCCAAAGAGGGACATACCTCCGCCTTTCGCCCTTTTACACTCAGTGGCACCGTGACGAATGCTAGGTGGAGATTACTCTCCAGGGAAGCGAAAAAGAGAATTAAAACGACAACGCAACAGGCAAAGCAACGAGACCAGAGTTAATACTGGAGTGGCTAGAACAGCTGCGTGTAAACGATGGAGATACTAAGAGCTAATTTTGGGTTCGGCCACCGTAGCGGTTAAACGCGATTGGAATGGGAGGGGCTAGAAAGTATTATTCAGCTTTAAGGCATAACATAATTACTGGCTGCAATAATACATACAATAATCCATTCAGCAGTACCAGCGTCAAAACAATTAAAAAGACAATAATAACTTTATTTTTATTTGTATAGCACCTTTAAAAACAACAGCTTACAAAGTGCTTTAACAGAAGAAACAAAAGCATAAACAAAACAAATCACATCAGCACACTTAACTATGCATACGCAACAAACGATGGGGCAGCTCTAAAGGACAGGAAGGAGAAAAAGAAAATTCACAAGTAGATCGAAGATAAGTGGAAATAGCAAGTTATAGGAGGGCAGTCAGTAAGTGGCGATGGATAGAGAAAAAGGCAAAAGGATAAAAAAGGAGAAAAAGACAGCATCACATGAAAGCAAGTCTATAAAAATGTGTTTCAAGAAGTGATTTAAAAGAAGTCAGTGATTCAGCTACAGTGTTTAAGTAGCAGCAACAGTCTGCGCGGTCTTTCCACAGCCGAGTCAAAAACCAAATAACTGCACAGGTTTAGCAGTCTTGACACAGTCGCGCGGCGCTGATAATCACTGCTACACAACAGCAATCTGAGTGAGGAAGGAAAAGAGTACTGTACCCAAACCAGCTACCTGCCTGTCAAAATGGAGAGAATCTCAATCTCTATTACACTCCCTCTCTTCCACTTTCACCGTTCATGTACAATTAATGATTTCAGGAGAACCCTGACGAATAGATTGGAGATCAGCGGCATTCAGTGTCACCTCTAAATAATCCTGCTTCACAGCGACAATCCTGCAGCAGAACGAGCTGCATGGCAATGTAACCTTTCTCAGTCTTTCTGGGCAGATTCGCTAGTTTCTGTAGGTTAACTCGTTCATCAGCTATATTGTAACTTACTTGGCATTTTGAATAGTTTATAAGCATACACAAATATATTGACCAATGGAGGAAGAAGGAGTACACAAGGCAGGCAGCATCGGGTTTTATCCAACATTAGCACACTTCGCCAGTGTGTGGTGGTTGCGCAACTGTAAGATATTCAGAGAGTGTTTCACAGTGCATTAATTCACTGGCTCATCTAGTTAGTGCTGCTTCACAATGTGTGGGAGAGGTGTGCCGGTGAATCCCCATTACATGTATTTTATGGAGGATTGCTCAGGCTATAATAGTGTCTTTTTATCATAAACTGTATAGGTTCAGTTTGTTTTTACATTGCATTACAATCACGTAAGTGTGGATGTATTTGAATGCAATCTTTTATGATTAAATCTTTTAAAGACAATAATTGAATTATGTTCTTTCGAGAATTTGTTATCTTAAGGGTAATTACTTTAATTGTAGACATGAAGCCCGGCATTAAGGGCAACATGCGCTGGCGGCATACGATGCACTTTGATCAGCTGTGTCTTGCTTACAGGCCGATGCTCCGGTGTCAGGAATGGCACATCCCAGACACCGTCCTTATTATTACTTCTTCTGTCTGGAAGGCACATCTGGTGTGTGCTTCAATACTCAGGGTGTTTGTTTCCCTTTTCTTCTTCTTTTGTCATTTTTACCGGAGCCTATGCCGGACCCTAGGCCGTGTGCATGCCCTACGTGCATCTCTCAAAAATATAACTACACGTGATGGCGACGCAGATTGCAACAACTGTGATTGGTCTGCTTGGCTGTGGCTTGGTAGCGTTGCATTCCCCCCCAACACTTGTTTCCAGGTTCTCCTTCTCCATAAACAACATGAAATCAAGGAGAGGGTTAACTTCTGCTGCTACAGATTTCCGACCGTGGTCATAAAAGCACAGGGGAGACACTTTGTTTCTCCCCACTATGCCTCTAGAGTCGGTATTCACTCCTAAGCTAATCACCGTCGCTCTCTCACTCGCTTTACACACACTCCCCACGCACACACACACAGGCCGGCCCTGCTATTCTCTTATCAAGAGATCGACGCAGACACCAAGTATGCACTTCAGTCCACTTAGGTAGGCTACGGCTCACTTTAAGGGACATATTTTCTGTCATGGCAGAGAGCAATGACTCCGAAGTAAAAAAAAACATGTTTTCCTGAAAAAATAAGCATTTAAGTTGTGAGAATAATGTTTAATTAAATTGGTGAACTTTCAACATGAAGATAATGAGCCTAAGTAATTACGTTTGCTATTAACCTGCCCGCTAGCATGACCAACATCAATATTGCGTCAGAAATGTAATGACCTAAGCTGAGCATGTTTTTACATGATGAACACTGGACTGTTTTTCTGTTTTCTCTCCTAAGTCTTACATACAGTATTTTGCAGAAACATTTATCAAGAAAATCAGCTCCACTCAAGTCTTTTGTAGCTGCTATACGGTGAACAAAGCTACAGTATACAATAACACAAGTTGTCTGCTTTCTAAACTAGCATAACCCTGTTATGGGTTTAATTTTTTATTTGCTTTATAGTAAAATTAGTCTATAAAGCTACATAAAATGTTTTTACCTAGGTTCTTCTCCTGTGTCATGTCTCGTTTTACTTCCTGCCTTGTAAGTTTTATGGGTTTTCCGCCTTATGCCTACCATACACTAGAAGACTTTTAACAAGTCTGACACAATCTCACATCTAAAGACATAATATGTAAAGACTGGAGATCTTGCAGGGTCACAAATTGCAAGACTACAACTACATTCATTTTTGAAAGCTTTAGCCAAGCTAGCTAGCTACTGCTAGCGTTAGCTGGTAACTTGAGGGAAAGTTAGCAGATTTTCTGTTCTGCCGTACCAGCAGATGAATGGCAGCACTACCCCCAATTTTTTTCTCCCCCCCCAAACCCCCCCTTTTTGTCCCGCTTCCAAAATAAAAAATTTTTTTTTTTTTTTGAATTAGCTTAGCCAGCGCCATAACAGTCTGCCCCGTTCTGATGTGTTTCACCGGTTCCTTGTCAGCTCCATGTCATCTGTCCCTCCCTACCACCCCCCATACCCTTGTGTATATTAGTTTTGGGTAGACCTGGGCAATATGATAAAAGAATGTATACGATATTTTTGACCAAATACATTGAGGTTGATATTGCGGCGATATTGTAGGGTTGACTATTTTTGCTTTCGCAAAATATAAACACAGAGTTTGGATAAACAATCATCAGTAATATGAGATAATCACTAAGTGGGTAAAGGCAAAAAATAAAATAATAAGCTAGTAAGTTCAGAAAATTACTGTAATGCAGCCTTTAAAGTCAGGAAAAGACACTTGTATTGCATCACAATATTACGATATCCAAAATTGAAGACGATATCTAGCCTCATATATTGATGTCGATATAATATCGATATATTGCCATAGTCTTGGGGTTCTCTTGTGTCTGATTGTCTGCGTTTGTTCCTGGATCTCTGTGAATCTTCCTAGTGTATAGTTTCTTTTAGTGTTTTTTTCCTTTTTAGTGTGTGTCTGGATTTTCTTTTGTTGCCTGTCTGTTTCTTGGATTCTGCTTTATGTTTATTAAAGCTCGCCTTTTGTTCTGCCAACCTGCCAGACCTGACTGGTCTCGTGCTTTTTTAGGTCCTGCTTTTGATCTCTCAAACCGTGACAGGGCCCCAGTATCACCCAATTTTCCAACATGCGTCTTAAGCTGCTTTCAAAGTCTTATTCTGGATGTGTTGAACGTGGAGAAATCCCCGAGCATGTATGTTTCACACCCTGGCTGTTTTGATAGTCATTTCACTGCTGTCTGGAGTATGAAACGGTGTGTTAAAACCAAGTGAAGAGCAAACAGTCCTCATTACTCTCCATAAAGAGTGTAGCTGCAGAGCCAGATGTATAAATGAACAAATCCTTCTAGGTGGTGTAAACCACAGAGGGTTGATGTGTAGACTTGAGTGCTTTCAGAGTGTGTTATTAACTGCAAGAGGTGTGTTACTCACTGTAGGAGCAGCCGTACACCTCCAGTCTGAGGCCCAACCAGCCACTGGGGTTCCAGTCGAGAGGCACCAAACGCAGGAAGCGCGTTCTCACTGCGTGGGACAGCTTGTTCTGGACAACGGCCTCCGAATTCACATTCCCGACAAATCTCTGCAGGATCACAGAGGGACAAAAACTGTGGTTATGACCAAAGGCTCCACTGAAAAACAAGAAAATGACCTCAGATCCGAATAGTAATATTTTCACCAGGGAGTATATATACACACACACGTTTTTTTTTTTTTAGCTGAATACTTGAAATATAAGCACAATAAAAAAAAAATCTAAATCCTTGAATAGCACAGACAACAACTAAGTGCTGACAAGACGAAGCCAAGGGCAAGGTCTTCTTCCTATTCTTGAACATACTATTTGATGTAAAGTGATAAGACTCGTTGTGTGGTGTAGACATACGAGAATATCCGGTACAAACAGATCCATGTGAGAAGGAGGGAAAAAAATCACCACCGAGGCAGCCGGGGGCAATAAGGGCTCTTATATTGTTTTTTCTCCCTGCAGAGCTAAATACAAAAACCTCTGAGTACAATTGTGAGATGTCATTCTTCTTTTTCTATTCTACCCCTCCTCTACTTTCCGTCTGCATCAGACAAAGCCAGGGGACATAAACAGAGAAACAGAGAGAGTAAGAGATGGAGGCAGAAACAGAGACAAACAACCTCTCCTCTCAAATGACTGATTACCAGCTTCTTCATAACCGATTCTAGGCAGGTGACATATCAGATCAATAAGTACTCCTACTACAAAGAACCAAAAATATAGATCATTGGCAGTGGAGCTCCAGGCGTTTGTGGACAGAACACAGTCAGACAAGGCCAATAATTCAACTCTCCGCAACAGCAGAGACACAATTACCAGCGGCACAAATGACCGTCCGATGCTTTTAGAATGCTGCAAAGAGAAGCATCATTAAATGCACCAGGATGCTGCCTCTTGGTAGATAATCAAGGCAACAGTGCGACTGTTAAGGCTGTTATTGTGATTTATGCCACCACTTTCCCATTTTGAGCCTTTTACCGAGCGCAGCGTCATGGCTGAATCTTAGCACGCGTACAAGCCAGGCTTTTTTTTTTTTTTTACACATGCACAGTAATTCATGTCGGCACAGGAAGGATTAACAAATGGCGCTGGGGCTTATACGTACGGTCAAAGCAAATGTATTACTTTAGCACTGCAAACAGCTTTTAAGGCGAACAAAATGTGAGGAACACATAGGCCTTGAAAAAAAAAAAAAAACACAACATACATATTCACGACACTTGGATTTTTCAAAAGCTTTCAACAAAAAAAAAAAAGAAAATCAAAGCCGTCAGTGTGTTATTGGGAATCCGGCTGATGAAAGCATGCTGCTAGGCTTGTCATACAGGGCTCCAACCACAACCTTGTTATTCTCAGCCTTTGTGTGAGACACGCTGCGGTAGAAGGCTGTTTGATTGTACCACATTGCACATGTAACCTAAAGCCTCTAAAAATGTGACTTTAAATGTTAAACATTTCTTGTGTATTCTGAGCGTATTCATATAAAATATTCAACAATCGATTCTTCGGAATAAAAACACCCTTCGTAATTATTTATTAGTCAAAAACATAATAAAAAAAAACTTGGCAAATCTTTATTACGACTGTATGGTTTAATTTAATTGGGAAGTTAGTGGGATAGGACTAGCACTGCTGGCAACATGAGCACACAAGCCACCAAGTGTCTGCTTCAAATATTGCTAAAACTCTGATTGGAAACACATCCCCTTTTTTCCCCCCAATAGAGCCAATGACAAGAACCGAAATACAAACATCTCTAAGGTGAAATAACCAAAACTGTTGTAACTTTGGCAGAAAAATGTTTGTACATGTAGGACGCAATTGCTAAATCAAGGTGGGTGTTATGTGTGTGGTATATGTTCGGTATACAGCTTGTAAAACTCTGCTTCTTCTTATTTTTGTTATAATCATTACCACATCTTTCCGCTCGACTCCCAGCTGAATGTCTGCAAAATGTAATGAACCAAACAAACTCTGATTAGGGCTGCACTGCAAGCATTCTCACTATTCATTAGCTAACAACACTCAAGCACGTCAGCATGAGTCATTAGTATTCAAGAGCATTACCACTACAGGAACACCACTGAGGCTGTCCGGAGCTATGACGTTTGTTTTTGTTTCCTCTCTGGAAAAAAAAAATAAAAAACATCCTGTGTGTTACAGCTGGGAGATGAAGTATCGTCTCATATACAGCCCAGAGGGCGCAGAAGATTTTCCAAAGGTCCAGAGGACCGAGGTCGGTCCTTATCCACATAAACAGCCCTAACCCCACTGTGACTTCATTATTTCTATTCATGCTTCTGTCACTGCGGAACAGTCTCCCTCCCCATTAATTAAGACTCTTTACTCTTCCTCTCCAGTGATGAGCTCCCTTGTGTCAGTTTTCCTTTCTGTTGCATACAGCACAGGCGCATACGTTTTATTTTAATCAATTCACTAGGGGGCCGCCGGCAGAATGCTGCTGCCGCTGTCGAAGACGCTACAGTATGTTCCGAAAGGTCATTGGCCAGTCAAACCGCCTAAGGGAACACATAGTGAGGAGAAAGCTACGAGTCTGTGACCTTGCCACGAGTGAATATGCTACAGCAATCCCTGACTGCCAGTTAGTCAGCAAGGAGTCCCGTGACCAGGATCAACAAGGCATATATACAAACAAGGCTTATATATATATATATATATATTTATATATATATATATATATATATATATAAAAATAAGCCTTGTTTGTTCAACTAAGAATAATCCTCTTCCTACTAGCATATATATATATATATGCTAGTAGGAAGAGGATCTATTCTCAGTTGAATATACTGTATGTCTACTACACCTATTGATTTACATTTTGGGTAATAGTTATGTGAAGGTACTGTCAAGTTAATGTAAAAAAACGAGTCTACTAGGGCTGTCCTCTACTAAGGAAATTATTAGTCGACTAACACTCATAATTTTGTCGACTAATCAACTTAGTTAATTTCATCAGATCAACAGATCTGTAAAACTGAGTTTCTTCACAAAGAATCATTTGTTGGAAATAAGTTATTCAGCATGAAAAAAAGCATAAAATAATTGACCAAAATGACAGATTAGTCGACTAATCGACTAAGAGGGGGCAGCCCTAGAGTCTACAGCCACACCAGCAGCCCGTGAGGCTGCACAGGGATGCTTTGGGCTCAACGTTAAAGGTCCCATGGCATGAACATTTCACTTTATGAGTTTTTTTTTACATTAATATCGAGATATCGAGTTCCCCCAGCCTGCCTATGGTCCCCCAGTGGCTAGAAATGGTGATAGGTGTAAACCGAGCCCTGGGTATCCTGCTCTGCCTTTGAGAAAATGAAAGCTCAGATGGGCCGATCTGGAATCTTCTCCTTATGAGGTCATAAGGAGCAAGGTTACCTCCCCTTTCTCTGCTTTGCCCGCCCAGAGAATTTGGCCCGCCCATGAGAGAGAGACATCATGGCTTGCAAACAAGCAAAGTGGCAGTTGGTCAAGGCCACACCCCCACCCTCTACCTTGCCCCCCTCTCTCTTCTTCAATAGCATTTAAAGCTACAGACACAGAAATGGCACATTCTAATGAAAGCTCATTGTGGGACTGGCTCTAGGGGCTGTAATTCTGCACCAAGGCTGAATTTCGGGAAAGAGACTTCAGATACAGTATTAGGGGACCACTGAGGCCTATATAAAAGCATCCAAAAAGCAGCATGTCATGGGACCTTCAACATCAGCATGGCAACTGTCACCGGCGCTGTCCAGGGTGCTGATTCTTGAGCTGTCCTGGGTATTCAACGGTAGGCTCAATCCTGCTGGTAAGGAGTAATAACGAATAATTTGTCTTGATCAGCTGTCTCATCATTTGCCTCACCTTTTATTCTCATAATATCCACGTTGTTGTTCCGGAGAGTTATCTAGTTATTATGTTGTTGTTCAACTGTCCTTGCCCATTCTAGCAACATTACAGGCCCCAAAACAACAACAACAACAACAAAAAATGCACAAACTGCCAGCTCCTTTAGAACTCATTCCACTTTATTGGAACGATAACTAACGCTACACAAGGGGTCAACAATCAGCCAAACTGCAGAAACAGCAAACATTCTGCATTCAGGCTGTTGTATGTTACAAAGACTATCCTACATTTACATAGGCCTATTAAGTTTTTTGTTGAGTTTCACACTGAATGTGTTTTGTAAGTTGGTGTTACATCTAAAACAAAAAAGATGCCTTCTATGGATTTTGGTGAACCGTGCATGTGCCTGGAATTATGGTATGATCAGCAAAGACACAGCTGCACTCCTGAAAGGACACATTTTGTTGAGAGAGAGAGAGAGAGAGAGAGAGAGAGAGAGAGAAGACCAAGGCCAAAAAAGTTAGCCCCAACTTAATGACCTGGCGACGCAGATTCCCCATCACCATAGTAACTGTCTGCGTGCACAAGGAGAGGGGAGCTGCTCACAGTGGCATGTTGGATGATCAAAGCCTTTATATAATGACAATACCTCCAGCTATTGAATGTATTCCTCTCGCCGTCACCCTTCGTTTGGCTTTTTGGCTAGTAGCCGACGCGACGTGACTAAATGCGCTAAATTAAGACAAGCGCGTACGTCACGTCATCATATTTAAGAAAGCCTACCTAGGAACAAAAAAATATATATCACATTTGGGTAACGCAGCGTTACTTGGATTAGTAACTGTAATATAATTAGACATACTGTTTTGGAAATTGTATTCCCTTACACTACTCGTTACTGTGGAAAGTAATGATATTACAGTAATGCGTTACTGCCCAACACTGATAGCACTAAACACAAATGGCAGCCGAGGCTGATGGTTATTTGATATTGGAGAAAGAAAGGAAAAACTTCATTTCTGATACATGATAGTGCTACTGTACAGTAGATGAGAAGTCAGAAGAGCCAATAGTTTGTCTTCATCAGCGTCATATGGCTCACCCTTTACGGTATTCTTGAAATATTTACGTTGTTGTTGCAGTTATTTAGTTCAATTGTCCTTGCCCATTTTAGCTTATTTTGTTTCTGTGTTGGCTTCAGCAACAAAATATAGAACGCTTTGGCCATTTGAAATTACATGTGGCGTGTTTTATGTTCTTGGGTCCTGTTAAACAACATTACAGGCAACATGTTCGCAATAGCAAGGTTCATTTAGGGTGTTAGCATGCTAACATTGGCTAGTTGGCACTAAACGCAAATGGCAGCCGAGGCTGATGGATATTTGGTATTGGAAGAAGGAAGGAATAGCTGAATTGTCGATGTGGTGATAGTGCTAGATGAGAAGTCAGGGGATCAACAAGTCGGTAGGATTCAGCCACCAATTTTTGTGAGATCAGGCTGTATAATATTGCAAGTGCAATCACAAGATACAATTACTCAGATAAAGTTAACATTCATGTAAACACATTTTATTCATTGTTAGATTCCCATCTACCTGAACAGCTAACAAGCATGGAAATGGATGTATAAATTCCCCCCCTTACGGACAAGAATGAGTTTCACAAATTTATTCACAGCTGCATTAAAAATAGATTTCGGAATAAGGCTTTCCAAGGATAATGAAGGTAATCTGGAATGCCCTACTACAATACATTCCTCTTCCCACCTATGAACGTTTGGAGAATCCATCTAATTCACCATGGAGTAGATTGCAAATATTATACAGGGAATTAGGTTAAAGCGGGATTTAAAACAGGGTAATTTTTAAAGAGTTTACTTTAAACATTTAAATTTAAAAGTACCATCAAGCCAAAACCCTTTTTCTTTTTAAGGAAACACATTCACTGAGTAAGTCACTTTGAGTTTCACAGCACATGAGCTGATAAAAGTCCACACTTCATGTCCTAAAAGCGTCAACAGACATAAGTCATTTTCACAGATTTTCTCCCATGGCTTTCACTAATTAGGTTATTATCAGCTTGTAGTTGTGCCATCATGTCCCTTCACATGTTCCTCTTATACTTTCTAAGGCTTTGCTCAGAACACTCCCACAGACAGGAGACTGGTTGCGGGAACAGGCGGTGATGACAACACTGTTACTAAGGTGATGAGAAAAAACAGGCGACTGAACCGTTAAAGTTGAACAACGGGAGACTAAGCACACAAAATAATGTTAGAGAGGAAATAAATGTTATGTATTGTATATGTTTTACCATAAGTCAAAGCTGATTTCATTTCTATTTTCAATGTTTTTACATGTTTTTCCTTTTTCAGATGTCTTACTACCCAGTGATGGAGATGTCCTTCCAACACTTTGATCCAGAGCAAGTTATGTCCACAGATGCTGTCCTGATGTTCCAAAATATTTGGTATGGATATTAATGGGCCTCAGAGGATGGCTGCCATTGATTTTGGTGACTGACTTTTTCTCTAGAGCCAACATCAAGGAGAAACCTACCCCCACCCTGTGTTGTGTAACCAGACATAAAAGGCAACTTTGCACACAAAGCATCTAATCATTTATTAAATTGATAGTTCAAGATCAGCACCTAACAAACAATCTAAATGATTGAGGCAGCGGTAGACGTGTTCTGCTAGGTGAAATGACAAGTGGCTTTGAAATGAGCGATATATCGCTTCAGTTCTCTGTCCTAAAGGCACTGTTTGACAGCAAGGTGCAGCAGTAAAAATATCCTAAACATAGCGTACACTTAAACTGATATAGAGTTTTTTTTAGGTGTCTAAAATACCTTTAGCTGCTGTGCCCACGTCCACAGCAGCACATTGCTTAGCTTCCGTGTCAGTACTCCAGTCTGCTTCTCCAAACTGGGGGCGTGCCGACCGCCATCTCCTGTTGGTATACACTGACCTTATGCAACCCCCACTTCAAAAGATCTGAACTATCCATTTTAAGAAAACATTTCTCTGTGCCACCCTCAGGACAAAACGTAATATTATGTTACATATCACTAGAAATTTGACTGCTGCAAGACTGCTGGAAAGAACTTTCAAAATGATCAGTATTTCTTGGATTCATAGCATCTTGTTTTTAAACGCTGCTGCATCTTTAGTAGATGCCAGCAGGATCGTCGACCTTTAGCCCCCGTTTTTTTTTTTTATTAAAGCTCATTTTTCCATGGAGCTAATTTGGCTCGGCGTTAGCTAAGAATGGCTGAGAGCTAGCAGTCATATCAGCAGCTGCTGCTGCTCTCTCATTAGTCCCCCTCAGTTCAGTTTCTGGCAGTGAGCCGTTACCTTTGAGCTTCACTTGTTAAAATGCAAGACGGATGTGAGTAAGTATCAACCAAAGGTCTTGATGAACGCTGTAGTTAGTCAGCTTGAGTGTGACTTTCTGAATAAGAGATTTCTAACTAATTGGGTGACATTCACCCTGCACTATATAAATGATACCTTAAATCCAAGTTCACATCCACACTGCAGAGGAGATGGGAGGAGTGGGGTTTAAATTGTCTTCGTGAGTGTGCATTACAGGCACATCAGTAAATATAAAGCTTAGTCACGCTTGGTGTTAATGCTTGCCAGGTTTTGGAGGATGATACACTACGATAGAGCGCTGTATGCCGTGGTTGAGTGCTATATTAATTTTAACATTTTAAGTTAAGTGCAGCAGTCTCTCTTTTCTCTCTCATGGCTCACTTACAAAAGGTGATAGCTGCAAGTCATGGTGGTAATATCTATATATAATGTGTCATCTTTTCACTGCACAGCAGCTTTAATTCCTTTCTTAAAAATAAGAATATGAAGACAGCCTGGATCACACATAATGGAAATGTCTCACTGAACTTCACTCTGTAAATATTTCATATCATTTGCAGGGGAACTGGTACACTTCTATTTATTTCATGGCACTAATTCAAAACGGACTCATGATACTGTGTTCTTGTTTACATAAACACATTGATCTCTGGTTAAATATCTGAAATTGCACTGGTTTTGCCAGATGGTGTGAGCCATCAGCAGACTGAGCTGCTGCTTAAGGGCCCCACGCCCATCAGGGGCCCACAATATGAAAAGCTCTGCTGTTATACTGTATTCCAACCCTCCGTAATAAAGAAGGAAATGTGTTTGTTTAAGCAATTTCTATCAAGGTTGATTGTTGTTCTCCACATTTGCACATAGCAAAGATAACTATTTGTTTGGGGCCAATCAAAACTACCCATCAAAACTACCCATCTTAAACTCCTTGTATACGGACCTGCTGTCAAAAAAAGGTACGGTATTTTTCTAAAAAACAAAAAAGCTGGCCACTGCTAGTAAAGGTTACTCAAACGGAAGTAAATAGCGTATTTGTTGGGGACTATTTTAAGCTGTGGATTAATACACATTCAGTGGGTTAGTGACAGGAACAGTGTTTTAGGGAGCTCGTAAAGGAGGATTTTGACATTAAAAAAGTTAGACCTGTTTCATAGTTAGAACCGTTTTGCTCAACCTCATGATGTTTTATCTAATCTTCCTATATTTCAGTAGATTTTATTTTAAAAGATGAAGGAAGATAAATACTTAAAAACAACCCCCAACACTATACATAATGTCCACCCTCACATATGTGTGATCTTTTAATTTAACACAATGAAAAAAATAACCACTTTGCAGCAGTTACATGCATGTGAGCAACTACACACTCTGCTAATTGTTCTGCCAGGTATAAAAACGCCAGTAAAAACTATTTAACATCTTGTCAGCAGCTTTTGACATAACTGGGGCGAACACGATAAAGTATTATTAACGTTATTATTAATGTGCTAACATCAGGCTATTTCCTCACAGCTTGAGTCCGTGTACAGGCTGACATAACAAGTTGTGACATTACATGGAGGACCAAAAGAAAAGCAGTATAATAATTGTGTTGACACTTCCCACACCTTGAAATGTGTCAGAAAAAAGTGAGAGGATGTGCTATCTGGCTCTGACCTTTAAGGTCATCAACGAATTAGTCCACGGAGAAGAGACAGAGGAAAAGTAATGATATCTGTGTGACAGAAGTAAATGTTTAGATTGCCGCCACTTTCATGTCTGTGTGTTAAAGGTCCCATGGCATGAACATTTCACTTTATGAGGTTTTTTAACATTAATATGAGTTCCCCCAGCCTGCCTATGGTCCCCCAGTGGCTAGAAATGGTGATAGGTGTAAACCGAGCCCTGGGTATCCTGCTCTGCCTTTGAGAAAATGAAAGCTCAGATGGGCCGATCTGGAATCTTCTCCTTATGAGGTCATAAGGAGCAAGGTTACCTCCCCTTTCTCTGCTTTGCCCGCCCAGAGAATTTGGCCCACCCATGAGAGAGAGAGAGACATCATGGCTTTCAAACGAGCAAAGTGGCAGTTGGTCAAGGCCACACCCCCATCCTCCACCTTACCCCCCCCCCCTCTCTCCTCCTCAAGAGCTACAGACACAGAAATGGCACATCCTAAGGAAAGCTCATTGTGGGACTGGCTCTAGTGGCTGTAATTCTGCACCAAGGCTGAATTTCGGGAAAGAGACTTCAGATCCAGTATTAGGGGACCACTAAGGTCTATATAAAAGAGACTTCAGATACAGTATTAGGGGACCACTAAGGTCTATATAAAAGAGACTTCAGATACAGTATTAGGGGACCGCTAAGGTCTATAAGTAAGCATCCAAAGAGCACCATGTCATGGACCTTTAAATATGAAGCTAGATCCGGGGGTTGATTAACCACTAGAAGCAGGGGGGCAACAGTTAGCATGGCTTGAGCAAAGAAATAGTCCCGGCACAAATTACCCGTAAAACCACAAGTTATCATTTTTCCATTTCGGTTCATGGATAAACAAAACAAGTTTATTAGTGAGCTTTGAGCACAGCCAGACTAGCTATTCCCCCCTGCGTCCAGTCTTTATGCTAAGCTAGGATAACTAAATCCCCAGCTTGATCTCCATACTCAACCCTCTTGAGTCCAAGCAAGGTTTGACAACACTGCTACTCAAAAAGGGACTTCACAAAACATATTAGACATTTATTTACTATTTTATTTATATATTACGATACTTCAGAACCCAAGACTTTTGTAAACTCATTTCAAGCACCAAAACAACAACAAGACTTTAGGTTTGTTTTCACAAGAGATTGGAGAAATATTTAAGAAGAGAACATCAACTTTTCAGCTTTAGGGCCAAATTATCTCTTTATACATTGCTCTGGAACTATGTAGAAAGCTGAGTTTGTTCTAAACATTTTGAAATGAAACACGTGGGTATCCGGTTATATGCAAATATCCTTAAAATGTAAATTTAAAAAGAAATGTTAAAATGTCCTTAGACCTCAGAGGGTTAATGCACACATATGAAGTGCTATATATTCTCTTGTAACGTACGACAATAAGGAAAAGGCATATTTCCCAAAATGTCAATGCCTATTCCTTTAATCATAAAAATCCAAGAGTATGCCTTGGACTTTGTCTCTTCTACATCTGAACATTTCCACACATGCAAAATTGTTGGATTTCTTTCATGAGCAAAAAAAAAAAAATAAATAAATAACATAACAATATCGCTCCTGCTCCAACGATGAATCTAAAGTCATACGGAAAAGCTGAAACACCCGTGTGCAGACTCACCCCTACACCGTCCTCATGCCTGTACTGTTTCCAGGCCCGGCCCGTGTCACTGTAGAGCAGGAGGTAACTGCTGACCCAGTCCCAGCTGTCATATCGTCCCTGTGTGGCCACAGCCGTCACCTCCATCTGCTCCCTGAGATCCACCTGGAGCCATGGCTCCTGGTCGGTCACCATGGGAGACCAGCCTCCTGCTCCTGAAGGAGGGCAGAGAAATACAGACAGAGTGGGTACCATGAAACAATGAGACAGTGGGTCGTTGTGGCGTATGCTAAGTCGCCACAGGGCTCAGATTGCAAAAACGTACGAAGTCCTGATGTGAACAGAGGGAGAGTTTGCAAATGAAAGGCTTCAAGGTGAAGTTACACTTCAGCGGAAAATGGCGCATTCATTTCGGAATGTGTACAGCCTGGCTCGAGAACTTACAAAGAGCAGAATCCTGCGAGCTCAACAAGCTTACCTTTGTTCCAAAAGCCTCCCCTACACGATATTGAGAGTGTCTGGCATGTTTTTTTCTCTGGAAAACTCAAACCGAAGATTTTCTTTTCATATTTTCTACAAAAGACCTACTAGTAATATTTTAGTACCTTTTCTACAATCCTAAAACAGTTTAGTGAAATGTTAGCATTCATCAACTGTAGCTCTATTTAGGTTTTGATGGCATATATGAAGTTAAAAAAAGCTATAGTCCAAAGCTATGTTGGGATTTCTAGTTGAGAGATTGTGTGTCTTTGGACTTCAGTTTGGTGGCGCTTTTATTTTGATTAGTTGCTAAAACATTTGAACTGATAGTTTAGGTGGTTGGGTTTGTCTTCGTTTTACTACTTTTTTTCAAAAGTGGTCCGATCAGCCATTATATATATTCCCCTTTTTGGCCAGATTTTGTCATTGTTGGATCAGTTTAGTCTGTTGAAATAGTTTGTTTCAACTTTGGGTAAATAACACATTTTTTGAGACTTCTCTTGCCTGCCAGCTGTCATTCTCATAGAACAGAGATCTTCAACAGGGGGTCCTCTGAGTTGCTGCAGGGGGGCCACCAAATTATTGTATGATAGTTAAAAACAAAAACAATAAATATATATATATGTGTGTGTGTGTGTGTGTGTGTGTGTGTGTGTGTGTGTGTGTGTGTGTGTGTGTGTGTGTGTGTGTGTGTGTGTGTGTGTGCGCGCGTGTGTGTGTGTGGGTGGGTGTCTGAAAATATACATTAACATGAATCCAACATATTATTTGTAAAGATAAATCTTTTTTTAATTTCCACAACATTGATTATAGGCTTACTGGCCTATAGGTAAGGTAGCCATCCACGGATACAGTTACTGTTCCACATTTTAACATTAAAATATGATATGTATAAATATATGAATATGTCAACAATTATTATTTTAACACCTTAGTATTGTCCAGCTGGGAGGAGGCCTCGGGGAAGACCCAGGACTAGGTGGAGGGATTATATCTCCAACCTGGCCTGGGAACGCCTCGGGATCCCCCAGTCGGAGCTGGTTAATGTTGCTCGGGAAAGGGAAGTTTGGGGTCCCCTGCTGGAGCTGCTCCCCCCGCGACCCGACACCGGATAAGCGGACGAAGATGGATGGATGGATGGACCTTAGTATTGTATGCACCATAAAAATGGTTTATCAGTTTTTTTTTTATGTCCCCAATGTCTCCTTCCGGGCAGCGCTAGGATTAGACAATGGTTATGGTTATGGTTATGGTTAGGGTTAGGGTTAAGGTTAGGGTTAGGTGCCTTGAAGTCAATGGTCGCAGCGCTGCCTTGAAGGAGACGTTGGGGGCTTAAAACACCATTGAGCATAAAAATGTGTATCTAAAGGCCCTCGGCTGCCCTACATGTTATTGTAGGCTCATTGTAATATGCAGCTCTATTGTATACATTATATATAGTAAGGGGTCCCTGCTCCGTCTCTCTTATTCAGCTGAGGGGTCCTTGGCCTAAAAATGTTGAAGACCCCTGTCATAGAAAGATTAAGTCACTCTATTTGCCATACAACAGTCACTGTATTTGTATAGCGTGATAAGGAAATTTGCAATTTAGTTTCAAACTAATCTTTTTTTTTTCAGTCAACCAGTAATTACACACAGCCATCTCTTTCTCATCTCTTCAAAATAATGAAACAGTGCCCCTCTGAACTGCAACATGTGGTAAATGCAGTGAGTCTTATACCCATATGATCATTGCACACATGGCTCACATTAGAGTTTTATGGGAACTGCTGGTACAGCAGGTGGGTGGTGCGTATCTGAAGCATATGCAAATAATAAATCCATGCAAGAATATCTTTACTTGTACTCACCATCTCTTCTGTTGAGCTTGGCATTGTAAGCAGCATGACTGACTGATGACTGCGAGGAGCTCTGAAAGGATGACTGGGGTAATGTGGATACCAGAGGACCATTGCAATTATCTGTGAAAGAAAACATACATACACATTAACTTTAAAACGTTTTATATATATATATATATATATATATATATATATATATATATATATATATATATATATATATATATATATATATATCTTGTTGCATATGGTTTATATAATATATTTCACATGCAAAACTGACTATTTGAAGAATGGTTCTGAGAGCGTTCCATTCGCCATAATTATTCATCTGAC
The DNA here is from genome assembly GCF_010015445.1 of Perca fluviatilis. Classification (NCBI taxonomy): domain Eukaryota; kingdom Metazoa; phylum Chordata; class Actinopteri; order Perciformes; family Percidae; genus Perca; species Perca fluviatilis. The sequence continues at coordinate 27,826,621 of NC_053123.1, read as the reverse complement.
AGACATAATAAAAATGTCATCCTTATGGAGTTCAAAGTGCATCTTTACCTGTCGGTGGTGGAATTTTAAAGCAAGAACTTAAGGAAAGAAATAACACGGCTGCCTCACTTATCCAGTTCTCAGATACCTCAAACAGTCTATTAACCCATGCAGTGACCCTTGGAAATAGCACAGAAAACGTCTCCTTTTTTGTACACGTGTGTGTGTGTATGTGTGGGTGTTCTTTTCAATCCCACAGTGTGAGATTACATCACGTCCAACAGGCGGGAACAGATTAAGATTCCAGTGATCTAAACCTGTCAGTCTCATCTTCCTCTGATCCACCCTGCTCGCCACAATAAGAGCAGAGAGACGAACAACAACAGCCTCTCCGCTGTTTGGCTTTACTTGCGTGCAGAGCTGCATTACGGCCTGTATCTGAGAACATAATGAAAACTGGCACCAGCCTGATTACAATTATCCCCATACTCTCTCCATCAGCGTTCAGTTCACTCATCTGAGTGCGAGAGGCTTTTTTTGTTTTTCGGTGCCATTTTACTCCGAGTTCAGATGGATTCTGAGCACATCTGGAGTGGCAATTGGCCATCCATCTGGTAGACAAGAGCACAGCAGAACTGACAGCATGAGCCCGTTCTCCTTTTGGGCGTCCCACCGAATTTCGACTGACCTGATTTGACTGCTCTCAGATAGCTTGCCAAGAGATTTCTCTAATCCTGATTTCAAGTGTGACTAAAGTGGATCGAGCTGTTTAGTCCAAGAATCAAATTATGGCTGAGCTGCTGTTGCAGATGTTCATTGGGGGAATGAGAACAGTGGCATGGCATCTTAACACTACTGGAACCGGGGCTATGATGCAAGCACGGCACTCTTAATCTGTCAAAAGTCTTGCCAAGTCCCACTTTTGATCCCTTAGGGATAACATCCTATCTTCTTTTCAATCTGTTTTACCCCGTCCTTTCTTGCACGATGCATCCTTGGTTGAAGAGCCGACCGAAGCCTGGAAAAAAGCTTTGGTCCTTCCTTCATTCAATCCACCCTTAACATGAACACATACAACAACAAGACCTTGACAGCTTCGAAGAGGTAAAAAAAAACAAAAGAATGTCGAGTGCACAACACATGCTCTTATGTTGACAGGTGATGTGAGTTGCTGTGTGAGTGCAGAGAAAGTTTCTCCATGTGCAAAATGTGCATCTTACAGGCCCGGTTGTTGTTTACAGATTTGGTCTTGAGCCAAATGCCTGGCTGTCAGTCAGAAAGACTTATGGATGGAGGATGATTTGCCTGCAAAGCTGCTCCTTGGCCAGTGGGATAAGTGAAAATCCTCTGAAGCTGACTCACGATCTCGATGCAAGGCTCAGGGGCTTGAATCTTACAGCCAAATGAACCCAGACATGCATCTGAATGCATGGATATAAACACATGCACACTGCTGCTAGGCGAGAGGGAACACTTAATCTTTTGAAATCATAAGTACACCAGCTGATATCAAGAGCTTTCAGTTTCAGTCACAGAAGTGCTAGGATGATGTTTTTTTTTTTTTTTTTTCTGTATAGAACGACAGAAGGCCGGCACGGAAGTGTCATGTTGACGCTCTTGGGTTTGCAGCACACTGGAGGTTATCACTGATTGTGTTGCCGATAAGAATAATAGATGAAAAGAGTGCCTGCACACTGACTCCAAACCGCAAACGTATTTAGTGACCTGACATAGTTTAGTCTGCAATCAAAATATGGTCTTTTAAAATACATTTGTGGTCATTAAAGCACAAGGCAGGTGTTATTCTGTGTTTCCGTATCCCATAAAAAGACCAGAATCTTCCCTAATCTCTCTGTGGCACTCTTACTGATGTAAATCATTAATAACGGCTCACATACATGCGCACTTTATTTCTAAAAAGATGAAGTCAACAGGAGAAATTAGTGCATTTGTCTGGGACTATTTTCAGCTGCGGATTAATACACATTTGGTGCTCTAGTGAGTATCTAGGGCTGGGCACCGAATTGCCTCCTTAGTATCGAGTACACAAAAATGCCGCCTCATTTAATACCCAATTTCAATACCTCAGGAGTAAATCTCATCAGCGTCAGTGAGCCAATAAGCATGCAGCATGCTTCTAAGATCTAAGATGCTGCTGATCGGCTGTCTAACGTTACACATTGTAGAAAAAAAACATTGTAAACTCAACGTTACGCACAGAGGTTGGGCTCACGTAGTAGGAGCTGAAAAATAAATTAAAAGATTTGTGCTGTGATGTGTATTGTTGTGATTTATTTTTGTAAAAATTGATTTTATAAAATGTATTGATATCGAAAAGAAACATAATTCAGGAACCGGTACTGAAGCCACAGTATTGGTATCGGTACTGGTATCGACATTTTTGGAACGATACACAGCCCGAGTATCTACAGCACTAGGACAGTGAAGGTGGGATTAACTCAAATAAACCACAGTGCCTGCATTTGCCATAATGAAGCAACATGTCACGGTGTGGCTCATTGATGTGTTTTTATCAACAACAATGGAGCTCAATGGCACAGAGCAATAAGCTACAGTACATCAGGCTTGGCTACACAGACACGTGTAAGTAGGAGTCTTTTCATGTGATTTCTTGACAATAAGAAAATGTAGAATATTGCCAGCCTTATCCTTTAATGCTCTTTATCAATGTCCCTGCACCATCTTCTATCCTTTCATTTCAAAAAGAAAAGATGTCCCCTTCTTAACCATTAATTTCCCAATGAATGGCTGCAAATACGTTTCGATTCAGAGTGAGCGTTTATTCTGTTCTTTGGCATGTTACGAGTTAAATGAAAATCTCCAATCAATTTCATACAAATACTATGAAAGGTGTCTGAAAGGTGAAACAGAAATGCCGTTTGTCTGCAGGTTTCATTTTAGGTCGGAAAAACAAGAGCTCTTTGGAACTGCCTACTCATCTTCTTCATTAGCAGCTATACATTAGAGCAGTGGTGGAAGAAGTATTCAGATCCCTTACTTCAGTAAAAGTATTAATACCACAGAGTGAAAGTGCTCCACTACAAGTTAAAGTCCTGCATTCAAAATCTTACTTAAGTAAAAGTATGTATGTATCAGTGAAATGTACTGAAAGCATCAAAAGTAAAAGTATTCATTGTGCAGTAAAATGTCCCCTGTCATTGTTTTCCTCTTATATCTGATGTTTCTTGATTAATATTCCTACTGCATTAATGTGTATGTTGCATTTAACTGCTGTAGATTTTAAGGATGTGCTAAATGTAGCATATATCCTTGACGTTCCACTTCTGGGACTGGTCCATTGCCGACGGAAATTCCACCGGATTTCACTCATTTAGGCCGGATATCCGTTGCCTTGGGCTTCCTTTGTGTTGGCATTTTAAACTCTGCTTGATTTCTGAGGACTATGGTTAACTGCTCCTCAGATCTCTGCAGGGGAAATCCAGACAGCTAGCTAGACTATCTGTCCAATCTGAGTTTTCTGTCGCACGACTAAAACAACTTTTAACATACACGTTCCACCAAAACAAGTTCCTTCCTGAGGCTATTTTGCAGGGGCACCGCAGCTTTTCCCATTGCTTAGCACCGCCCAATACAATTGTGGTTGGTTTTAAGAAATGCCAATAAACCAGAGCACGCGTGTCTCTCCCAATCCGGAATGCTGTGTGGACTAGCCAGACCTTCCTCTGCAGCGCTGTGGAGGAAGGTCTGGCAAAGGATGACTACGGTAAATGTAACTCCTTTATATACTGTTGTGTATAATCTACAGCAATGAATCATATTCTATAAAAACAACATATGTTTGTAGCGTCGGGTGTCCTGTGAGAACCATGTATCTCAAAAAAAAAAATTCATATCGTCAGAAAAACAGCCCTGTTTTCAGCATTGTGACGATGCATTTTCCAGCAGATCCAAGAGGCTTTGTAAAGAGTTTATTTAGCTTTAAGAAGTAGGAGAATTTTCTCCACTGTGTGAGTGTGTGTGTGTATGTGTGCGCGTGTGTATGTGTGTGTGCGTGTGCATGCGTGCATGCATTTCCATCTACAGTATGCACTTATTAGAAAGTTTAATTATTCTTCTAACTATATGCTCTGGATACAGTTTATTCCGTTCTTCTATGTGATTTCTGACTGGGTTTTTGTTTTTGTGCATTTTGTTGCTGTCTTATTTTCTTTCTGTGTTTTATAATTATTTTTTTTTTTTCTCTCTTCCCTGTTGTGTGATGTGTTCCCCCTGTTCTCCCCTGGTGTCTCTATTGAATGTTAATATGGGAGAAAAAAAAAAGGCAGAGTAGTACGATAAAGAATATAATGGTTTTTGCACTTGACCAGGCCCGTATTAAGACAATGTCCCCCCCACCCACCCACTACCCCCTTTACTCGTGCTGACCTCCTGGAAAAAATATCAGACATAATCAAGGGGATTTCTCAAATGTAATTTACTAACTTGTCCAACTACATACATGTAGGAGCAGTGTATATGAGCAGTGAGCACTATATTCAAATGTCTCAATTCAAAATGTCGAATTCAAAAAGCACAGCACTCAATTCAAAAAGCCAAAATCAATACTATATATTGCAGCATTGTGGGTAGGTCAAATATGTATTTTTATTTCACGGGCCCTGAAAAAAAAATTCTCTTTGCTTGCCAATTACATTGAATCAAGAAAGCCAACCACTTATTATTTTTTATAACAGTTAATATTTTACATTCATCATTATGATAACATTTTTGGGCCTAAAATGTGTACTTGCGTACAGAGTTGAGTAAATGTACTTAGTTACTTTCCACTACTGCATTAGATTCAGTGTTTGATAGTTTTGCCAATGCTCTCTTCTGCTTGTTAGCAAGCCCACCTTAACCTGAGTGCACAGACAGATGGTGCTTCACAAGGAAATCAAACTCAATTATCACAACAAAGGGCCATTTGTAGCACCCATGGACTGGATATTTTAAGCTCTAGTTGCAGAGGCATAATCACACCTGAAGACAAATACACGCCCAAGTCAAATAAACATGGCGCCCCACCAGACATGAAGAAGCCCAGAGTTTCCTCTTGGATATCAAGTCCCAGGACATGTACACTCAGTTGGGATATGAAGAAAATGCCAAAGGGATTTCCTAAAAATAGAACATGCAAAAGAGACAGTCCAAGGGTAGAGCAGACTCTACTCTTCTCTGGGTGGATCAAATGTGATTAGAGTTACAACTGCAAAAATCAGACTGCAACTCACATACGTAGCTCAAAGAGCATAGTAGGAAATTAATGAACTCTTAAACCAAGTAAGTGTGACATCAACAGGTCTCAGCGGGCTGTAACTGACACAAACAATAGTCACGTTTCCACAGACGTGTGCAGCAGCAATGGCAGTTGCTGTCAGGTTTCACAAAATTGCATGGCAAGAAAGCCAATAGCACGATACAAAAAAAATTGTTCAGGTGCAGAAACCATGTCTGGATCTTACTTTCCTTATTTGATAGCTCCAAGGTCCTCAGTTGAACCGGGAAGTTGACCTGTCCCTCTTCGGTGAAGGCCGTCTCAAATCGCTTATTCCTGCCCAGAGGAGCGACCCCTGAGGTGCTATGAGCGAGGATACACCAGAGCGGCTCTTCCTGGAAGCCGTGCAGCTGAAAGCCGTTGCTAACTCCGCCCACACAGCTGACGAATTTGCTTCAGAGGAAAGCATGTCTCATCCCTCTAAAACAGGAGCCTTCAACATTTTTTAAGCCAAGGACCCCTTAACTGAAAGAGAGACGGAGAAGGGACCCCCTACTGCAAATATTGTCTAAAACGAAATTGCATACAATAACGTGTAGGGTGGCCTAAAGCCTTTTGCATAGAATACTTAGCTATTACAGTAAAATATCCTAATAACTGTTGTCATTATTTTATAAATCATGTTTTAATGATACAGATACATGTGGCACAGTAAATCCTTAGGATTTACTGTATCTGTGGATGGCTATCTCAGTGACTACCTTACCCATAGGTCAGTAAACAGTGGGGATTTGTATTTACTAATAATATGCTGGATTCTCATTAAGGTATTTTTAATTTTCAAAAAAATTAACAATTATTTGGAGGCCCCCCTGCATTGACTCTGAGGACCCCCTAAGGGTCCCGGACCCCCTGTTGAAGATCCCTGCTCTACAAGTACATTTCCTAGTTTCCTCTCTCCTTCCATGATTACCTCGTCACTCTCCCGTGATTCCTCGGTGGGAGGAAGGGAAGCAAGTGAAGGAGCCGGGGATGCAATTTAGGAACCTGGGATGCCACCAGTGTTTAATACGTAAGTGGAGGTCAAACCAGGTGGTCAATCAGTGTACCAAACAAATCCAGTAGGGACAGGCAAAAGGGAAAGGCCAAAGCCGACAAAGGCAGGAAAAACACAACCAGGCAGGATCAGAACAACAGACCGCTGGAGCGCTAGGTTAACACACTAGACAATCTGGCAAAGAACTGAGGTAATGTACCGGTATATATACACTGAGGGGCTAATTAGCTGATGAGGATCAGGTGAGCATGAGGGTGGGGCAGGCCAGGTGAATGGAATGTTGAATGTTCAGCCCTGAAAAAAAACGTATAGCAACACAAAACTGAAAGGTGAGAGCGTTGAACACCCTGTTGTGTGCGCAAAGCGCTCTGCCTTTTTATCACTATGACTTTACATACACGTCTCTGCTGATTGGGTATCACCTGAGACACAGCCAATTACACAAGAGACACACCCAGCACCCGAGAGAAAACATATCTCAAAGCCGTTGCACGCCGTTTCACACCGTTCCGAGGAAACATGTCGTTCAACGCGGAAACCGTAGGAAAACGATGCACACTGTTTTGACTTTGAATGTGTCTCAGGTAATGCAGAGCAAGAGGCAGTGGCATGGACTGACATTTCATGAGAGAGTGTGGCAAAAAAAGGAAACAGACAATGAAAAACTAAAGCCTGGCTGAAGTTGTGACAGTTGCTAGCTGTGAGGTAGAGATAGACTGATCGTTGGTTCAATGATTGGTTGCAGATGTTCGACTTCTTCCGTTTCATTAGAGAATAAGAGATGTACATGTTGATATCAGTGGTGGAATGCATGTATGGAAGTAATGCCCTTTCTGAGAGATTTGTGCTTTACTAAGTACTTAAATTGTATGTAACTTTATAGAGAAATATTGTACTTTTTACTCCACTACATTTATTTGACAGCTGAAGTAACTGGTTACTATCTATCTATCTATCTATCTATCTATCTATCTATCTATCTATCTATCTATCTATCTATCTATCTATCTATCTATCTATCTATCTATCTACTGTATCTATCTATCTATCTATCTATCTATCTATCTATCTATCTATATCTACTCTATCTACTGAATATATCTATCTATCTATCTATGTAGTTACTGTATCTATCTATCTATGTAGATACTGTATCTATCTATCTATCTATCTATCTACTGTATCTATCTATCTATCTATCTACTGTATCTATCTATCTATCTAGCTACTGTATCTATCTATCTATCTATCTACTGTATCTATCTATCTATATATCTACTGTATCTATCTATCTATCTATCTATCTATCTATTATCTATCTATCTATCTATCTATCTGTTTAAAAAAGCTGATTTAAGGTTTGGACTTTAATTCTCTTACAGGGGGTTACATAATTGTATTACTTCTTTTACAGCACAAGTCCTTGTTATTTTCACATCCAAGTACTGTAATATTTAAATTCTGAATCAACAGATCTCTGAAGGTCTACATGTGTCTGTCTGACACGTGTCTGAGGAGCTGATAAAGCAGTTGATGTCTGTGTGTCTGTCTAGTCAGTTTATGTTCCACAATGGGCTGCAAACTGTTTTTTTCCTTAACAATTAATCTTTTTTCAGTTAGCAGAGTAATCATTCGTTCATTAATACATGGTGGTCCAATGAGAGCAAAACTGCAAATAGGATAAAATTGAGGAAAGGATGAAAAAACAAAAAGGACTGGGATAAATTATTAGTCTATAAAAAGATTCTTGACACACAATCTAAAGGAACTCAATTTCCCATAGCTGTGAAATTGAAATTGAGACTGTTTGTATTTACCAGTTGATGAATGAGTTAGGCCATTTATCAGAGTTGTCATCCGTTAATGTTCTGTGAGTGATTATTTTGACTAATGTCTCAGCAACACAGAACGGAGTCAACGGCCCAGAGAGAGATCATTAGAAGCAAGAAATTAGTTATTAAAATATTTTCCACTTCGACCATTATTTCACTGGTATTGATCGAAAAAGCAGACACACACGAGTGTGCAAATGATTCAGTTTTATTCTGTCATAGTCTACGTCCTTGACGCTCCACTTCCGGGATTGCTCCGAAAATTGTTGATGCATGTAATTTGTCCGTATCCTTCCGCTTCCTTTGTGTTGGAATTTTAAACTCTGGTTGATTTGTGGTTTTGGTTAACTGCTCCTCAGATCTCTGCAGGGTAAATCCAGACAGCTAGCTAGACTACCTGTCCAATCTGAGTTTTCTCTCGCACGACTATTTCACTGCTCCGTGCGGAGCTTAGCGCCGCCAATGATGATTGTGATTAGTTTAAAGAAATGCCAATAAGCCAGAGCCTGTTTTTATCCCATCCCGGAATGCTGTGTGGACTACTAGCCAGAACCTCCTTCGCTCCGCAGCGTGTGGATGGTCTGGCAAAGCGAGACTAATTCTGTCATAACACAAACATGGTTAATTTTCTCCTATCGGGCAATAAAACCATAAAACCGTGTAAAGCGCCTTAAAACGGTGATCAACACCAAAAGAGCAAAGGCAGTCTGATGGAGGGTGCACAGATTCAGTCAACGCAGACCACAGAGTCAATAATATCAAAGGGGGGCAGCGATAGTATCTGGTAACAGAGAGGACTCAGACCTCTGTGTGGTATCGATGAAGCTTCATATGATACCTTGCATGCACCAACAGGCTCAGTGACCTCTGCGCGGCGATAGCCCCCGAGGAGAGCCGAGGTATCCGTTGACAATTAGTCCCAAATGCTGGCTGAATTCAAGGAAGAGCCCATCGATACAAATGATTGAGAAACACGGCTTGGTTTACAGCAGCACTTCATTTCTCTGAACACTGCTCAATCTTAAGGGACCTATGAGCATTTACAGGCAGGCTGCAGGATGTTTTACTAGGACGATCGACAGCTTTAGTGATTATAAGCATCTCATCTGCCAAACATTAGTTATTCAACCCTCTTTCAGGAGTGTAGTGCAGCAGGATTTGTGTTAATTTTATGCAGGATTTCCGGGAGCGTTTTACGTAACAGCTTGATAAAGACAATGTAATAATCTTGCTAAGAAAAGGTAGGTGGTGGGGGAAAAAAATCGATACAGCATAGTTCCGCGGCAATACTGTATCGATACACAGGCGGAAAGTATTGATCTTTTATTATATAATTGAACATGGGAATTGTTGAAACTTTTTGTTATTAGAATAATAAAATAAATAATACAATTGAAGTGAGAAGAACACAGGGAAATGTATTCTTTTTAGAGAAAACAGATGTTGACAGAAGTTTTCCTTTTGGGGACATAATTTGAAGATGGGGAAAAAAAGGTAATAAATTGCAACATATATTGCAGAATAATGCAATCATATCTTGACATAAGTGTTGTGATACTATCGTATCGTGTGGCCTCTGGTGATTTACACCCATAGTATGTGGTTATTTCAAAGGTAGTAACCATTACAGGGATAATATGTTAATAACATTTATGATATTTGTGGTATTAGGGTTTAAGTAATAGAGAAAACCAGCTTAGTATTAACATCATCATCATAATGTTTGACAATATACTCTTTTACTGTGTTAATAGCATGGTTTGATTGCTCGTGCAGCAGTCCAAAAGTGGACAGTTTGCTTTAAAATGCTCCTGAACTAAAAATAAGGTTGAATAGCCTCTAGCAGATATAATTTGGAAATGAAGATATCAATAAAAAACATTTTCTTCCAAGTAAAAAGAACAAATATTGATTTAGTAGTCTGACTTTGGTTGAGACAAGAGGAAAAAAAACATCTTTGGATGGAGTGGTTTCTCATGGAGTGGTATAGCTTAAAAAAGAAAAGAAAAAAAGGGGCTTTCATAATCAGTTGTTCCTCGAAGGAATGGAAGTTCAGGGACATTCACACCAGTGCAAGAAGTTGATTGAGTTTTGGTCTTGCAGCTTTATATAGCATTTGGTATAGGGGTGTGGTCGTGCATGGGCAGTCACTCAAGACAAGACACATTTATACACATGATGCCTGTGTCACAGTGGTGCCCTCAATCTGTTTCTGAGATGTGTTTTTTTTTTTTATCAAAGCTGCTGCAACAGGCGGAATAAGCCACAACAACACATACTGGAAGAATACAGACCTATAAATCAAATAAAGTCCTTGATATAATATTATATATTATTTCATTTAATTCAATTATATATAATTACATTGGTTTCTAATCTGTTAATATCTAGACCAATGTACTCTCCAAAGGCATTCAGTGTCAATGTTTTCTATATTTGATTGGAGACACTGCTGTGCACATTTTAAAGGTGATTCTCATATTCTTCTCTGAAAAGACTGCATCATAGTTAAGCCGCCTACACGTGATAAGCGATTTGCTCTCTGCGCACCGCTAGGTAGGGCGCCGAGCAAGGCGCAGAGAGCAAGGCGCAGAGAGCAAGGCGCAGCACCGGTATTCGTCATCAAGGGTGGCAAGGAAGCTATTTCCCATTGCTAGGTAACGACATGCTGTTATCTCATTGGTTGCACTTTCAAAAAGGTCAGCGGCAACTAGGTCAAAGTTGAAATTTGTTTGAACTTTGAGCGCAGGGCTAAGCGGCAAATCGAAGCGATGCACGACGCCAGGGATAGCGCAGCGCGTAGTTGGGTGGCACCGCCCTCCCCATAGGAAATCAGTGGAATGGCCGGCGCAAAGCAGTTTGGCCATCCGGTCATGTATAGGCAGCTTTAGGGTTGGGTATTGTTGTGAGTTTAACAATTCTGATTCCAATTCTGATTCTTCCTTTTATTTCCGGTTCTTGTAGCCAGTTAAAACGGGTTGCATGCTTATTTCACAGATAAGAGGAAAGTTGTATTCATTCAATGGTCGTTTGCAGTTTTACCTAGCTTTTTCAACGTAAAATAAAGCCACACTGGAGCGCCACTTCCTGTTCTCCACGGCTGCAACACAACAAGCCCCTGGCCGCTACGGAAACCAAAACTTGCGCATATTAAATTTGGAACCGATGATCGGATTTGAAACCAAATCTTCCAAGCGATTCCAAACGATTCCAATAAAGAAACACTTCCTCTGGAATGGTAATATTTGAAACGATTCCAAGTTGGAACCGGTTCTCGATGCCCAATCCTAAGCGTAGTGCAGCTTCCTTCTCTCTCTAACTCTGCATGTTGATCCTGAGAAGCATCACCTCCAGATTACACGCACGTTAGTTCCAGCCCTCTATAAATACATCATAATCAATATCAAATCATACAGTGTGGAAATGCAGGACTGTGTCTGATTCACAGGTAATCACACAATGCAATTACATTAAATAATGAACGGTGCTATAATGTGAAATTTGGCTACTGTATGAGCAGGCATTTTTTCTTTTAATTTAACACCTGATTTTTTTCCATACGTCTGAACGTTCAAAACTGAATAATTTTCCCGTCTCGTTTTTCATCACTGTAACCGTCCCTTGCTGATTATTGCATCAATCTTATTGGCATGGTCGATAGAAAGTGGGTGTTGATAATCCTTTCAAACCCTCTGCCAGTAACAGTGAAAATAAATAGAGGACTTACAGACTCTACAGCTATTTGAAGCATATTCATTGCACTCTATAGATTGGGAATTGGTGCAGCATCAGTGTGTGACCAATGGAGCTGGAAATGGAAAGGCCTCCACTGGCGCCACATTCATCACAATAGATTTTTTCTGCCCCCCCGAGAGACCGGGCAGAAATTATTTCTCTAAATAGTCTTATATCATGTGTCCATTTTCTTCTTATTCATTACAATCAAAAAGCATTTTGTGGTGCACACTGGATCTGCAGAGGACAACAATGTAAAAGCTTCCTTGTACCATAAGCTTTCTCAAGAAAACACTGAATTCTAACATAATCTAATCTTCTAAATGGATTTTTATCCACTAACAGTCCACTAACAATGATTAATACTGTGACGTGAAATACATTTGTTTACTGTCAAAGATTTAGCCATGTGGTGGTATCTATCACTATAATGTCTCTGGATATATTACACCATTGCAAACAGTTATGCATTAATTAATACTTCTAATTACTTTATTTTTCAGGTATTCAGGAGTAGCTGAACACTTCTTCATGTCTGGCAATTATCGATTGATATTGATATAAAATGGCATATGCCAAGATGCCACACTGACTGGAGCATAAATTACTTTACCACCAACATTTCACACACACTCACATGATGAATAGACATCTTGTGACAGCAGCATCTGTCTGTGTAGCTTCTCAGCACAGCCAAATGACTCATTAGAAATGCATCAGAAGGAACACAATGCTTTGACCAAGATGAAAAAATACCCTGTAAAGGTCTCTTTATTTCATGTCTCTGCCGAGCTGCAGTCAATCACAGATCATGCAGAGAGCTCTGAATTGCTGTATTTACTCACAGTAGAATGAACACACAGTCCTCTGAAAAAAGAAGTCAAATCATTTCATTCTAATACGGTTTCAGCAATTTCTCTTTCTGTGTTAAAATCTCAAATATCTCTGTTTCGGTCTATTTGGCGGCACCTAAGGCAATATGGGGTAATTGCAGGTGTGTTTTCACGAGATCCAAAAAGTGTCGCCTTGTATTGATTTTTCCCGGGAACATCACAACATCAGTGGGCCATAATTCATTTCAATTAGACACACAGGTCCATCTCAGTATACAACGCATTCTCATGAACGGGTCTGTATTTAATTTCATACTTTTTATCGATCCCCAATGTGGAAATTACAATTTACATGAAATCACTACACACAGGGCTGAAACACACACACACACACACACACACACACACACACACACATTAGGAGACCGCCGGCTAGTTGTTTAAGCCGCTACAGAGCTTTGTGACCCGGGCTACAGACCTCCATTATATCAGCGGTAGTTGGTGGTTCAGTTACCCAAAAATCAGTTACTTTGAGCCGGGTACAAAGCACCGCAAGCTGCCGGTCGTTTCGGCGGACATTAAGGTTACATTTAGTCCACAAAATATGAGCATTTTGCTGCAATGAAAGTTAAGATACAAAAAAACGAGTTGTTAAGATTAGGAAAAAGATTAAAACACTTCTAAAGAACACGCATTGCCTGGGTGAAAGGCTTTAGTTTTCCCCGGGAAGCGAACTCCGCTCTCTCGCTTAACTTTGTGTAGTTTCTTGAACGAATGGTTCATGAGAACAGGCTACAGTATGACATACAAGCCTCAATCACCATTGTGTTATCTCATTTGGAGATAGATGGTGACTTAACAGACATTTATTTGAGATTAATATACTTTAAGGGTTTTCATGGCAACTACCAGTTTAATGAGGATTTTTCGCTTGGAAACGCGGCCACTACTTATGTTCCAGTTTAATTTCATTTTGAGAATTAATTATTTTAGTTTAGATTCTTTTAGTACGATTTTTCTTTTTTACTGCAAAACCTAAATAAAAAAGACATAACAAGATAAAAGAAAACATATTTACCAAAAAAATTTTTTTACAAATTACACCCAACTTTCGGCTCAATTTCATACATATCAGACAAAATAGTTTTTTTATACGGATCAAGTAATTAACGGTTCACATGTCCTATGGGATCAGTAAGATGAGAGTAATCCTCGAGACATATGCTACGTTTACATGTGGCTGGCTATTTTCATAAACGGACATTTCAACCTCTCAGTTTTCAGAAAAGTGTTCGTTTACATGTACCCGTGTATATATCCAGTCAATGCAGTCAAGAGTGCAAGAATGCCAGACCTGTAGGTGGCGGTGTAACGAGAAGCTCAAGCCCACGTTAGCCAATCAGAATCCCAACAATAGCAGCAACAGCAACCAATCACGTCCTCTTTCTCTCTCTCGGCTGCCTAAACCTCCGTTTGTCTCAGTTTACGTGCAAACGTGCAAACAAGGTTTTCCAAAATCTCCACTTTGGCCGGAGTTTTTAGAAATAATCGTTTTCTGTGATAAAAACGGGGTTTTTGTGTAAATGAGAGGCCAAACCGCAGGAAAATATCTGCGTCTTCCCTTCGTGTAAACGAGGCTATAATCATATACTATTTCTGTATATAGGGTCATTCCTCCATTCCTCCACATTCCTTCCAGCTGGTTTAGTCTCTCAGAAGAAATGCGCTGAGGAAAAGTGCCTGTCCTGTCACACAGCAGTGCTCTGCCTCATTTACTTTTTGATAGATTCATAAGGCCTTGAATATGTACAGCGGTAGGTGTTCCTTGAGTGCCTGCTTCACATTCATTAGACGAGCGAATCTGCAGCTGCATCGCCTCCTTCACACACTCACACCCTCACACACACACACCCTCACTTCTGCTGTGATGCTTAATGCCAGCGCGGCTCCAGCATGTTCCAGGTGCTTCAGATAGGAAATAATTAGCTGCAAAGTCGCAGCTCACTGAGCTAACTTGAAGCATGAAATTTTAAGTAAATAAATGTGTGGTGCTTTTTGCTAAACCGGAAACAGATTCTATCTCATAAAAGATGGATGGCCGGCGCTGCGGTCTCCACCTACTGCGAGGGAAACACTGAGAGCGTCGCAATATTCCTCCCACAGACCTGTGGTGAAGAGTGTCATATCATTTGGAAATGAAAGCTCTCCAGCGAAAAGACTCATCTTTCCACTCAGAGCAGGAAATACTCCCCTTAAAGAAGCCTCACAAGGCTAGGCTGTATACACAGAGGTGATGTGCTACTGGTGAAGCAGATTATATTAATTATGCTAGAGCCAAGAATGCTGCAACAACACTGTATTTTATGAAAGTACAATGGGAAAAAAACAATCTGTTCTCATGAACCATTCGTTCATAAAGCTACAAAAAGTTAAGCTCTGTAATTTGTAAGCATTCTGCGTTTTTGTTGGGCTGTATGCACTCCAAAGACATGCTGATGCATAAGAAGGCAGCTGGCCGCGTAGGAAAGAGATTGCGGTGGATGGGTGGGTCATAAAACACAGGACTTTCAAGCCAGGGAGCGGAGTTTGCTTCCCGGGACACACTCAACTAGTCATTTTAGTGCCTAAACTTAACTTTTTAACTTAAAACAACTAGCAACTGCCACTCGGCATCATGGACCAGCCGGCGGTCTCCTAGTTCCATAGGATATCTTAGGTTTTGGTGTGCATACATTTTCTTACTATATCTCACGGACCAGTTTAATGACAATGTGTTGGGAAAAACATGTTTTAGCAGCAAGTAAAAATGCCAAACGTGCTGGTTCCAGCTTCTCCAATCTGAGGACTGGTTGATTTTACTTGTCTAACATTGTTGAAATTTAAACATCTTTTGGTTTTGGACTGTTGGACTGTGACAAAAACAAGCAATTTTCAGATATCATCTCGGGCTCTGGGATATTGTGATGAGATTTACTTTTTGATTTATGTTTGTATTTTGGCGTTTTAGACAGACCAAATGATTATTCGTTTAATCATGAAAATAATCAACAGACTATAATTGATAGGGAAAACAATCATTAGTTGCAGCCCTAAGTTACATATTTGTATACATTGCTGTAATAAATTCCTCATAACATAATATTAAGCTCAACAGCAAAAGCATTTAGTTGCATTACTTATTAAATTACTTTTTGTACAATCCTATGTCAAAGTTCCATAAGAACAGCTCCAATGCAACCCCATGCCCACGTCTTCTGTTATTTAAGTTGTGTAGAAACAGTAAACCAGACCTGGTTTAACAAGCAACCACAATGTTTAACAGCTAGCTTGGCCACCAGTTACTGCACATTCACAGATTACTTACAGTACCTTCCAACTCAATGTAGGCTCACCAGTGCTAGCTAAGAAGACATAACAAGTAAATAGGACCACTTGGGAGTTAAAACAAAACTCCTTCAACGTTTTTCTTAACTGAAAGAGAGATGCAGTGGGGACCCCATACTGCATATATTGTATAAAATAAAGTTGCATATTAAACTGGGCCTACAATATCCTGTGGGGGCCGCCTAAAACCTTTCTACATATATTTTTCATAGAATACTAAGATATTAAAATAGCCTATTCATTTTTAACATGATTTTATAAATTATGATTTAATGTTAAACATACATGTGGCACTCTGAATCCTTACACTGCATCTGGGAATGGCCTTAGTGACATCCTTACCTATAGGCCAGTAAGTCTATCATCAGTGGGGATTCATATTTAATAATATTATGTTGGATTAATTTTAGGACATTTTAATTTTTGAAAAAAACTTTAAAAACAAAACAATAATTTCGAGGGCCCCCTGCATGGACTCTGAGGACCCCCTAGGGGTCACGGACCCCCTGTTGAAGATCCCTGCTCTATATTAAAGATAACGCATTTCAAGTAGCACCAATGTTATGAACAGGTCCACACTTCCTGTCTCCTAAATGGGCGTGGCCTTGTTTGAAAGTGTAGTGAACGTTGAGTGGGTGGATGAAAAGTTATTTTTGTATAATTTATTATTTTCTTTTGCTAACATATATTTACACAGCTAAAAGACATATTTAGCATCACAGAGATCAGTTTTGTTAGGGCGTTCACGAACGAAAAGTTGATCTCTTGCTAGATCTCACGAGAGTTTGGTCCTGAGATAGAAACAGGTCTCAAAATAAGTTAATTTCTCCTGATGTCATTTTGCACATATTTAGATATATGAAGAATGGGTCCAATAGGAGAAAGAATCGCTCATAATCTGTGTTCACGTTCACTTCTCCCATTGGAATCAAATGCAACTATTAATCAACTTCTTACTGAGAAAAGTGGTCATATTGACTCAGTATTGTAGTAATGCACATGGCTTGAACCTGTTTGCATGATAATGCTTTGGTTAGCCAAAGCCATGGACATTATTTATAAGGATCTAGTAAAACGCATGCTAAATTACAATTTAACAATCTGGCCTGGGCATCTTAGTAGTAAATATTAAACCCCTCCAGCAAAAGTGGTCACCATTGCCAGTAAAGTAATTAAGGAACCAGGGAATTGTGCACAGAACTGAATACAAAGCTCAATGAATTTTACAAGAAAGCATTCAACCCTCATGTTTCTCACTTTTGCTTATAACTGACATACTAGCTGGAGAGTAGGCCTATCTTGTGGTTTGCAGTTGTCAAGACAAATGTCTACCAGTGGACAATGAAGTGGTATTGTACTGTGTTTATAAAATGAACAGGGGAAAAAATCAATGTTTCCATACATTTGTGAATTGCTACTCTGTTGCCAATCACTTGGCAATTACTGTACAAGTCATGCCAATAAAATATCAATTAACTCCTGCTGTAAATGGCCGATCGAATGCTGACATATCCAGTGACATACAGTACTTAGTCTCTTTGTAAAGCAAAAGAAATTACAGAGGGACTTCTGACAGGAAGTGACAGCCAACTAGAGCTATAACAATTCCAAATTTTCCTGTACAATTAATTGTCTCCAAAATAATCACGATTAACAATGTAGTTGTCTCTTTCAGTCAAATCTAAAAGATATGTATTTATATATTACTATTTTAAACAATTTAAAGTTTAAATGAATTCCAGGAAATGTTTGGTTATACTTTTGGTTATATGACTGTTATTATACCCAGATATTGTAATAACCGAAGTACACAGCCTATAAAGTATAACACGCCTCTTTATTATCATAAAACATTCTATTTTTTTTAATTAAAATAACATAAAATTGACAAAAGAACATGTATCCTCATCAATAAAAAACAAAGCACTGATCATTAACAAAAAAAACAGATTAAATTAAATTAGGAGTACAAACAAAAGTCATCACTATTAGCAAAACTGAGTGGCAAAACAGTCATCACTGCATCTGTACTTATGTTTTTTTCTAACTGTATCCCCCCTTGTCATTCTTGTTGCTATGAACATGTATAGGGACCAGTGCCAACAACTAACAAAAAGCGTAGCTTTAGCTCAACAGTCCGACCAATAATCACTTATATAATTACAATTTGGCATATCCAGACAAAATCAACAATTACCATCAACAGTCATACCCCTTAGGACCTTAGCCAATGTTAGCAATTAATTGCAGTTAAACAAAGAAACCGTGATTACGTAAAAAATATTGCAATTAGACAATTATTTAATAATTGTTACAGGCCAACTGCCACCTGCCAAAGCCACACAAACCAGCCATGACACATCACTGCTTCCCTTCTCTTGTTTCTCACTGGTAAATACGAGAGCAGCTCTTTGACCTGCAGGAGCATCTCACCATTTCATCTCAGTACAGTATGTCAGACCTGATCACTGCACACATTTGAGAACCACAGAACTGCCATGAGAGAGTAATACAGCTGTCAGTTTAGCTCAGTTCCTCACCTTAACATAAAGTGCTTAAACCCAAACACAAGCCTGGTGTCACCCTCGCCCTCAGAGAGCAAAGATAAACCGAGAGGTCAAATGCTGGTGTATTGATTTACTGTTGAGGGATCACTTTTTACATTTTTAACATGACATGGGCAGGAAAGGTCCAAAGTGGCACTTGAAAGCTCCATTATTATTATTATTTTCATATTTCACACAAACAGAAAAATGTTGTGCAAAATGAGCATTATAATGATGATGTTGTTATTCTTAGTAGCATGGCTGAAAATATAAACTGTGTTCAAAGGGTGCAGCTAGAGAGATAGGTCACAGAGTCATTAAAATAAAAATGTGTATCCCTTTGGGAGCATGCAAGAATGTTGACAATCTACTCATTAGATTTCATGTGAAAGTGGAAGAATAAGCATGAAAATGCACTATATTAAACTATAATGAAATATGCTTTTAGTTGTTGTATATAAGACCAGAATGTAATGTCTTTTTATCTGATGCACATGTATTTGTATTTTTATGTTTTTAACATGAAGCTAATTCTTTAATTTTAAAGCTAACTTGGGGGCACTTTTTTCCCTAAATAATATTAAATAATGTACAATGTCCAATTTTAAAAATAAAGAATTAAGATACAAGTAAAAAAATTATGTTAATACACATAACTTTCTGTTTGCTATGGTTGTCTTTCAAGTAAAGAACTGCAAATACCAATTATACAGATTGTATGGCTGCTGTGCTTTGGAGAGTGTTTTTATATAAATTCAATGATCAGTGATCCAATATCAATAATGCAAAGTAAGAATATATATATATATAAAATGGTACATATCAACATATTTAAGATGCGGCTTTGTTTTGAAATTCCTTCTTGATATCTATTCTTTTTTTTAAATAGTTTTCATTTAATTGAGCATAGCGATAAAGTTTTTAAATCATATTTAAGTTGTTTTTTTGTGTTTAATGGGCTTATGATATTGTCTCATATCGACTGCAGGCCCATCAATTGAATCAAATCGTATCGTGGCAGACTACCAGCAAATATCATATTGTGATAGAACTTGTGATTTACACCTCTAGTTGTTGGACTTCTAGCCCATTTGTATTCAAGACAACCCCCTTGCCTCCCTATTATACTATATGTCTATGTTCTTTCATGTATTTGAACATGCCTTGCTGTAAAACCAATTGCCCTCCGGTGACAAAATAAAGTTAAAAGGTTGAAAGTAGAAGTTGATTCCAGGGTCATGTGGGGAAATCAGAGCAAAATATGAATCAGAAACAGGCAGGAGCAAAACATACTGATATAAAATGTCTGAATATTCCAACCTGGTCTGGTAATAAAACCTATTGTCCCATCCACTGACAGAAGGAGCTCTTATATCACTGTTAAATGTCTTATGTCTGTTCCTGTGTTGGCAGTTTATATTCTAATTACCATTGCTTCTTTTTTTAGATGCAGTATTTCGCTTTTTATGCTTTAACAACACAGATATTGTGCCATGTGATGCGAATAAAGCTGGAAACGTGTTTTGGTTGTAGATGCTGGACAATAGACAGGAGGCAGTATTTTATGAACATCTTTTACTGTAAAATCAACAATAAAAGACCACTCAGTTGCCAGTTTACTAGATCAACTTGGCTACTGTAAAAAATGATACAGTCTAACAAAACACCCCCACCCCAGTATTTCACTGAGGGCAGACTCAAGAAACCCCTCAACTAGATGTGTATCAAGTGTGTGTATTAGAAATGACACTTTTTGTATTATCTGTGACTCATGTTTATAGGTTTTGTCTTTAGTCTGGGTATGATGTGTTTTAACCTGGATGTGCTCTTTGTTCCCAATGCAAAGAATTTCTGCAACATGGGTTAAAGGTAAATGAAGAAAACAGGTTGAATAGAGACAATAGGGTAATAACTATTATTTTCATTATCAATTATTCTACTGATCATTTTATTGATTGATCATGTCATCTATAAAATATAACGTTTGCTCGACCAACAAAATTGAAAAGCCCCTTTAATATTCAGTTAACCATGGAGAGCAAAGCAAAGAAAAAGCCTTTGAGAAGCTAAAAAAACACTGCTATTGCTGTCACTTTGCTTGAAAAATGACTTAAATAATTGATGGTTTATTAAAATTGTTCTAACCTCCACACATTCTCACCCACACAGTAATGAATACATTAATGAAAGCACTCAAGCAATTAAACCCAAAGCTAAAACTGTACAGCTTCACATTTAAAAATGAAAACCCCCGTGGGGAGAAAAAAAAAGAAAAGAAAAAAGAAGCAGTGTGTCTTTATAGTGGCAGCTCCAGCAGGCTGTGTGAGTGTATGGAGTATGCATCTATCCTCACGTAGGAGTCGACCAGTAACCACAGCTGCTGTCTGTGCAGTACAGCTGTGGCCAGTCAGCACTTTCTGTTGTCCAACACACACCAGCAAAACATGTCTAAAGACTGACTCTTAGACAAAAAAAACACAGCTTTGTCTGCCAAATAACCCGAGGTGTAGCCTCCAGCCAAGAAACCCCGGGCTGCAGAGTGAGCACAGTCGCTTCAGACTGCGTTAGACTTGTGAATGAAAAGAAATGAACCTGTTTGCATGACCTTCCTATAGCACAACAATAGTCCAATCCGCTCAACAGAAACACAGGCGAGAATCAACTTGTTATGCGCGCGACAGTCACACAAAGGGTCTTAAAGTGCTCTTCAAAGTACATTTTTTTAAAATGACCAACAATAGCACAGCTGCATCTTATAACAGTCACGATGCCCCCTATGCAACAATAGGACAAAGATACCAGCCAGGCGTCCAAACTTCAGCTTCTATCTGATTCCGTTATCAGCTTGCAACGCAGACCGGAGAGGAAGAGGCGCTTACAGGTGAGCTTAATAGGCGGTTCGTATACTCACAGTGAGGGGCGGCGGAGGCTCCGCCAAAGACGCTCAGGGTGTAAAGGGTAAACATATGCAGCAGAAAAACCATCTTCCCAGTCGTGGTGTGGTTATTATCCGTGTGTCCGCAGAGAGAGAGGGGGGAGAAAAAAAAACAGAGGAGAGGTTCCTCCTCGCTCCTCCGGCACGGAGGGATAGAAGGAGTCTGATGTGGAAGAGCAAACCGCTCCAACGACGACACTCCCTCACTGTGAGGCATAGCCCGCCTCTCTCTCTCTCTCTCTCTCTCTCTCTCTCTCCCTGTCTCTTCCTCTCTCTGTTTCAGTCTATACTGGCAGAAAAAGAGCATTGTGATGCCCAAGCATTGCTAAAAAAAAAAAACAGAGGCACCACAGAGGACAGCTATGTTCACAGCGTCAGCAGCAGCACTTCCTAATGTATATGCTTCGAAGAATTTCTATAACTTTAGTGTAAAATAACAAGTATGGTATACAAGCTTGGAGTTGCAGGAGTGTTCTTGCAGGTAATAGCACAATTGGTTGGTCTTGAATGTGTGGCCGAGAGCCAATCATTGTGATGCATCTACTTGGAGTGAGGTTTTTCATCCTCTCGTGATTTTTTTGTTTTGCAAAGAGCAGAAAATGTACCAGTCTTCTTGTCTCAAATTTGAGTCTGTTTTATTGGCATGAGCATATAAGTACATGAGTTAGAAACAATGTGGCTCAAGGTTTATGTAGTCTATAAACAAGACTATGAGTTATTTTTTTTTTTTTACTTCTTTCTTTCTTTTTTTTAACCATACATTAAAGGTGCACTATGAGTTCCTGCATGGTTTCAGCGCGATTTCATTTTTGTCTGAAATCATAGGCATCTCTCCTTGATCCGCTAGCTGCCTGCCCCCTGAATACACCGTGAAAAAGCCTCTCGGGAGACAACACAGGGGTCGTAACGTCAAACAAACACTAGGGGCACAGGCTGTGCACCAAAATACAACAAACCACTCCAGCCAATCACCGACAAGATGGTTGGGGGAGTTGGTGGGGTGGGGTGACAGTTAGTCAGTTAGTCATGACAAATACTGAAACATTGGGGGAACGTCAACCAAAGTGACCATGCAGGATCTTATAGTGCACCTTTAAGTGTTTTTACTGATTTAAAATATTCACTACTGTGATCTGTAAGGCAGAAAATAAAAAAAATAAAAAGATTTAGTATCATGCAGTGGGCTATGTGTCTGCTGCATAGTGGTGTCCCTACTGTGTTGTCTGTCTGGCACCCCTTGAAGGGGCCCCATGACCTTCTTCCTTCTGCTCTTTTGGTGAACTTTAATATTCATTTTCCAAACACAGTGTGAAATGATTTTTCAGAAATGCTTAATTTTACAATTAATTTAGTTGGACATACATGAGTCACTTTAGAGTCAGTCAGAATTCACGCAGTATTTGTTTCAGGGACATTGTGCAACAGGACAATATTTCATAGCAAATTCAGTAGTTTGCTAATTACTCCCTTTATACTTATATATACTATACACTACAATTACAGTAAAACTAACTGGGGCAACAAAAGTATAAAAATAATAACAGAATAACAAAATATAAAATATAGTTTAGCAATTAAATGTGATGATAATAGTGAGAGCCATAGAATAGCAGAGATAATAAAAATAAAGAGGTAATAGATTTCAGAGGAGCTCATTACAGCTTTATGTGCTGTTGTACTGGTTTTCCCTCTGGCTGTTGTGCTGCTTCAAAAGCCTATGGCATGGTCAGTTTCCCCCCACAAGTAAATACTGAATTTCCTTTTAGTCTGAGAGAGTATCATATTCTTGGTATTTGAGTATTATTTTGCTGAAGAACCTGATTCTTCTGTGCTCATACAGGCTGCAGTCTAACAGGAAGTGTTGCTCTATCTCCACATCTCGTTTTTGGCAGAACTGACTCAGTCTGTTTTCTCTGGGTTGCCAGGGTTGTCTTTGACAACCAGTTTCAATGGCCAATTCCTGATAAATTTTGTAGTCATATTTTTATTCATTATTATTTTATTCATCTCTGTTTCTGATTGATTGCATGCTACACACTCTGAATTGGCTATTCAGGGCTGAATAGTATCACAGTTTACTTTGAGTTTTTGTTGTGGATGTGCAGGGGCTGGTGCACTCTTTCATTTACAGGGAACTTCTCTCCATCTTTTTCTTTTGGCAACACAGATCTTTGTACATGGCCCATGCTTGACTACCTCATAATAATACAACAAAATAAGCTAGTCATGTTTTGCACAGTCACAACAGAAAATCTACCTGATTACCCATTTAGCTTTATAGGCATGACCATAATTAGGTATAGTCAGGCTAGGAGGGGGGCGCACATATATATATATATATATATATATATATATATATATATATATATATATATATATATATATATATATAAAATCCAATAATAGACTAGTATAGTCTACAAAGAAAACAAACTTTCTTGAAGATAAATCTAAAGAAAGAATATACATGATATGATGAAATATAGTTTACAGGGGGTTCTCCTTTGGTGTCAGCCATAGAAAGAGTTGAAATAAGATTTTGAAGATGCTCTGCACAGTTTCATGTGTTTTTCTACTGGTTTTCCCTCAGGCTCTGACACATATCACTGTTTCCCTGGAAGTGTCAATTTACTCCCCAAGTAAATGTTGAATTTTGTTTTGGTCCGAGACTGTGTCGAATTTGTGGCATTTCCTGGTATACAACTATATAATACTACGTAGCATACACTAAGGAAAGACAAACAAATTATTGCAAATATCTCCTAAACAAAGATAAGATGAGATATACAGTAGTTTAACATTTGAATAGAATGATGTTGGGAAGCATAGAAGAGAAGACATCAAGTAGAAATGAAAAAGAGGAGCTTTTCCTCTGTAGATTCTTTCAGCAGCATAGTTGCACACAGCTCCCTCTCATTACACATTGGAAATAAATGTTCCCACTCTGACACTTTGTAAATCCATTTATAAATCAAATCATGGGCTGTGCCCGTGTTTCACTGAAGTTACACTTATTTTTAAGGGTCCAATTTCCTAAAAATATCACTGATATGAATATTCATAGGAAGGTTCCAGGAAAAGAAAATGTAATTTGGTACAAAAATGGGAAGATTTACACATTCCAATTGGTGCACTTCCAGGAATCTAGTTTAAACCAACTCCAGTTTAACTTAAAGAGTCATTATTTAGCTGAACATGGAAGAAAACAGGATGGCCTTCTACAGGCAAGCGTACAAATTCAACATATATGGAGAATAATGTTTCAGAGATATTCCTCGGGAAATCAAAAATTACTTAAATAAAGCATAATTACCACCAAATACTATATTATCAGTATACAACTTTTACTTGTAATGGACTATTTATAAATTGTAGTTTTTTTCTTTTAATTGAACTTATGTTCATTGATCATCTGTGCCACTTGAAACAGCTCTAAGCTTTACTATCACCTTCTAAAGTTGGCACAGCTATTGTTTGTGGCCACCTGGTGAATGTAAGTCCAATATTTACCCTCCTTTTAGCTCTGTTTTGGTCTCCACCAAATCCTGATGGACATACCTGACTCTTTATCAGTTTAAAGCTCCACTGTGTTGCTCAGTAGCTACAGTACTGTACGTGCTCACTTTGTGTGCTGTTTGGTGCTTAGTCAGTAGAATACAGTGGGGGGTTTTGGAGCTTTTTTTTCTTCTGTTAAACGGTTGGTTGCCGTGGCTAAAAATGTTGCATAATGAGAGTGATGAGACTGAACCAGAACAGTCAATGTGTGGGCCATAAAGCAATACAATGAGATAATAGATCCTAAAAAAGTAGAGCGGAGGGAAACTACATAGTCGGGTGATAATTATCCGTGGATTCTGCACAACTTATTGCTGAACATTTTCACTTCTCTCTTTCCCTCTTTCCTGAATGTGTTTTTTATTTTCAGTTATGGTCGGGGGAAGTTGGGGTTAGTGGCCATCTAACACAGTGAGGAAACTCCAGAATGTTCCCCTGCATTTATGCATCTTGTTATGAACACACAACTCTGTCTGCTTCCTAGGAATACTGTAAATTTGTATTTATTGTTCAATATGTTATATTTACGTCTGTCGGTTTATGTGCTACTGACACTGTGAGCTGAGCCGTGTCAGCTTGTGGTGGCTGTTCGCAAACTTAAGATAGATATTGCTGTGTATGTGAGATCAGAGAGTCAGTTTGCTGACTTTGGGACTCTTTGCTTCTCATGCTACTGTAAAGCTACATTTCCGCATTTTAGAATACCGTGATGGAGTACTTGTCGCTATTCTCTGGACTCATAACTTGACTTGGACTCACGCACTGATGACTTGGACTCAAGGATTTATGATATAGGACTCAGGAGTTGGATGAAGTTTCTAATTACTTTGATGTATAATAGGCAGTGATGGAGTACTCGATTTCTGGACTTGTCACTATTCTCTGGACTTGACTCAGACTCGAACACTCGAGACTTGACTCGGACTCAACAGTTGGTGACTCGACTACAACAGTGATACCTGATATTATCCTGACTAATGACCAACACGACTGCTGTTTAGCAAAAGTGAGTCTTGCTTTAATTTCCCTTTTGTTTTTCTTCTAGGATGCCCACTGAGATAAACTCATTTCATTACTCGTTTCATTGTTTGATGCTGTGTGGAATAATTTAGCTTCCTAAGCAACAAGTGTGTTGGGGGCAAAAGTTTATATGTATAGTGTCTAAGTAATTATTTAATAAGTTATGATACCAGTACCAATATCCTTCAAGTAATACATAGCATTTTTCATTTGATACCTTTTTCTTTTAACTTCATTCTATACAGATCATCTGAATGGAAGCATCTTTGCATGCTGAACCGCCATATGCACTGGGCTCGACTTTACCACACCACAGACTGTATGGGTTGTAGCTGCAGCGTTAATGGCGCAATCACATGTCCCATTAAATCAAAGAATGCTTGCAGTGAAGTAGTAGTAGAACCATATACATAGGTTTTTTTTTCTAGATCTGGGTACACAAAGGATCAAATGCAGGTATCGTTTGGCAGAAGTTTAAAATCTACAGGGTACTGGGTTATTTTGGTTGATACCTTAAAAGGTATTGAGTACCGATACTCAGTCCTAATGCTGTCAATCCATTATAGTGCATATATTACTATACTGTTATGGGTCCTAGTAGCTGGGGGGCTCAGGCAGTTGCCTACCTTGCCGAATGGTAAAGTCTGCCCTTGAACTCATGAATAGATTTTTATCACGGCTGTGAAGTGTAATTGTAACTTCTGCCTGTTTTTTGGTTAGTTGGACACTGATTGTGAAGGAGAACACTCTCCCCTCAAGGACACTATCATCAGAAGTGCTCGGGCCTAAATATGAGAGTTCTTTGCATCCGAAAACTCCTGCTCATCCATCATGTGGAAGAGTGAAACTCTCAGCAGTGTCTGTGTTTCCCAAATTAAATTCTCCACAGTGGCTGCATCAGAGGACGATTCACTCAGTAGTTTTGTGCCAGATAGAGGATCCTGACAGAGCTGCAATCATATAGGTGTCACTGATTCAGGTGATGTGTGAGCCCCCCCCAAAAAGGGAATCGTACACTTTGATCCCCTAGATAGCCTTAGCAACACCATTTCACAGCTGCTAAGTGGACAAAAAGCCCAGCAAATCCAGCACCAGAATGGGAATTAGACACAGCTTGAATGGTCCTAATGTTGTCTCGTATCGTTATGTGGGCTTTTTGCGTCTGCAAACACAGTTCTCATATTCAAATTGCCTACAGCTGTAGTCATTGAAACAAATGTTCCTAAATGTTCCCATCCTCTGTATTGAGCTCCAGAGAGTCATGAAAGGATCAAAGGGAGCATGACGCCGCGAGGAGCTGAATATGGACAATGCAAACGGAAATGGCCAACTGACATTGTCAGCATGGATTATGGAGCTCGTTTCCAAAGCTAATGTTTCTTGTTTCATTGCCTCTCCCGTTCCTCCGTGCTTTATTGCTCTCTCGTAGCTTTTCTTTCCACTGAAAAGCCAATTAAGTCCCTTCATGCTTTCATTTGAATCGCATGGCTTTTTTCGGTCACCCCGAGAAAAATGCCCCACTTGGGAAATGTGGAAGAGGTCATTATTGCTGACTAGAATCCACTGACTATAGGTTTGCAGAACAATCTCTCTTTCCCACAAAAACCTAGATGAAATTATAGTTCTTTCAAGCGACTGTTTGGTCACATTGATTGCATGATTTCCTGGTGTCAGGCATTGACAGATGTGTCCCCATCCTCTATTGTAACCTAACAAAACTCCTTAATTTTATTCTCTGGTCAAATCAGGGAAATTCGCCCCTGCAAGTGTTTGAAAAGCAAATTAAGTCAAAACGCTTTGCAGTCACAAAAGCAACTTTAGAGGATACATCCCATGTTCAACGGGCGGGTTAAATTGAAGATAAAAATCAAAGTCCACCCTTTCACAAGCATATTAAATAAAAAAAGGATTACTTTTTAAAGGTCAGTCCACATGTGCACAGGTATTTTTAAAACATAGCTTTTTCTATGCGTTTTGGCATCCACGCGCAAACAAACACATCACTTAAAAAGGATTTTTTGGAGAACTACTTCCAGCGGGAAGATTTTCAGGTTCAGTTTCAGAGTTGTTGGCCTGTAAGTGTGAGTGTGCGTCATTATATTTTTTTGAGGCATCGCAAATGAGGCGATATTTTGTGCAATGGAGGACGTGGCCTAAATAGTACTGGTTCTAGCTGCTAACAGGACTTCTAGCCTGTTGGCTTAGCATCTTGACAGCGCTTCAATTGTATTTTTGCCTTTTAATTTTTGTGGCAGATATGTTTTTAAAACAGTGCTTGTGTGGACAGGATGAGTGAAATCCCCTATATTAAAAAAATCCCTGTGTATGTGTCGACTATTGTAGGTCTCAGATTGTTCAAATTGTATAGAGATAGAACTACCATCCAATCATTTCAAAAGAGAAAAACAACAATCAGAGAAAATGAAACAACAATTTTCTGTAGCAGTATAATAAGTTTGTGTATTCCAATAATTTTAATCATGTCAAGTCTCCTCAGCTCCTTGCAGCCCCAGAGGGAGGTGGATCTCCAGGTTGGGAACAACTCCATCCGATGCCAACAACAGCAACAACAAAACAAACAAAAAAAATGTAAAATGTAATAAAATCATCCTGAATAATAGATACACAACGGATGTACTAAATTAAGAAATATGACTCGGCAGGTACAACTAAAGCAGCATGTTCATTCACTGCCACACATACTGGAGTCACTGTAACGCCTGTCTGTATCATGGTTTCAATGTACATTTTGGTAAAAATGCCTGAAACAAGGATTTTACTTTTGACTAGCTTATTTTGCAATATGAAATAAACCATAAAATGTTTGTGTCCACACCGGGCTGAGTGCACTGGCCATTCAATTTGCACTCAAGCTCACATGATTTCAACCTTGAGCACCTGCATTGTTGCTGTAGTCTGCTATAATGTATTCCTCCGTGTCACATTGTGCACAAAACAATATGCTGCTGCACTTGGCAGCAGATTCATATTTGGCAGCAGGGGAACTGAACTGAAGGGTGTGGGGTTTTCATTACTTATTATTTCAGATGTTTCATAATCTACAAGTGTGCGGCATTTGTGCTTCTCTCTGTTCATTTGTCATTTCTTAACCACCATGGCTTTCTCTTATTACTAAGCAAAATGTTAGATTTTCACTTGTCATCATTAAACTATTTTGCCTTGAAAAGATGGACGTTTACGTCACGCACTCCAGTCTAACACATAATGACTGCAGTGCATTCACATAGCAGCTAATTAAATGGATCGACAGTACAGCTCGCTCTCATTTTGATGGAACAGATATTCTTCACTCTTGTGATAATAATGTCTTTCATCTCTTGTTCACATGTTAGTGCTTCTACAACGCCCATTGTCACTCATCAATGAGTCACCTTGTCCTCAGGAACATTCCTTCGCAGGGCTTTCAACCGCTTTATGTACTGCAAGTCCGTTTTTTGTCCGCTTTGTTCAACAATCTGCACGTTACTTGTTTTCGTGGTATTTGGCTTTCACAGAAAACTGCAGGACTTAATATGCTAAATTGTGACAAATGTGTCACAAGTGGTAAATCTGGCTAATAGGAAGAACAAAAACACCAAACATTATATATCATTCGTTTTCCGGTTCTTTGGCCTGGAATTGTAACAGTTCCAGATGCATGGATCACTTCCATATCTCATAAGCAGCAGTGAACGGCTCTAACAGTCTGTGAGATAAGATCAGTTATTTTGCAGACTAAAAGCTGAATAAATGCTATCACACTGGAATAAATACCTGCGGTAAATTCCTAATTGTGGCTGGGGAAAGAAAAACCTTGATGCTAAAATAAAAATTGAAAAACTCCAGAAACAGCTCAAGGTTCAATTTACTCTTCCATGAAATGTAGAAATTACAGTGCGCCCATTCTACCAACACTGATTACAAAACCCAAAGACAAAAATAACATAAAAACAACATAGAACAGTTGTTGTCGTCCTTACACCACAGTGTAAAAAACTCCTGGATTCAAAAATGTAATAAATGACTCTATACTCTATAAAGTACTCATTATGCAGAACGGCCCATTTCAGAATAATATACACTAGCATACATTAAATTATTGGATGATTTAATGTATGCTAGTGTATATTATTCTGAAATGGATGATTGAGGCATTAATGTCTTAAAACTGTACTTAAGTACAGTACTTGGGTAAATGTACTTATTTACATGTCACCACTGACTAACTGCCAGGTGCAACTGTTTTGAGCTGACTGATCAAACTATGACCTGTTTAAAGTGAAGAGTTAAAGAGGGGCTTTCGTTGACATTTCTGACCTGACACCATTCTGTTTAATCATGATGCAAATTGAGAAGATTTTAAATTACATTTCAGAAAAATATCACAGTATACCTGAAATCAGATATTTCACACTCATTTTAAATTGCATGAATAGGTCTACCAAACACATACAGTTTAGTGATATATACAACAAAACAAAGTAATGCCTGCAAACACCATTTAGATACTCAGGAGCTCTTCCTTTATATTGCACATTTCAATATCTTCATCTTTAGTTTTCTGTACTGTTTGATTTTGCCTTATATTTGCACTTAGAATAGATTTATCTTTCTTTATCTTATTTGTAATATATTACTTATCTTTTTATCTTTATTTGTATATATTTCTTATCTTTTATATTATATTTGTTGTACCTGTCCTTATTGCACCGTGGGTCGGAGAGAAACATATTTTCAATTGCTCTGTATGTCTGGCACATATTGCAGAATTGACAAATAAAGTTGACTTGACTAGATTTTATATATTGCTTGGCCGATAAATCTGTTATTTTTGGAAGTGGTGTTACAGCTTGTGATGTTTCAGTTGGTTGCTTTTGATTGTATAGTGAACAGATGTTTCCTAACAACACATTTGCACATGACTAAAGTCTTTACTTGCTTTGACATTCTGGAGCTTCTGACAAGTTCACAAACTTAGTAATGGATTGATGAGATTGAAGCGATTGATGGTGCAATCCAATCCGGAGCGATAAATCGAGACGCCCACAGATCATTTTAGACACCATCACAGAACGCAGTAGTTCAAAGTACATACTATAACAGACACAAAAATCATCCTTAGCATTTCTGTTTTCATTTCTCAAACAGCGCAAACATAGATGGTAGATTGTTTCCAACCCATCCCATGATTATGATGACACTCTCCTTCAAGAAAAATAACAGCATCAGCCGTTTCACCAAATGGCCCTAAACAACATATGTTTACGTTGGAGTGATGAAGCACTCTAGCAGCTGCAGGAATTATGACTCTTGTTCGAGGGGAAGCAAAGGAGGAAGTAGTAAGACGCTGTTATAGAGCCACCAAGCAAAAGGTAGGACTTTGCCCATTTCCTATTGACAGTCAATGTTGGTTTCTTTTAACCATGACCACAATCGTTTCCGAACTTACCGAGTGGTTATTATTGTAACAGGCCTGTCTCCAAAAAATTAAGTTCCCATACAACTAAACTGCATTTTCAAATACGCTTCAAATGAAACTTATTTTTTCCCGGATTATGTTTGGTTTTGGCGTATCGCAAATACGTTTCTGATCAAAGTCCACGTTCAAAGTCTGTTTAGAGGGAGGGATGTGTCAAATAAAAAGACAGGACTTTCACCCAGAAGACCGCTGTTGGTGTCCCATCTGAAACCAAAATTAACTGTTGACCTATATTAACGTAGGTATCTAAGTTAACTTATAGATGACATACTGAAATTACATAAGGTACTTAATTTACGTCACATATGTCATGTACTAAAGTTACATACGTAACTTAACTTACATAAGAAACATACTTATTGTAACCTAAACCATGATGTTTTCCTAACTAAGTAGTTTTGCTTTAATTCACAAAGTTAACCGCATGTTTTATAATGCAACCATTTCACGATGTGCACCTGTCGCTGGTACAAGGACGTGTAATCTGGGAGAAAATACGTTTACCTTGAAATGTAACTGAGAATGCAATTTAGTTGTATGGGAATAGAATTTTTTGGGAGACAAGATAGATTGTGAAAACGATGATGAGTATCCCCTAAGGAAGTAGTAAGATATTTTTTAACCTAAACAAAGTACTAATTTTAACCTAAACCATGCTCTTTCCAACAAAACCTGTTGTGTTTACACCTAAACCTAACCAAACCTTAACCATAGATCATAAAACATATTACAAATAACCTATTTTGTTGTTAGATTTGGAGGACTTATTGCTCATGATCCATGTGATCGCCCCATGTCACACCTAGTCATTAAACACATCTCTGAGTTATTCATAGTGATTTAAAACATAATCTATTATCAACACATGGGCAGCTTCCACTTTCTTTCTCTTTTTTTTGTTTTTTATCAACTAGAGCGTCTTTACTCTTACAATGCTCAGTAATGATTTCAGCATGTAATTTATGCCAGAATACTGTATGAACAAGGTAATTTCAGGCTAATAATGTCTCAGGGGGGAGACTGGTTCAATGTGTAACAAGGTGTTTGTTGTTTTACCACACATGCAAATAGAGACGTTTGGTGAATACATTGTTTTTTCCCACTGGAAGTTCTCAGAGTGCTTGTGCTTTGGGATGGAATTATGACCTGAGGCTGAAAGATCTGTTGTTTAAAACTGCTGCAGAACAAATAATTAAATGTCTGCAACAATGTGTGATCATGAGGGACGAGAGGCTTTAAAACGATTACTACGTCAATGTTACTGTTTAGATTGGTGACTGTTTTGGAGCTGCATTGACTCTTTTCTTACATTTTCTGCATTGTCACGTAATAAAAGAGACTAGATTGGTTTAAACCCAATTCCACCTGTGTTTGATTGGATGGATGTAACAGCAAGTTGTAAATAGGTCATGATCATTTATCATTCAACAGAACATTGCTTCTGAATATGCTGCAGATCAGTCCCTCAATTAAAAACTAAATGTGCGTTTTTTATAATCCATTTTTTAATATCCTTTATTGTCTGTTTTGACTTGCTTTCAATTCCCTTTTGAAGAATCCAAGTCTGATTGCTAGTTGGGAAAAGAGTCACATTCATACTGTAAGACCTATTCACTGTCATTTTCACAAGCAGATAATGGAGGAAGCAGGTGGACGCAGCTGCTGGGCCACGAAGCTCCTATCCAGCATTGTAATGTATTGCAAGCGTACTCTCATTTTGAGGGAGATTTGTCATAATACAGAGTCGACCAGATGCGTTCCCCGGGTTGTAGAAGCTTCTCCTTGCCCACTGGGTCACCCTGTCAAACACAGAGACATACACGCTTTGTCATTCTTGAGCTCCCACCATCTTACATTACAGAGAGGGAGGGAATAGAAAGACCTTGGTAGAAAATCACAAACCTGAACAAGTCGGAGCTGTAGATTAAGCCTGTGCAACTAAGTGTATGTGTGTGTGTGTGTGTGTGTGTGTGTGTGTGTGTGTGTGTGTGTGTGTGTGTGTGTGTGTGTGTGAATACATGAGTGTGTGTGTGGTCCTACACTGTGAGAAGGAGCTAAAAAGAGGAAAAACAAACATATAGTGAATCAGGGGCTGTATTCGCAAAGTACATTGTTACCACAGAGAGGCCTGAAGAACGCGATTTGTTCTTAGATAAAAGCCTCCGCCTCTTAAAACTTCAAGCTGCTGAAAGAAAATGTAATTGTAGAAAGGCAGAGACCTGCTTAGCTGAGAGCTATACAGTATACAGTGATTGTTTGACAGGGGAATGTTATGTGTTTGCTACAGAAGTGGGAGATAGCCATTTTAATTTCATACGATAGATAGATAGCTAGATAGATACATAGATAGATAGATAGATAGATAGATAGATAGATAGATAGATAGATAGATACAGTGCCTTTCTAAATTTTTTTTTTTTTTTTTTTAAACATAAAGATATAAAACTGTAATTTTTTGTGAAGAATCAACAACAAGTGGGACACAATCATGAAGTGGAACGAAATTTATTAGATATTTCAAACCTTTTAAACAAATAAAAACTGAAATATTGGCGTGCAAAATTATTCAGCCCCCTTAAGTTAATACTTTGTAGCGCCACCTTTTGCGCGATTACAGCTGTAATTCGCTTGGGGGGTATGTCTCTATCAGTTTTGCACATCGAGACTGACATTTTTGCCCATTCCTCCTTGCAAAACAGCTCGAGCTCAGTGAGGTTGGATGGAGAGCGTTTGTGAACAGCAGTTTTCAGTTCTTTCCACAGATTCTCGATTGGATTCAGGTCTGGACTTTGACTTGGCCATTCTAACACCTGGATATGTTTATTTGTGAACCATTCCATTGTAGATTTTGCTTTATGTTTTGGATCATTGTCTTGTTGGAAGACAAATCTCCGTCCCAGTCTCAGGTCTTTTGCAGACTCCATCAGGTTTTCTTCCAGAATGGTCCTGTATTTGGCTCCATCCATCTTCCCATCAATTTTAACCATCTTCCCCTGTCCCTGCTGAAGAAAAGCAGGCCCAAACCATGATGCTGCCACCACCATGTTTGACAGTGGGGATGGTGTGTTCAGGGTGATGAGCTGTGTTGCTTTTACGCCAAACATAACGTTTTGCATTGTTGCCAAAAAGTTCGATTTTGGTTTCATCTGACCACAGCACCTTCTTCCACATGTTTGGTGTGTCTCCCAGGTGGCTTTTGGCAAACTTTAAACGACACTTTTATGGATATCTTTAAGAAATGGCTTTCTTCTTGCCACTCTTCCATAAAGGCCAGATTTGTGCAGTATACAACTGATTGTTGTCCTATGGACATAGTCTCCCACCTCAGCTGTAGATCTCTGCAGTTCATCCAGAGTGATCATGGGCCTCTTGGCTGCATCTCTGATCAGTCTTCTCATTGTATGAGCTGAAAGTTTAGAGGGACGGGCCGGTCTTCTAGATTTGTAGTGGTCTGATACTCCTTCCATTTCAATATTATCGCTTGCACAGTGCTCCTTGGGATGTTTAAAGCTTGGGAAATCTTTTGTATCCAATTCGGCTTTAAACTTCTCCACAACAGTATCTCGGACCTGCCTGGTGTGTTCCTTGTTCTTCATGATGCTCTCTGCGCTTTACACGGACCTCTGAGACTATTACAGAGCAGGTGCATTTATACGGAGACTTGATTACACACAGCTGGATTCTATTTATCATCATTAGTCATTTAGGTCAACATTGGATCATTCAGAGATCCTCACTGAACTTCTGGAGAGAGTTTGCTGCACTGAAAGTAAAGGGGCTGAATAATTTTGCACGCCCACTTTTTCAGTTTTTATTTGTTAAAAAAGTTTGAAATAGCCAATGAATTTCGTTCCACTTCATAATTGGGACCCACTTGTTGTTGATTCTTCACAAAAATTACAGTTTTATATCTTTATGTTTGAGGCCTGAAATGTGGCAAAAGGTCGAAACGTTCAAGGGGCGAATACTTTCGCAAGGCACTGTAGATAGATAGATAGAGAGATAGATAGATTGGTTTAAGAATGTACTGACCTTTGGGCCATCTAGAAATGGCCAAAAAATAAGCTTTACTTATTGATTTTAGTTGGCAGTTCTATAATGGAAAGTCAGAAACTGTTGAACAATGTTTGGTGTGAAAAGAGAATTTATGATTTGATGGCTTATTCTGCTGAATACAATTTCATTTGAACTGCAAAACCTTTTTTTCTAGTGGCCAAGTGTAGGAAACCTTGATCTTCAGCATTACTAGATTTCTTGTTAGTAAGGTGACTGCATCCCTACCAAACCCATCACTGTCTAAACACTCGTGATTGAGTCCTTGCCTTTTTAAAAGCTCTATAGGCCTTCTTTTTTTACGGCGGACATTTTGACATGTCACAGAGGGAAAAGCACAGGTGTAAATACAGTAATCAAATGAATGATGTCTGCTATGATTTCGGGTTCCTGGTAGGATGCATGTTTCCTTACTGTCACTCTAGCTGGAACACTTGAATAGAACAAAGCAATTGTTAGTGTTATAAGTAACCGTTGTGTGTTTCCTACTATGAAAGTAGGAAGTCAAAATTATTAAGCTCAATAATTACTGTACCCGAGGCTGACATATCTCTGACCTCTCAAAAAGGATCAGGTTTTTAATGTTGAAATACTCTGGTAGAAACTACTTTCATAATGTGTAGTGACTGCAGCAGCCCCTGAGCTTTGAGAACACTGCCTGGCAACAAACTGATGTATTCTCTCTGTAGTGCAGTCCCAGAATCAGGTTGCTTGAATTGTATTCTGGTTTATTTAGTCATTCTCTTTATTTTCTCTGATGAGTTTGTCCCTGTGTTATTGTCGATCATTAATGCAACATTACGAGCCCTTTCTCTTTGATTCTGACTGACTGACAAAACCCGATGTTTACCACTCTTTTCATAAATAGTTTAAAAGTTCTCTGCAATCAACATTTATTCTAGATGAGCAGCTCTGCAATAAATGTTACATTTGTGAAGCTTCTAACATTTGTTTTTTGTTGATACAACTCTATGGTTAATTAAGACGCTATACTGTAGTTAGGTGGGGTTAAAATTGAAAGGTGTTGCCCTAAAATGGACATACAGGTGGGGTGGAAGCATGTATGCCATACATCTAAAGGCCAACTTTTCACCACAGCTACGGTTGCAATGATGAAATAACTGTCTGTTGAATGGTAGTTTCGCATTGCAAGACCTTCCTGGCTAGTCTACCCAGCATTAGGAGAAAAACGTGCTCTGGTTTATTAGCATTTCTGTAAACCAATCACAATCGTCTTGGGCGGCGCTAAGCCCCGGACACAATGACGGTTCCTCTGCAAAATAGCCTCGGGAAGGAACTTGTTTTGGTGGAACATGTGTACGTTCAAAAGTTGTTTAAGTCGTGCAACAGAAAACTCAGATTGGACAGATAGTCTAGCTAGCTGTCTGGATTTACCCTGCAGAGATCTGAGGAGCAGTTAACCATAGTCCTCAGAAATCCACCGGAGTTTAGAATGCCAACACAAAGAAAGCGGAAGGTAACGAGTGAAATACGGCGGATCTGGTGGCAACGGACCAATCCCAGAAGTGGAACGTCGTGGATATGGACCAGTTGGATGGTGTTGAAGCCCAAGTAACTGTGCACTATGCCCATGTTTACGTTGACACCTGTATCAAGAGCGATCTAGCATCTACCCCGAACACCGGCCTATTATACTATTCCCTCCAGTAGAGAGCTGCCCACCAGCAGTTGCTCTAACAGTCTAATAATGACATGAATGGGTGATCCAGCTTACCAATAGATGATAACGGTCTATTGAACCAACTAGGAGGTGGAGTAGGGCTATACCGCCTCATATGGTAGTGATAACAACGCCCATTCAATTGGCTGATAACATTCAAAGCTGGTGGCTCTGTCTTGTTTCTTTTTTCTCCATTTTTGGCTCATCCATTTGTTTAGTTTTTTGGTGCAAATCATCATCAATTACAGTATGTGAAGAAAGTGAAGAGAATCTTGAGGTACTCGTATTAAAACCTGGCATGTACCATTGATGACTTACACACTTTAATATCCATGCCACTTACCACAATGGCAGCAGGCCAAATACATTCTAATATCAAACTCCAGTGTAGCTGTGCTGGAACTACCACATTGTGATTATCTTCAGGTGAGTTGTGGTAAATCACCAGATTGTCAAAAGTCAAGCAACAACAACATTTGCCCAAAGCTCAAACAAAGTACTGTAAGTTGCTTCCATGATGACATCTGAATGTAGCGTAACACAGATGTAAGGTATTTTATTGTGTTACCTCTCAGTGAAATATTAGGAGGAAGTTAGGTCATAGAGCTTTTATTGTTAAGGTTAAAATGAAAGTGGTGAATGCTGTGCATGAGTTGCCATTGACTGTGTGTTGTACAATAAAGAGAAGACGTGCAGTGTCGTCTCGCTTCAGAAGTTGAATCCCTGTTTTTATTTTATAGTTCTCCTGAGTTACACGACATACAAAAACCCTCGGCTACACAGAAAAGAAAATCCTTTGTGGTATAAAATGACTTACTGAAATTGGAAAAAAAATGTAACAGATAAACAGACACAAATCACCTTTACTGTCAGTCCTTGGAGGTTTATTGTCATCTTCATCGGGGTATTTCTTTTTATCGATTTTCACTTCAACAAAAGAAAGTATAATTACTACAAACACATGGAATCTAGCATTCCTAAAAGACAACACGCAGAGAAAAAGAGAAGAATTACATGTTATATCTTAAGAACATGGCATACCTCGGTGTGTTCGCTTACTCTGTCTGTCAAGGTTGAGTACCCTAGGATGTCATAATGATAATTAAGAAAATGTAACAACAGTGTACTCTAAAGCCCACTTGCTGATGACAAGTTTTCAGATGG
Organism: Perca fluviatilis; assembly: GCF_010015445.1. Classification (NCBI taxonomy): domain Eukaryota; kingdom Metazoa; phylum Chordata; class Actinopteri; order Perciformes; family Percidae; genus Perca; species Perca fluviatilis. The sequence goes on along the minus strand of NC_053123.1, from coordinate 27,788,132 downwards.
CATTATGACTTCATAAAGGGACACAGTGTCCTATAATTTACTTCACTTTTACAGTCTTCTATTATAGAGCTGTATTAATAAAATACTGCTGCCTTTTTATTACAATTTTCTCTGTCTCTGCTTGAGGACAGGAAAGAGGTCAGTGTGAGTGCACTCAGCCGGTGGCAGAGCTACAAAAGCTTCACATTGAGGCTAATTCACAGTGCAGCCCTCCACCATCAAAGTGCTCGGTTGTGGATTTAATTGAGAGCGGCTAAGCTCCCAACTGGGGATTCACGTCCGGCTGACATGGGCAAGTCATACCACCTTGTCATAATGGAAGCTCTGTTTTTGCTGAGACAAAGAAAAAGAAAAAAAAAACTAAGTTTATAGTTATAATTGCATTCTTCTCTTTTATCACCACCGTAACTATTCCCTTCTGAACATCTCAGACACTGAGCTGTGCTGCTACAAACCACACTGTGTTATCTGTTTTACAAATGTGTAAATTTCTTTATTCCCAATAAGTTTTTTTTTCCTAAAAACATAATGTTGTTGTTTTGTCTTTTCGAAACAAATCGAAACGCATATTATCAAATGCAATAAAACTGTCAACATAATTGGCCCACACAGTTACAGCCATTACACAATGGATACAAATATACATGTACATCCAGGTGCCTAGGTATTCAAAAGATAACGATTCAACAGACAGATAATTAAACCAAGGCATTAACATTACAATGCGGCGCCCAATCGTTGCCAGATTCTGGGTAAAAAAAAAAAAGAAGTCTTCACATTGTCTCTGACAAGATAATAGCATGTCTGAATGACTTATAAAGTTTGACAATGATTTAGCCCTTTCAATTTAGAATTCTACATAGTGCATTATTATCCTCCCACTCTGTACTGAGCACCACTCTGGCTGCTGTTTAGTTTAGGACATGAACAGGTCGTAATGGGAGCGTTGTCATCAGATGAAGCTCATCTGTGGAGCCTTGGCCCTGAAGTAATGAACTCATTCTCTCTGTCTTCCCTGCAGGCACCCATTTTTCCATGTCTATATATTTTGATTTGAATTCATCCACATAACTATTCTTTGCATGCTGTATTGACATGTTTCCCTGCTGTATTGTTCATAGTTTTAAACTTGGCTTTTTAAAATGTGTTGTTTGCTTTCCCATTACAATTTTTTTTTTAAATTGTGTGCCTCCTGTAACCCACACCTCCTATCTTCAACACAAGGTTAATTAGCGACAATCTACCAAAGACTGTCTCAAAAAAATTGCTTTCTTTTTGTCAGTTGAGCGTGTGCTAAATATTCTTTGTGGAAATAGCTCTGTGTAATTTGATATTTCTGCTGCCAAGTGTCCTTTTGCACATTCTCTTGTATCAGCCACCTGCACTTGCTCAGTCAATTTCTCTCTCTGCTAACTCATTTAACACAGCCAGTTTTTCCTCCACACTTTCACCTCTGTGAATCAAGTCCCTCGATCTTTATCAAGAATTACCTGCAAAGTGTCTTTGAGTAACCTTCACTATTTCCCTACTTCAACTTCCTTCTACAATGTGCAATTCAAAAAAAGCATGAAAGCTACTTGTTGAGGCTTCGGCATGTACGTGTATACATATATATGTATGTATGTCTACATGTACAGCTTCCCCTGGCAAATGTTCCTGTTAGCAGCTTACCTTTTCACATATCTCACAGATTAACCGGTTCAACCCCATGCAACTGTAAGGACAAGATACTGTTTGAATTCTAATTAAAATGCAATGAACCAGAATAATTAAAACCACTTTCTTTTTGTTTCTGTGTGGAGCCAGGTGCTTATCCATTTTCATCTTTATAGTAAGCAAACTAGTAAGCAAAGAGCTTTAGGGATGTACAGGGAAAATACCCTAGAATGTTGCATCATTAAAAAAATGGTGTTGTTTGTTATTGATTTGTCGATACATAGCAGATCTTTTGACAATATATATGCAACTTCTGTAGTAGTCCTGTGTCCATCCATGGAGCCTGTCCTTACCGAGATAACGGCCATGGGTCGATTATGCAAGCCGCTCATAACGGCCAATATTTATGTTTCTTGTTAGGTGGTGACCTCTCATGGCTGTAGTTATTATCACGAGTGGATTAATTACAGTTTTTTTCAGTCGCTAACAAGCATTTGTCCAAACAGTTGTCACATTTTCAAAACTCTAAACACAATTAGCACAGCATCAGTCTTTTTAAAAGGACATACAATTTCTTTTTTTTCTTTCTTTTTATAAAATATATTTTCTTTCTACAAAAATATCCACCAACCATTCATTTTCTTAACACACAAACTATCTCAACAAACAAAAACCCCAATGATGGATTGTTTTTGTAGTATTTACGAATGTTAAGACACAACATCCCACAATAGCAAAAACAACTATCCAAACCTTAGATACAGTATAAAAACATCTGCTTCTGCAATGATATTAGTTCAAAAACAATATATCTCAGCTGAAAAAAAAAAGAAATTCATGTTGGGTAAAGTGGGCCAACCACAGCTGATTCCAGTCTGGCTTAGACTCAGTGGCAGGGGTTATTTCTTTCAATTACTATAAAAAAAGGACTGTGAGGAGTGATGTGTTTGGAAACAGAAACAGAAAAATACAAACACTGTAATGTCTGGACGAGGAAGAGGAAGAGGAAGAGCAAGGGGCCCAGGGAGAAGACCAGGCCCAGTGAGAGATGGAGGGAGAGGTGCAGAAGCAGTGAGAGATGCAGAAGGAGGTGCAGGTGCAGTGAGAGGAGCAGTGAGAGGAGCAGGGCTGGGGAGAAGAGCAGGCCCAAGGAGAGGGCAAGGTAGAGGTGTAAGAATGCGTGGTGGTGGCATTCCAAGGGCTGCAAGAACAGTAGTCAGTGATGAAATTCGTGCCACTATCATTGACCATGTGATCAACCACGGTCTTTCACTAAGAGAGGCTGGTGAAAGAGCGCATCCCAAGTTGAGGCGGTCAACGGTTGCCTCCATTATACGCATCTTTCAACAAACCAACAGGTAAGTATCGCATTTTACATGGATTGTTTCTATTCTCACTTGACATGTCAATAAGGTCATACAGTAATGCATATGTTGAATTTCTTTTGTCCCTCTAAAGAATGCAACGTCTTCTACCCTCTGGGGGAAGAGGAAAGCTCCTCAATAATGATCAAGAGCTTGCCATTGTAGAAATGGTTGTTGCAAATAATGCAATAAAACTGAGTGAAATTCAAGCTCAAATTGTGGAGGACCATGAGATATTTAACAATATCGAAAGCATCAGCCTCACAACCATTACGTGGACATTGTCTAAACACAGAGTGCGGATTAAGCAGCTCTACACTGTTCCCTTTCAGAGGAACAGTGAGAGAGTCAAGGAGCTACGATGACAATATGTCCAGGTATAGTGTATATTCAACTCAATGTCCAGTTCTATAAGCTTTGCATTTTGCAAGTAGATAACCTACACAGTAATAGGTTACAGTACAGTATGATGTACAATAATGACATGATATACATAAACTTTGTTTCAGAGAGTTATGGAATTGGAGGCCAACCAGGCCCCTCATGAATTCATTTAGATAGATGAGGCAGGATTCAATCTGTCCAAAACGTGGAGGAAATATAATTGGAAAGAGGGCCACAGTTGATGTGCCAGGACAGAGAGGGGCAAACATTACCATGTGTGCAGCAATGGCAAATGCAGGATTACTCCTTCACCAATGTCAGGTTGGACCCTATAATACCGAGCGCCTCCTCGCCTTTCTCAATGATCTCCACCAGCGCCTGGTACCAGAGCAGGATCAGGAGGGTGAAAACATGAGGACCTTTGTAATTTCCTGGGACAATGTTGCTTTCCACCATTCGCAAGCAATAACAACATGGTTTGAAGACCACCCAAGACTGGTAAGTCTCTTCCTTCCACCCTATTCACCTTTCCTCAACCCCATAGAGGAGTTCTTTTCTGCATGGAGGTGGAAGGTTTATGACCATCAGCCACATGACCAGATGTCCCTCCTTGAAGCCATGGATGCTGGATGCAGGGATATCACAGTTCATGATTGCCAAGGGTGGATCCGACATGCCAAGCGGTTTTATCCCAGGTGCGTCGCCTTGGATGATATCAGATGTGATGTTGATGAAAACATGTGGCCTAACCCTGAAGATCGCAGAGATTAGATACGGTAATTTTGTGCTTTTTTGTTCCCCCTTTTTTATCTGGGCTTTTTGCTGTTTTTTTTTTTTTTTTTTACAGAATGCTCTTGTGTTTCATGGATATTTTGTTCACTGTAAGCATTACTGTAAAACTTTTTCTGTTCTATTACTGTATACTGTGTTTCTACTGTACTTCCTTTAGTAAACAGTAAGGAAAAAAACAACTGATTTGCTTTTTACTGAAATGTGTTTGAATGTGAACATTATTGTACATGTGGACATATAGTTCCGAACCAAGAAATTTTGTGTAAAATGTGAATTGCATGTTTTGCATGCAAATACTTGAAACATAAGTCTATGCAGTTTTTATAATGTCAACAATAGCCAGTATTTTGAAACCTGGTGTACTTTGATTGACTGCATGTACCGTGTGAAGTGAAAACAAGTGTTATTCTTTGACAGAATAATTTCATTTTGAGTCAGATTTCCAGTGTTTTGGTAAAGTCAGTGTGTGCAGAGAAACATGTGTTCTGTCTTGAAATGGAGAGTTAGTATATATTTAACAAAATGTGTTTTTGAGAAGAAAATTATCCATTTAGCCAATTGTGTTTTGTAGATGTCAGTCTGTGTTAAGAGTTTAGAAAATGTATCCGAAGTATGGGTAAGCGCTTGTTAGCGATTGAAAAAAACTGTAAATGAAATGAGGAAGTGAGGTGAGAAATTATAGGAACGCCAAAGGAGACAGGTTGGGGTGATGGATTTCACTTTGTCTGTGATGTTACATTATGTCCTAATTTGAGTAGTTTTACATGACTAATTTTAAGCCAATAGCTGATGTTTTCCTAACCCTAAGTATTTTTCTTTTGGCTTAACTTAACTAGTTCCGTTTCCCAACCTTTACAGTTTATACAAATGCTATGACAATGTTTTCAATACTTTTAACAACTTTCCTAAATTCTTACCACAGTTAGCACAACACATCATCTGTGTAGGCTATAAAATTAACACATTTGTTGTTGCTTTGACAAAAATTGCATACAGTTAACACAAATTTACAGTTTTTTCCAATTGCTAACACACTAAAATGACATGCATAGCACAATTAATTAAACTGACACACAGAGAGCAAAACCTCTTCTCAAGTCTCCAAAAGACATTTTCTGCTTTACACACATTTTGCAATTCAAAGTGGCCCTTTTTAAATGCACTGAACACAGTTCTCTGCATAAGACAATCTAACATAAAGTCATGCATTTGCCATTTCAAAACACTGCCATTCAAAATGACACTACATGAGCTAATTGGCCAATATATGTGCCACCTGGCCAAACACCTCAATGGTTAATTAACATTTTTTCTGCAATTCTCTTTTTCAGTTTACTGTTTTTTGTGAGCATATTTTTGTTCAGTCCAATGTAAGTATATCTGCTGTGCATATGTTGCACTGACTTGTTTGGTGAAAAATTATGAGAAAGTATTATGACAAAGCACACTAAAGATGAGAGTGCTTTTCATTATGCCAAACAGTGTGTAGTTGGTTAGACAAAAATCTGGTAACATGAATGAAGTGTGTACCATGTGGTGCAAAAGTTTGATTTTGATAATACTATATGTAGTTTTGGTCGCAGTGCTTCATTTTGCAGGATATATGAGGTATTTTGCAGTTTGGGTGTGTGGTTTTGTGAATTGTGTTAGGTATTTTGGAAAAAACAGCCTAGTTTGCAAAATTGTGTTTTAGCAATTGGAAAAAAACTGTAAATCTTTTACAAACAAACTCAACCAAGACCAAAACAATGGATATGTACTGCCAAATTCACAAATGCTTTCACACTGTAAGTCAGAACAGATAACATCATGTTCTAAACCTAGCTTATAGGCTAAAGTCAAAGTCAACAGCTGTTCACAAATAAACACAAATATATCCCTTGCATTTTACATTATTCCATTGCTACTGAGAAACAGCTGATTGAAGCTATGCAAATAGATCAATCACAGCTGATTCCCATCTAGGAAACACACTCAGGTGTTGAGGTTCTTTCTATGGCATGACCATATGTTACTTAAGTACTTAAGTACATACAGTAAAAGAGGACCTATTTGGGCTGATTTTGTGTGGTAAAGAAACAATAAAGATGAACACAAAGAAAGTAAGAAAAATTCCTGCATGAGGGAGAGGAAGACGAGCACCAGGACAATTCTGTCTCTGTCTTCTTTTTTTCATAAACTGTGCATTCTATAAAGCTACTCTGAGATGGGTCATTCATTTTTTGTATTGAATTTCTGCAGCAAAAGAAACAAAATGCATGCATTTACTAAACACAACAAAACAAAAATGTAGAGAGGCTTCAAGAGAAACTGCAGTGTAAAACACAATCTATGATCAATACAATATACTATTGTCTGTTGTATAAGGGCACACGGGACACCTATCAAATAATGCCGTTTCTGTAATTCCATCTGATGTTAGTGTTTTGTATGACATTGTGCTATGATTGACTAAATGTTCCTGTTGGAAGAGAACATGTATTAGTGTTTTGGAGGAATTATTTGATTTTGAGACATGTTTGCATTGTTTTGGTAGACATAGTGTATTGTGTTAGTGAATTGTTGTATTGTGAAAATTAGTGATAGAGTTTAGTTTTCAATTTGTGATTTGGAGCATGAAATTAACTGTTTTTCCAACTGTGTTGTAGATGTGTTGGTGCCTTAAGAGTTTAGGAAAGTTGTTAAAAGTATTGAAAAAATTGTCTTACGTTTAAAACTTTGCCTGTTAAGTTAAATAAAACGGTCACATGATTACATTCACACGACGAAACCGCCAGTATGCAGTAGAAAATGGGATGGAATTGGAGGTCAATCACAGACTTTTTTTTCTTTTTTCTATATATAGTATTGTTTAGATAATAAATCCATTGGTGTTGCTGATAAGACTGAGGACATACTGAAAAACATTGGTTGAATGCAATTAAGTACATTTACTCAAGTACTGTACTTAAGTACAAATTTAAGGTACTTGTATTTTACTTGAGTCTTTTCTTTACTGTAATGTCACTTTCTACTCCACTACATTTCAGAGAGAAATATTGTACTTTTTACTCCACTACATCATCTGACGGCTTTAGTTACTTTACAAATTATGATGTTTGCACGCAAAACACATGTAGTTTATAAAATGTGATGTTTTATTATAAATCAAACTACTAACACAATATATATAGGTCTACAAGTACATCTGAAATGATTAGCCAATTAAACTTAGTTGGTTGACAGAACAGTTTGGATCGTTTCCAGTTTCTAAAATGTGAGGATTTTTCTGCAATGAGTACTTTTACTTTGAATACTTTAATTAAATTTTTACATTGATACTTACATACTTTTACTTTTCGATACAAGACTTTACTTGGATCTTTTACTGTCTTTTTACAGTGTGATTTAAGAGCTTCTACATAGGTAAAGGCTCTGAATACTTCTTCCACCACTGCTGAATACGCAGTTGACTTTTGGAAGGCTTTTAATTTCTAAATGCAGGCGATGTGAAAGTGCTAATTAGTTTCATCTTGTTAGTTCCATGGAGGGCTGTCACCATTGGTGTGAACTTAAAGGTTGTTTAATTGGTGGGAAATGTTTTGTGTCAAGTTAGCGATGTGAATGCAGAGTCAAATCTTCAGATCTCAGTATCCTGAGTGGTGTTAATGAAAGATAAGAGTTTAGATTTTGAGCAGTTGATTGAGTAGGCAGACACTTTGCCAACTTTTGCTCCATGTCATCCAAAGAAAATAATGGCGTTCACTTCAGCACAGTGGGTCATTAGAGGATTAATGTGTGTTTTGGCTGCCTGAGGGCATCTCTAATCTGATACCTTACCTCCTGCAATTTGTTAATGCCGCAGAAAGCGTAAGCTCATCCCCACAGGGGATGGTGTGGACTGCAAATGTCTTGAACTGTGATATTGCCAATAACAACTCTGTGCAGACAAATAGTTTAAGCCCAAGTGTGATTATACACTCCCAACCTCATCATTGACTTCCTGTCTCTGTCTGTGCTGCTCCCTGGGAGAGATAGCCTCACAGACGCCCAAGGAGCGTCTGATCGGAGTAACCTTTATACAACATGCCCAAATGAATGCTGTCCTCATTAGAGCAAACGCATTTCTATTTTCAGTGCCTGATTACCACAGACAGTAGCAACACAAAGACGACATTCAGTCGTCAAGAATGAGGTCATGCTCAGAACTTCAAATGAGTTTTCACAAAGGATAAAGCTCTGATTTAAATTAACGCCGCACATTTGATAAAGAGCAGCAGAAATGAACACAGATGTCAAAAAATGGGGTTATCGCTGGTATTGTAATATTTGTAATTCACTCTGGTTTCACACTTGTCTGTGTCCGAATCAGAGTGTGATTGCCGCTCTCTCCCCTAAGCCATCTGTTCACACTTGTCTATTGATCTTCCAGTCGGTGGTATGTTGGCATAATGCTTTCCTAAGGTGTTAACCCCATAACAAGGAAGAATGTCTGCACTGATTCTGATGTACACTGAGAAAATGGCACATCCAAATGAGCTGCAAAGAGGTAAAATAACAAGCAACCCGCTTCCACTACACTCCCAAGAATCCCTCTGTCTTAAGAAACCCATATACTAATTTCCAGTGATAAGTAGACTAAATACTAAAGCCTCCCTAACAGTCCCCGGAGGCTGCAATGCTAATTAGACAATGACAATGAATGTGCTCGGTAAGTTTTATTGCAAACTGCCAATTAGATCAGAGGACTTCAGCCTTTTCCATCCTACGGGTTGCAATCCACACCTGGTGCCTGTTTCACAGAAGCGATTTGTGAGCACTGCTGCCAGGTGAACAAGAATAAGAGACTACAGCCATGTTAACAGCTCTGTAGGCTGTAAGCGCCAGGTAGGGGCTTGGGGGTGCAGTAGCCACCCCTAGGATTCCCATAGCACCCCCTCATCACCCACAAGAAATTGCTGTGGTTTATTTATAAAAACATATTTTCGTTAATGTGTTAATACTATAATTTATATTTTCAAAAAAAGAATCAATACATTAATAATAAAAAAAAAAAAAAATATATATATATATATATATATATATATATATATAAATATTTAGAAGACAAACATGAAGCAAACACAGGGGCCAGTTGTTCAAAACATTTAATCTGGATCAAAATTATCCGGTTTTGGAAATCCCATTTTTTTCTATCCAGGATCAGGTAATCCGTCTTACTTTTATGCCGGTTTTTCAAAGCAACATTGGATTGGATCACCCTTATCCAGACAGACAGTTTTCAAGATTACCAAATCCGGATTACCAGTGCTCTAAATGGGACAACATATCACAATGTGGGCTACCAGCTATGTAAAGAACAGGTAGAAGAGCCAACATGGGGTCACTGTAAGTGTTTCTTATTTTGAGATAAAACACAAAAATAACAACCATCCACTTCCATTCATAATTTCTTTTATGACCCCTCATCTGAGTTACAACAAATAAAAACTAATATACATTAACAAATATATTGTGGATATTTTGAAAATGTCTTAAAAACAAAACAAAAGGCTAAATGTCTAATAGTTTACAAAATAAAGAATGTTCAGGGTTCTTCTTCATCTGAGGAGGAGAGACCAGCATCTCCAAGCCCTGCTTTTAGGAGGCAGAGCTGAAGTTTGGCTTTGGTTTGCTGCAGTTTGGTCAGCTTGATTTGTTCCTCTGCCAGGAGTATCTCCATAGTGCTTCTGCTCTTTCACTTTCTCGTTTAGACATGGGACAAGATCATTTCTATTTTTATTTTATTTTTACTTTACTATACTGAATAGCTTAATTGGTAGCCTATGTCTACTTCATCTACTTTATCACTGTTACAACGGTTACACAAGTCAAGTGCAAAATATAAATAAAAGTATATACACTACATGATACAAATGTATTATTTGACCAATTTTAAAGTTTTACTACATTTTCTTCCTGGAATCTACCTTGAAATCTTACCCCCTGTTGGGATCAGGATAATCCTGTTTTTTTGGATCAAAGTTATCCAAATCCTACTGACAACACAAACTGAAGGTTTGATCCAGATTAAAACTAGGATTGGATTCCATAATCTAATCGGATTTCAGAATCCTTCTTTCCCTTTTGAACTACCCATTTTCAAGATTTGATCCAATCCGATAACCAAAATCCGATCAGATTACCTTTGAACAACTGGCCCCATCATTAATGGTTTTGAATACACCTGTGCTTTTCCTACTATGACATGTCAACATGTCTGCCGTGAAAAAGGTCTATAGGTGTGTTTGAAACGACCAACTACACAGCCATATAAATCAGCCTTCCTCAGAGAATTCACAGAGAGACATGGCAGGTGTTGTCCACCGCCACCACCACTTTGCCAGGAGAGGATACCATCAAAGGGTGTATGTTGAACGTACCAAGCCACTGGAGCAATACACCACTGAGGAGCTGTATGTCCGGTTTCGCTTTGGGAAGGCTGATATAGAGTACCTTGTGAACCTTCTCAGGCCAAAACTTCAACACAGAACCTAAAGGAGTCACCGTCTGTCTGTGGAAGACCAGATCCTCATTACTCTCCGATTTTATGCATGTGGGACTTTCTATCAAGTTGTTGGTGACTATATGGGAGTGGTGAAATCAGCTGTGTGTGATGTGGTGAGAGATGTGTCAACCGCACTGGCCAGCCTGGTCAATGAATTTGTTTCTTTTCCAAAGGACAACCAGATTGCCCAGGCCAAGCGCATCTTTTTTCTTTTGGGGAATATGCCCAATACTATTGGAGCAATCCACTGCACACATGTGCATATACGAGCACCTCGTTAGAATGAATGGGAGTTTATGAACAGAAAGGGGAGGCACAGCATCAATGTCCAACTTGTGTGTGATGCTGACCTCATCATCACCAACTGCGTTGTCAAGTGGCCTGGGTCTGTCCATGATGCACGCATCCTGAGGGAGAGCGCTCTATATAGAGACCTCCAAACCAACCGACCGGATGGCATAATATTAGACAGTGAGAGTGAGAGACAGTGCATACCCACTCCTACCATGGCTGATGACTCCTTTTCTAACAGCAAATACACCGGTGCAGGCACGCTTCAACACTGCTCATTGCAGAGCAAGATGTGCAATTGAGCGTTTAAATGGAGTTCTTAAGAGGCGCTTTGCATGCCTTAACTACCTGAGAGCGGAACCACAGAAAGCATGCAACATAACCCTTGCCTGTATTGTCCTGCACAACATCGCTAATAAGCGCAATGTCCCTCTCTGTGCTGACAATGATGCACCTGAGCCCCTTGGAGACCCTAACCAACCTCCTGCATTCTGCCAGAACGAGCAAACAGGACGTGCAACAAGGGACGCAATAGTTAGACACCATTTTTGATTTGGATTTGTTTTGGATTTCAAAAATCGGTGATTGCCATTCTTTGCATTTTTTTGGTTATTCTGTAATCATTGCATGCATCACTAATAAATATTCTAAAAACGAAAATATTTTCGATTGTGATGAATATATATATCAATTAGTGACAGAATAAAATTTATTGTTTTTGGTCAATTTTGACAGCTGTTTTGGGGATTATTTTATGAGGCCAAACTCTTTCTACTTTGCTGTAGGCCTATACTGAAAGGCTGAATACGTTAAAGCCTACCTAATCACTGTAGCCTGACGGACGAACAAATAAAATTAAAACCTTATGAATAAATAGGATATCTTGTAAGATACTGCATGATCCAAATATAGTATTATTTGATACGTTTTTAATGTTTTCATTACATTTTGGGCATGAAATCCACGCTGAATCCACCCTTCTGATGGGAGCAGTTTAATCCAGATTCTTTGGATCAAAGTGATCCAAATCCTACAAAAACGTTCTGAAAAACCCAAACTAAAGGTTTGATCCGGATCAAAACCAAGATTGGATTACGTGATCTAATCCGATTATGTAATCCGTTTTTTCTTTTGAAAAACCCGTTTTCAAGATTTGATCCAATCCGTTATCCAAAATCCTAGTGGATTACTTTTGAAAAACCGGGCCCTGGTGATACTATTCGGCCAATGGGTGCAGCACACATTAAACTTTTGACCGCGGTAGCATATTCACACAGAAGAAGAAAAGCACAATATTTGGAGCCGTTAGGATTAGCGAAGTGAGTGTAACGTTAGCAATAGGTCGTTTTTGACTATCTAAACGTCAACGTATGGAGACTTATCAAAAAACCTGTAAATGCGACTGAGAGATATGGCGAACCTGTCCCCAACCGGGACAAATTGGATCAAATTGATACGGTTTTGGAAATCTCATGTTTTGCTATCCAGGATCACCTGATCCATCTTACTTTTATGCCAGTTTTTTAAAGGAACACCTGATTGCATCACTGTGATCCAAATACCAAATTTCAGGATTACCAAATCCTGTTTACCAGAGCCTGAAATGGAACCAACAGTGTAGCCTACTGGCTTAGCAAAGAGTAACAGGTAGGCAAAACACCGGTGGCCACAAATAGCCATTGTTTGTTTTAATTTTAAGAAACAGAAAAACTGTAATAAACAAACATTTTACATTCTTTATTTTGTTATAATGTTTTCTGTTTGTTTACCATATCTCATTAGGTGTGACATGCTTCCCGTATGCTTCAAATATGAAGAAATGTATATATCATCAGTAAACATTGATTTTGTGATCATTCACTTAGAAAAGAAAACACTCTTATTTTATTTGGTTCGAAAAATCACAACTGAATCCACCCTTCTGATGGGATCAGGATAATCCTGTTTTTTTTGGATCAAATAGATTCCAAACAGAGTTCAAAGTTTTGAAAAACCCAAAGGGCAGGTTTGATCCAGATCAAATGTAAGATTGGATTACATGCTCTGATCTTAGTTCGGAATCCCTCTTTTGCTTTTGAAAAACCCATTTCCAAGATTTGATCCAATCCGTGATCCGAAATCCCACTGGATTACTTTTGAAAATCTGGGCGCAGGGGATCGCACAGCAAGGCCACAATGGGGGAGGAGTCATCTAATAGGGGTCTATGAAAGAACTTCACTCTTATCTCTGTCTTGTTGAAGAACATTACAGTGAACATGTGTTTTACAGAACTTTGAATAAATGGATCACCGAACCCAAAGTTATACAGCGCACAGGACATTGGTTTATTTAGCCCTGAAAACGTGTTTGAAACAGGTTCAACCGTTCGCCCTCAGTGGCGATACAGATATGAAAAATGTTACATTATTGTTACCATGTGTGCAAGTATGAATACTGTGGTACGATTCATGTATGTTTTTGTATATGTTTATGTGTGTAGTTAGTGTGTGGTGTATTTGGCCTGCTGCATTACTCTTCTGCAAATACTGTATAAAAGCTGCAGTAATGATTGTCTAAACCCAGCTTGTTGGCTAGTATTTGAAATATGTTCTGTGGGCTAATCATAGTTCTATGGTGCTGTTGTATTGGCAACTTTATTGCATGAAAAACATCAATCTCTCTCATTCGCTCGCTTAGTAAACTGCTGCGGAGGTGGGTGTGTAGCTATGCGTGTGCGTAGGCTACGTGTGTCAAGGGAAACTCTAAATGTCAGTGCATCCTCACAGAAATGTCCACCAACCCCATAGCACCAGCAAAATATATTCAGTGCTAGGAGGAGGCAAATACTACTGTTAGTCAGCATGTTTGCACGCTGGTGTTGAGCAGATTTTTATGTTCAACTTCATAGTTTAGCATGTCAACATGCTAACGTTAGTTAATTATCAATAAACGCCAAGTACAGCTGAGGCTGATAGGAACGTCATTAGTTTAGCAGATATTTTGTCATAAAACAATTGGACAGTGTGAAATTTCGAGCTGATAATGGCGCTAAATGAAGAGCGAAGGGATCACCTAATGCATTAGGATTAATCCTTTAGGGGTTGTGAATGTACCAAATGTAATGGCAATTCATCCAATAGTTGTTGAGACATACCACTCGAAAACCACACATGAAAACCTCATGGTAGCGCTGGGAAAAGTCAGCAGATCACCGTAGTCATTAAGATGCATTCTCTGGGAACCATGAATGTCAGTAAAAAAAACTTTTGTACCAATCCATCCAATAGATGTTGAGATATTTCACAGGATATGTGGAAACTTTGACTGCGGGTCATTAGGGTTTATCTTCTGAGCACTATGAATAGTTGTACCAGATGTCATGCCAATCCATCCAGTAGTTGTTGAGACATTTCACTAAAAGCCAAAAAATGTCAACCTGCTGGTAGTGTGATAGGAAAAGTCAGCAGGATAGATCCTCTGGGGGACATGACTGTCATGGCACTGAGATATTTTAGTCTGGGTAAAAGTGGTGAACCAACTGACAGACATTGCCATTAGTTCCATGCCTACGGTCTGACTCCTTTCTTCCAGCTGACAGCTTTTCTTTTTTGTTACGCAACATTTTCATCTTCACTAGTGTTTAGATTGTTTTCCATCCATGAGTAGCTCCCTCGTTTCCACTGTGCGCTTCACTGTGAGACAATAGTGTCTATCCACATCAATGTCACAATCAAAAAGTGAAAGTGATTTTAGTCCGTGTAATATGAAGCTGGAACATCATGCTGAAATACTGTGGCTACTTTACAGTTACATTTTTTTAAACTGTTTTATCCCTTGCAGAAAGTAATAAAGCACAACATAAATCACCGAAACAACGAAAGCAATCCAAAACAGGCAAAGAAAAAGAAAAAAACCTGGCCCAAGGAGGACAGGAGATCTTTAGGAATCCCTCTTACCCAAAGATGGAGCTGGTTTTCTCCAGAAGGCAGACTCTAAAAAAATCACAAGGACGCTTCATCTCCCTTTGATGTCTTTCTCTGATGAGATATAAACCCTGATGGCAAAACCAGACCTCTTTGAACAATAAAAAATCGAATCTCAGCGTCGCAACACCAAAGGCACAGAGGCAGTGCTTTTGTAAACAAGCTGTTCCCTCGAGTGGATGAGGCGGCATCTGCAGGGTCGCTGATGCTGAGCTGTAGGAACACATGCTATTATTGTTTCCTTATCAGTAGAAATATTTCTATAATATTATGTTATAATTTCAATATTACGTGTCTTGTGATCCTGGGTGTTGTTTAGTTTCCGGTTTTAAGTTGGTAAATTGCCTGCCCGCAAAATTACCACTATACAAGACCCACCCTACAAAGCAGCTCGATTGGTTGGGGTTAGGTATTTCACCTCGAGTGGTTAAGGTTAGGGTTAGGGGATTGGTCAGGGGATAGGACCTGTATGTGTAAGCATGGGCGCCTGGCCAATAGTAGTGTGTGAATGCTATTGAAGGGCGGGTCTTGGCGTGGCCTTAGTGGGATTCGTAATATCGCTGCCTGCCCTGATGTGCTGCACCTGTTCATGAGCCCTCATGACACCTGTCCCCTGTTACAACCCTTGTTGCCTTGTGTATTGATGCTACGTTTACGCGCCGGCTATTTTCATAAACGGACATTTCAACCTCTCCGTTTTCAAAAATAACATCTTGCACAGCTGTCAGTTTTCAGAAAAGTGTTCGTTTACACGTACCCATGTATATATGCCGTCAATGCAGTCAAGAGCCACCGGCCAAAGTGGAGATTTTGGAAAACTTCGTTTGCACGTTTGCATGTAAACTGAAATAAACGGAGGTTTAGGCAGCCGAGAGAGAGAAAGAGGACGTGATTGGTTGCTGTTGTTGCTATTGTCAGGATTCTGATTGGCTAACGTGGGCTTGAGCTTCTCGTTACACTGCTACCTACAGGTTTGGCGTGCTCTTGACTGCATTGACTGGATATAGACACGGGTACATATAAACGAACACTTTTCTGAAAACCGAGAGGTTGAAATGTCCGTTTATGAAAATACCTGGCCACGTGTAAATGTAGCATCAGAGTCTTTTTCAGAGGCGGATTCTCCGTTTGCGTGTAAACAAAGGGTACAAACGAAGGGAAATGTCTCTGTTTGTAAAAATAACCATTTACGAGTAAACAGGGTCTGAGTCTATAGCTACTTTTACACTATTTTCATAAACGGACATTTCAACCTCTCAGTTTTCAGAAAAGTGTTCGTTTATGTGCCCGTGTATATATGCCGTCAATCCCGTCAAGAGCACGCCAGACCTGTAGGTGGCGGTGTAACGAGAAGCTCAAGCCCACGTTAGCCAATCAGAATCCCGACAATAGCAACAACAGCAACCAATCACGTCCTCCTTCTCTCTCTCGGCTGCCTAAACCTCAGTTTGTCTCAGTTTACATGCAAACGTGCAAACGAAGTTTTCCAAAATCTCCACTTTGGCCGGAGTTTTTAGAAATAATCGTTTTCTGTGATAAAAACAGGGTTTTTGTGTAAATGAGAGGCCAAACCGCAGGAAAATATCTGCGTCTTCCCTTCGTGTAAACGGGGTCTTAGTTCTCCCTTTGTCTGGTGTCAGTTTGTTGTTGTTTAGAAGTTCTGGCTGTTTTTATAGTGTTACTTTTTTTTATACTTTATTAAACCCGCAAGGGAAATTACAATGTTTTCACTCTGTTGTTATTATTAACAGAGTACACACAGGCCTGAATTACACACACATGCACTGCATATACATGCACTAACGGAGAGATGTCAGAGTGAGGGGGCTGCCCATGGACAGGCACCCCGAGTGTTGGGAGTTAGGTGCCTTGCTCAAGAGCACCTTGGCAGTGCCGAGGAGGTGAACTGGCACCTCTCCAGCTACCAGTCCACCACCATACTGCGGTCCGTATGGGGACTTGAACCAGCAACCCTTTCGGATCCCAATCCAACTCCCTACTGACTGCCACCCCTAGTTTCCTAGTGTTCCTGTTTTTTTGTTTTTTTTAACAGTTTTTGGGGATTTCCTGCGTGCTTTATTTAATATCAGTAATGTTATACAAGTGGAATTTGGAATTACGCTAGCTAGACTTCATTGGAAATAATGTTAACACCTAACGTTACATCTAAATTGTGATGGCTAGCGGTCGCAAATTTGAAAAAAAAAAACGCCTCATTGGACCACACAAATGATCTATATTTAAAACAAAGATTTATACTCTGATTTGATTTGTTTTATAAAATAAAAAAAATTAAAAAGATTTGTGCATGTGACATGAGAATGAGTGTGTGCTTGTTTTTATGGAATTCTAAAATGTTGGTAAAATAGTTGCAAATAAAGTAATTCTTCTAAACTTGACTTGAAGCCTATTCTGAGAGAACTGCGCCAGAAAAGTCTGGAAGGAGTGGTTTCCATGGTAACTGAGCTAAAGTTGCTTTGTGGGATTCAACATTATCTATTAATCTATTAATGATTACGCCTTCTGGGTGGACCCTGCTGTGCTGCCCCCATGCTGTCCCTCCCGGGCCTGCCCTATGCCCTCCCAACCCCAAAAGGATGGATTGACAGTAACCATACATTTGAAGATCATTACAGGCTGCTAACGAGGTGAAAGAACTGAACGGAACCTTTCGAAGTAAACTCTGAAATCATGTGGACAACATTTCACTGTCACTGTGCAAAATGTGCCCATTTTATCTGAAATTACCAGTGTCAGAGGTTGATGCTTTGTTTTTTTCTTATTTAATATTTCATTTAACATGTTTTTTTGCCGACACGTATCCACCATGGTACAGTAGTTCTTTTGGGGCTAACCAGGCTTTTACTCCCATTTTTAAATGATTTATTGTTGCTTTGATGCCTTTTGTATCATTTTATCTATTCATCTTGTATTTCAGTGTGGCATGTCTCCTTCTTATCGTGTTCGTTGTTATAAGTCCTGATGTAATATTTATGCTTTTACTGGCTTGGGTGTACAGGGTCCCTGTGCAAAAGGTCATGAGCACCTTTAAATTCAGCAACAAATAACGGTTGAATGCAGTACTAGCCTGGTTCCGGCTTCTGAATTGTCGCCCACATCTTAGTTTTGTTCAGCGTATCAATGTAGTGAAACGAAATTACAATTCAGCCCGTTTGACAGGCTCCATCTGAAATGCTTCTGAAATAAGTGGATGGTATTGGATTTAATAAATTATTCAATGAAAAAACAGACTCCCATTCACACCTTTTCAAATGTATTCCGTATGACATTTATAGTTTCAAAAGAAATGGATTCAATGAATAGTTCAAAAGAATTCAATTAATGCAATAATTGAATTCCAAAATAAAAACATTTCTTCTCTTTTTTTTTGCTCCGTTGGTTGAAGCAGTTGAATCAAATTCACCAGCATTTTTTTTATGAAACAAAGTTGAAGGGACTGCATTTTGTGTAGACATACTGTACGTTCATTTCCAGGTGCATTACATGTATAGAAAATGCCTGCATCGCAAACACAGATAGATTTCATTGTGTTACTGTGATCTAATAGAAGGGTTTGTTGCACAGCTCAGCACTCCCACCATTCAGTGAGAATGATGAGTGCCAAGAGTGCAGCTCTCCCCAGCTCACTGCCAGCTGTAACTGTGTCCCAACCACTTGCTATGTCAACAGGCCTGCCTTCCATCATCAATATTTATCAGAGAATCTGCACAGCGAGGGGAGTGCCGCACCCTTTCTACTACACTCAGCTCATGCGTCTACATACTGTAACTTTGTTAGAGGAGTCTCCTGAGCTGGCGCTGCATGCTAGGTAAACCGAGAGCCTCTCCACTATGCCAAGTGAGGACAATTTGTGCCTGCCTGGCTACATGGTCAGACAGAGCCAAATAACCACAGCTTTTAGCTGAACAGATTAGCTTGTCTGGCAAACCAGACAAGAGCAATTCTGGCCAAAATATGTGAAACATTTAACTTCTTCAAAAGCAAGAAATTATATTTTTTTACACTGACATGGGAATTTGTCCAGAAAATGTCAGTGTTATGTAACGTTTGAGTTAAAATCGTGCGGTTTATATTTGTGTCATGAAGCTTTAATGAAGTGTTGAAACAAGCAAATACAGAATATTAGTGATTCATGTCATAACATTTTATTTTTTAGGAAACCTGTATTAAAATTTTAAGAGTTTGAGTGGTTGATCTCACGCATTTTATCTAGTCCATTGCTTCAGAGCAACTCTACTTTCCCTGTGTCCTCCATGACCTGGATTTGTGAACGCTGTCAGGCTAAATGCAAGCTGCTCGGTTCATGTGCAAAGTGTCTTGGAAGAAACTGGCACTGCCGCACCAATGAGCAGATGTCTGGGAGAATAAATTGGCTGGAGAAAGTTTTTCAGGCACCTGTTCAATCCATGCTGGTAGGAGACATCAGACAAGAGTGTACAGAGCTACATTTGCAACAGTAACAGACTTTCAAGAAATAAGATGGGATGATTCAGTAGACAGCGTGGGTTGAGGTTTTTCACTTTGTGACTCAAAACTTTATCAATGAGAAAAAAACATCAAATCAACGATAAAAGGAAAAAGTTAGCAAGAATCGTCCTGTTGTCACGCAACTGGTTCTGATCAAGAAATACTCTGGCACATTACAACCAGAAAAATAGAAATTTGTCATTTTGACACTTTGATTTTCGTATGGATGAAAAACAAGAGACAATGGTGGTGGTGGAGTGGAGTGCGAGACTACTGCATGTCGGAGGGAGATGACATGCAGTAAAGGGCCGCAATCGAAACCGCAGTAAGGACTGAGCCTTAGTAAGGACTGAGCCTTAGTATTCATCATTATCTTGATATATGTTTTTGCCACCCAAATTAAATGGTGTTGGGAACACACATGTGGTTGCTCATTTATTTCTTCACATTTTATCTCAAGATGACAATTATCTTAATTAATTAAGATTAACAATAATTTATTAATTATCTCTTCATCTCAAAACAACACATGATCCTGACATGTCTGAAAGTTGTCAAACTCAAAAACTAATTTACTTTTTATAGCTTCAATTTTAAATGTTATCACAAGTTATCCGTTATCAGGTGCTGACAAATAATTACCTCAAAATCTCAGGATATGTGTTAATCACTGTAATTGCACAGTTATGTATAGTCCTTTTGTTCTTTAGACTCCTGCATTTTTGCTTTGTTTCTCTCCAGGGATGCCTTTCTCTCTCAAGGCGCAGAGGAATTACTCCATTATGTAACTGACTTGAATAGACCATGAAATACAGAACCTCATTATCTCAATTTAAGGCCCAATCTGTGGTCTGAATATAAACAAAATAGTGGCCACACACACAGAAAAGAGATCCTTTTGTCTCTCTCAAAGTCATTCCTTGAATACAGGGACTAACACTGCTCAACTAAATCTAAAAGATCTGTTTATACAGCAATATAAGATCCTATATTTGTAATCATAAATCATACATTTTCTTACCTAGAAGGGAAATTCTATATATGTGTATATACATATATATATATTAGTGTGGACATTTAAGTTTAGATTATTTGTGTGAGCTACAGCATCAGTCGTTTAAGCAAATTACCAAATATGATTTGAAAAAATAAAAAAAACTTTTTGTTTAATTTTTAAATTAAACAAATTAACATTTAACAAATTACATTTTTAATTAAAGTGCTCATATTATGCTTTTTGGCTTTTTCCCTTTCCTTTATTGTGTTATGTATCCTTTTTGTGCACGTTATAGGTTTACAAAGTGAAAAAGCCCAAAGTCCACCCCAAAGGGACTTACCATCTCCAACAGAAAACACTGTTCACCAACTGCTCCAAACAGCTCTGTTGTAGTCCAGCCTTTACTTCAGAGACAAACGTGCGTCACTTTGTAACACACGTTATAATGCTCACCTAGCTGCTAGCGTGGCACGCCCTCATACTCAGCAACTGACTAGCTAGCAGTACTTACTGCGCATGTGCGACTCCCAACAAAGATGGAACAGAAGTGAGATGTCTCACTCTGTAGCTAAAACAGAGAGCTCAACACACAGGGTGAAAAGAGGAGCTGCAGCAATGTGCAGTACAACAAATATATGGTGTTTTTTGAAAATTAAACCACATAAACCTATTCTGGTACAACCTCTAAATACAATTATGAACCTGAAAATAGCATAATATGAGCACTTAGATAAAATAAAATTAAACAATACATTTGTTGTTAAGTTATCACAGGAAACATTGATTTTCTGCATCATTGGAAATCCATTTTATCAGTTGCAAATGTTTCCTATATAAAGATTTAATAATAATAATAATAATACAACTATGTTACTGTATTACTTCTTTTTTTAAATCCTGATACACAATTTAGAATAAAACAAAAAAGCAATCAATACTGTATGGTATATTCTCAGAACGCTCTCTGTGATTGTCACAACCACTGTGTCGGTGGCTGTCTCTGTGGCCAGCCTGGTCTCACAGAATTCCGTGAAATGACCACGTACTGTTAACAGCTCATTACGTGGTGGTGGCACGGAATGTGTAAAAATTCCGTGTGGCCACCACGGAAAACAGTGCCAATGTAAAGTCAATGAGAAGATGACGTAGGATTAGGAGTGACTACGGTATTTGTGTCCCGTATGTCACGTTTCCTAAAGTCGCTTTCTTCTTTTCTTAAACCCAACCGTCCTGTTCTTCTCGCGTGTCATGGAACCGTAAGCCCACCCACAACCTTTTCCTGAACCTAACCATCCCGTTCTTCCCGCGTGTCACAGAACCGTAAGCCCACCCATGACCTCTTCCTGAACCTAACCATCCCATTCTTCCCGCGTGTCACAGAACCGTAAGCCCACCCATGACCTTTTCCTTAACTTAAGGGTGTGTGTATAAGTGTTTATTTAACGGAATTCTTCCGTGGGCCCATCATGGAATTTTCAGCGATCCGTGTTCATTTCAAGGAATTCTTCCGTGGGCCCATCACGGAATGTTTTGCGATTCCGTGAAACTGCCACCGATTTTGAGTTCAGATTTTGAGTAAAGGGGCCGTGTTCATTTCACGGAATTCTGTGAGATCAGGTCGCAGCGGCTGTCTCTGTGGCTGTCTCTGTATCTGCACTTGGGTCTGGTTAAGCAACATTACAAAGATATTAGACAGTTCTAGTTTGAAATCCCTTCCCTTTATCCCGCAGTATATCAACATCAAGCACACAATTCAACTGGGCATTGTCTACCAGATGCTCTCAATATAAAAGAAATACCCTACTTATTATAATATTTAATGTTATCATTTGGTTTTGACGCAATTATTTAAATTCAGACCTTCAGTCACGAATGTCCCAAAGGACAGCACAAAGCACATAACCTTTCGAAATATAGGTGACACTGATGGGATACCTTCCATTAAAACCATTGACGTGCTAGCCGTGTGTGAATCATTCTTCAAATACCTCCACTTCCTGTCTCTACGAATAACAAAACACATCCAACCTAGCCGCTCTTCATCTCCGTTTCCGAGCCTTTGCAGCAGCATGTGTGTGTGTGGACCATGAATAATGCAAACCTGTCAGCGCTGTGTCTGCTCTGTATGCTTTAAATGATTAGCCCAGTTTAAAAGTCAGCTTTGAGTAATCTATTATTTATTCTATTACTCTGCTATTGTCCTGAACTCTGCCGAATGCTCTTGTCACAGTTTCATGAAATGTTTTTTGAAAATATGCAGCCCGGGTTAATATGCTAATGCTGACAGCAGCCTGTGCTTTGCATTTGGACCAGTGTGGTATGAATGCAAATCACAGTTGTGCTTTAGATCATTGCCACATGCGCTAATACAATTAAACCTGAATACCGAATTGAAAATAACCATCATGACCAAACATGGAATTGTCAGATTGTCTATGTTCTCTTCTTTTCTATATGATGTGTCTTAAACAAAGCCTGTGAATGATCTGGTACTTGTCATATACCCTGTAATCTACAACCCATCTGATATAATGACCAGTATATCCTACTGTCCATAGGTAATTACATGCTTTCTGTTTGCATTGTGATCAAATCTGTATTTTTTTTTTCACCATGGAAATGACATGCCGTTTCATTTCAAGCCGTCATTAGACTTTTACCATGTAGTGACTCCTGGCTTCACAGTGGCTATGACAAAGCAGCACTCCCTGCAACTGTAGAGGGGAGATGTGAATACTATGAAATATAAACCCACGTGATGGGGATAACCTGGATAGCCGGGTTCCAGACAGCTGAACAGGGTTGGAGCTTTACTTTTAAAACATATTCCTGACTTCAGATTACTGAATACACACCCTAAAATGTAATTTGAAACATATCCCATTAGATTACTCAATATAAGTAATGTAAATAGGGATATTTTTTTACCCCCGATCAGGTCCGATTTTTTAAATACTGAATATCTGCCTATACGGAGTCCTGATTCAATACTTGTACTTGCTCAGATAATAGAGCCGCACACCGTTTTTTTGTTTACAAAAATAACTGAGTCAACAAAGTAACAAAAATATGTCTTAAGATTAATACATTTAACTTATTGCAACAAATTAGTCTTTTCGCTCAACACCAAAACAGTTCTCTTTAGGATCCCACCGCCAACCAAAACATAAACAGTCTCAAGTTCCCCACTGGACAACGAAAAGTAAACTTAGTGAAGCCTCTTGCGCCAAATAGTAAATCTTCCATAGAACTAAACTTAGTGACGACTCTTGCACTTAATAGTCAATCTTTGAAAAAACTTAACGTAGTGACGCATCTTGCACTTAATGGTCAATCTTTGATTTTCTTATCGTGTTGACCAACGTCAGCTCTTGCGTTCCATTTACCTCGGAACTCGGAAGCCGAAGCTGGGAATTACGTCACACCCAAGTTGAACACGTTCCATTTACAAGATGGATTTTCATTGTTTTCATTAGCTCTAGCCAGGTTAGCCATTGTTAGCAATACCAGTTTACGCATTACATTGACTTTGTGCATACAAACAGCGACCCAGACACCAACGTTTCCGTCATTGACCTCAGAAAATCCGAGTTCCGACTATAAATGGAACGCAGGATAACTGCCTGTAAGGGTGGTTAAGAAGTGTAGAGAATTGAAGTAATCCGCTTCTGGAAAAATGGGTGACTAAGAAAGACGGACGTTTTTACTTGTTGCCAAGGGCTGACAAGGTATGAGACTGTCAGGGTTGGGGACAGAACTCAGGCGCAGACTGGAGTGGTGGAAAAGAATTTTATTTTATTGAGACAGTGAGGGTGAACTGGCAGGAGGGGTGCTGGGTCCGAAGATGGCCGGGCTGGCAGAGGATTCTGAAGGTTTGTTATTTCTAGGACACGGAGTAGACAGGTCAGTACAAGAACAGGAAACTAGACTTGGAACAAATAACAAAGGCTGGTGAAATAGCATACTGATAGTAAGCAACAATCCCGGCAGGGAGAGGAAAGTTAGACTGGTCTTTAAAGGCAGATGATGAAGCTGGATGAATAGCAGGTGCGCTGATTAGAATTGGTGCCAGGTGTGGGGAGAAACAACAGGGGGGGGGACGTGTCCACACTGTGACATGGAAGTAACAGGAACACAGACAGACAGAAAACCAAAACACACCAAGCACATGGCAGGCATAACGAAATGAAGAAATAAAACAAAAACACATTCACACACACACACACACACACACACACCAGACTGTCACCGTGAGGAAGTCACGGCAGGTGACGGTGTGACAGAGACACTCTGGACGGACATTGGTGAGTGGCGGCGCTGGCTTGACAGTGTGTCTGTGGCGCAGGGTGTGTGTGATTAAACAAGCTGATGTAAATGATCGGAGTAAGGTATTAAGGGTAAATGCCAATTCCGGATCAGTTAAAAAAAGTGCCAAAATCGGACATACCTAAACGTAGAGCCGGGCAATATATCGATATTATATCGATATCATGATATGAGACTAGATATTGTCTTAGATTTTGGATATCTTAGTATCGTAATATGGCATAAGTGTTGTCTTTTCCTGGTTTTAAAGGCTTTACAGTAAACACATTAAAGTAAAGTGAAGTCATTTCCTGAACTTACCAGACTGTGGTAACTGTTCTATTATATGCCTTTACCCACTTACCCACAGTCATTATATCCACATTACTGATGATTATTTATCAAAAATCTCATTGTGTAAATATTTTGTGAAAGCACCAATACTCAACATTACAATATCATTGAGGTATCGATATCGAGGTATCGATATTGAGGTATTTGCTCAAAAATATTGTGATATTATCGCCCCTTATCCCCTACCTAAACGTAAATACATTGGAGTCATGTGTCTTTTCTGTTATTGTTGTGTGGCATTTAGCGTGTGGCATTTAGAGCAAATGAAACAAAAACAAAGTAGAAGGGCACTGAGACAGCCCAGACCTCCGCCAAGGCCATGCCATCTAAGTGAAAAATCATTTGTGTATGGTGTATATCCACCCCGTGATTTGGATCTGCTCCAAAATGTATTGAGTTCTTTTTTGGCCCATTTTATACCCTTCCACCAAATTTCATAAAACCAGCCAATAGTCAAATCCTGCTGATGGACAAGCAAACAACTGAAAACATTCAACAAGTAATCCCTTCTAATCCCAATTTATGTTTGAAGACTAACTGTATTCAGAAGACCACCAATTTAAAGTGCTACTGTAACAGAATAAAGTTACTCATATTTTGTATTTTAAATATGTTATCAGAGACGAACCGCCACGCCTCTTTAGGAGACTAGTGGCAGGTCCTGAGTGTATTGGTTCCAACAGAAGAAGTGAACATGAACACAGACTATGAGCGATTCTTTCGCCCCATAGTCACCAAAGTACAGTACAGGCCAAAAATGTGGACACACCTTCTCATTCAATACGTTTTCTTTATTTTCATGACTATTTACATTGTAGATTCTCACCGAAGGCATCAAAACTATGAATGAACACATATGGAATTATGTACTTAACAAAAAAGAGTGAAATAACTGAAAACATGTCTTATATTTTAGATTCCTCAAAGTAGCCACCCTTTGCTTTTTTGATAGCGCTGCAAACCCTTGATGTTCTCTCAATGAGCTTCATGAGGTAGTCACCTGAAATGTTTTTCACTTCACAGGTGTGCCTTGTCAGGGTTAATTAGTGGAATGTTTTCCCTCATTAATGGGGTTGGGACCATCAGTTGTATTGTGCAGAAGTCAGGTTGATACACAGCTGACAGCCCTATTGGACTACTGTTAGAATTCATTTTATGGAAAGAACCAATCAGCTAAGTAAAGAGAAACGAGTGGCCATCATTACTTTAACAAACGAAGGTCAGTCAGTGCGAAAACTTTGAATGTGTCCCCAAGTGCAGTTGCAAAAACCATCAAGCGCTACAACGAAACTGGCTCACGAGGACCGCCCCAGGAAAGGAAGACCAGGAGTCACCTCTGCTGCTGAGTCACCAGCCTCAGAAATCGCAAGTTAACAGCAGCTCAGATTAGAGACCAGATGAATGCCACACAGAGTTCTAGCAGCAGACACAACTCTAGAACAACTGTTAAGAGGAGACTGCGTGAATCAGGCCTTCATGGTCAAGTAGCTGCTAGGAAACCACTGCTAAGGAGAGGCAACAAGCAGAAGACATTTGTTTGGGCCAAGAAACACAAGGAATGGACATTAGACCAGTGGAAATCTGTGCTTTGGTCTGATGAGTCCAAATTTGAGATCTTTGGTTCCAACCGCGTGTCTTTGTGCGATGCAGAGAAGGTGAACGGATGGATTCTACATGCCTGGTTCCCACCGTGAAGCATGGAGGAGGAGGTGTGATGGTGTGGGGGTGCTTTGCTGGTGACACTGTTGGGGATTTATTCAAAATTGAAGGCATGCTGAACCAGCATGGCTACCACATTATCCTGCAGCGACATGCCATCCCATCCGGTTTGCGTTTAGTTGGACCATCATTTATTTTTCAACAGGACAATGACCCCAAACACACCTCCAGGCTGTGTAAGGGCTATTTGACCAAGAAGGAGAGTGATGGAGTGCTGTGCCAGATGACCTGGCTTCCACAGTCACTGTACCTGAACCCAATCGAGATGGTTTGGGGTGAGCTGGACCGCAGAGTGAAGGCAAAAGGGCCAACAAGTGCTAAGCATCTCTGGGAACTCCTTCAAGACTGTTGGAAAACCATTTCAGGTGACTGCCTCTTGAAGCACATCAAGAGAATGCCAAGAGTGTGAAAAGCAGTAATCAGAGCAAAGGGTGGCTAATTTGAAGAAACTAGAATATAAGAAATGTTTTCAGTTATTTCACACTTTTTTGTTAAGTACATAATTCCACATGTTCATTCATAGTTTTGATGCCTTCAGTGAAAATCTACAATGTAAATGGTCATGAAAATAAAGGAAACGCATTGAGAAGGTGTGTCCAAACTTTTGGCCTGTACTGTATATAAGGACCCATTTTTCACAGGCCACATATCTCCTCAACATTGTGACACTAAAATGGCATTTTTCAGACAGACACATCAGGAGAAAATTAACTTTGTTTGAGACCTGTTTCTGTCACAGGACCAAACTCTCACGAGATCTGGCAACACAGATAAGCTAACGCCAGCTAACGTTCGTGAACGCCCTTACAAAACTAATCTCCGGGATGCTAAATATGACTTTTAGCTGTGTACATATCTAATGCTAGCAAATAAATATAACTTTTAATCCATCCAAACAACATTCACTACACTTCAAATAGGGCCATGCCCCTTTAGGAGACAGGTAGTGTGTACTGTTTCTCAGCCCAGAGTAGTTGTATTCTATTTTAGGCCGCAACAATCTCAAAAAACGGCCGCAAAATCCTGGAGGGGCTGTTTGTTTGGTCAAGTGAATGAGTGGCATCAGAGCAATCACACCACTACATGACATTCAACGTTCAAGGTTTTTTGGTCTTTCAAAATCATATTACAAGAGGTGTTTTGCAAAGATCTTATTTGTATTGACACTGTACTTCTGTGGAGGTTTTAAATGGATGTTTCTTCTATTTTATGTAGTTCTTCTGATCAATAGAGAACCGACATTCGTTACAGAGGCTAAGCAATATCAAAACAAGCAAGACACCAAACACTAATGAGAAAAAAATCATAAAAATATTGCAAAACTGGGTCCTGCAGAATTAAAATGAAATTAACACATTATTGAAGACAGATTTTGTAGAATTTGTCAGAACTCACTCACAGCTTTATAGATCTTCAATCAACACATCATCAGTGGACTTCCTAATTACATCTTAATTTAATTCAGCTGGTTTGCATCATTTGAATTAGAAAGCTTCCACTCAGTATCTCAATTAGAGGAACTGCCAGCTAATCAGGTTCAATATCTGTGACTGATCTGTCTGTGAGCTCGCTTAATTAAAAATAATCAGTCAACTAAATTCATTTGCAGGATGAAATAAAAATCATTCTCCTTGTATATAGTGTCTGTGACCTCGAAATCATGACAGCTTTATAGAACAATGTCTTCAGCCAGTATCTCTAGTGACTTTGATTTAACGTGTAGTTAAGGGTTTGTTTTGCAGCTCAGTTTTGTCAAGTTCAGTGTGGTCAGGAAGTAAGTTACCAGTTTTAAATCCATCCAAGCTGCTCCCACACACAGAAAATATACACACCTAGCATGAAGACCTTTAACTGTATTCAGTCCCTGCTCAGTAGTTATTTATGAAACGTCTCACAATGAGAATTGGACAAAAATATGATCCCAGTGATGTCTGTAGTTTGGCCCCACTACTGGGTATGACACTGTCTTTTATACACTGGCATCAGTCAATCAGTCTCATGAACAGTGGGAACCACACACCACAATCACAATTTAC
This sequence comes from Perca fluviatilis, assembly GCF_010015445.1. Lineage (NCBI taxonomy): Eukaryota > Metazoa > Chordata > Actinopteri > Perciformes > Percidae > Perca > Perca fluviatilis. The sequence continues at coordinate 27,759,257 of NC_053123.1, read as the reverse complement.
TCTTATGGCTTATTAAAATGGGGTTTAAAGATGGTGTCAAAAGTTTGAATATTTCAAAATTTGTGGAAAAGCATTTGAGAATGTTATGACTTGGACCATAAGGGTAAGGATGTGTAACTATAAAATAATAAAATGTGTAACTATTGAGGAGACTGTCCTACCATCAAAAAACAATCCTATAGGTTGTTTGTACTAAAGCATATTACGACCCATATTTACATTTGTAGTAGCGGCGACATCTAGTGGCCGTAGTAATTATGATGTTAGCAAAGGAGGAAGTCAGGTGACGTAAGAGGTATGTAAGAGCGAAGACCGCGCAGTGAGGAGGTCGGGCTGGATGGATGGGTCAAACAAACTCAGGACTGTCACCTAGGAGACTGCTGTTTGTGACTCGTGCGCTTGCGACTTACAATGACTAACAAAGATACATAACAGCTACAAGTGTATGCACTACAGGATTTACCCTATTATACTTTATCGACAGGAATAGATAGGTCAAACTGCAAACAGCCACAAATAGTCTATAAACAAAGCATCGGGCTGTCTTAGAGATTTCACATGAACAACGGTTAAAGTTACTCAGGCTACCGAAGAATACTATTATTCCTCCGTTCAATTAGACCTTAGCGACGCACCCCAGCTTCCATTCCTTAACAAACAGCCATGTATATCGGCTCTTCCAGTCTCTCTACTGCTGGCTGTTCCAATTTAACGGGATAGAGGAGCAAGAGCGGTTAGGATCATCTTCAGCCAGACAGGATATTATTTCTTCAGCTTCTTCTTGCGTTGTCACCCTGGGGGGAGTTGGGCTAACAGGGCTTGCAGAAGGTGAATTAGTCGTGCTATAACGTCATCGCTACACAATTTCTTAGTAAAACCAAAATGAATTAAACTGCCTTGTTTTCTTTTTACCATGGCTATATGATGCTTACTGCAGAATGAATTTCAAGGACTTTGCGCGCCGATTAATGGCCTCCAACGTTTATATTTTTTCTATGAATCTTTGAGTTAACATGCACTAAACATGAGTTGAATTTGCACTGCCGCGCCACCACACCTTGATGCTCATAACAAGAATAGCATGTATAGTATAGTATATAGTATGTATACTATAGTATAGTTATCTTTATTGAAGTGAATTAGGTTAAAATCGCCGACATGCATGAATGATATTTTTGCAGTTTTACACATAATAATCCACGATGATCACATTACACAAAACTGAAATTGCACGTCAAAATGACACATTGTCACTATTTTTAGAGACCCCCCAAAATTTCATAAATCACGTTTTCAGGGGAGCCCATGTCTTATTAATTATATTAATAAAAATTATATTATTAAATATTAACACCCTGGCGTACGTTGCATACGTTATGTTACGTACGTAACAACGTGATGAACTTAGAGTATTAACGTACTTATTTCAACCACAACCTGATCTTTTCCAAAACATAACCAAGTAGTTTTGTTGCCTAAACCTAATCAAACCGCTTCATCATGTTTAGGTATGAAAATGTGTTACTACCGGTAGGGGTGCTAATTTAGGACAGTGGACCTTTTTGGTCTAAGGTCCCCACACAGCTTTGTCAGATGAACTCACGTATCCCTTCATCAATTCCTTATGTATTTTCCAAATGTATAATACTATTCATTATATAAAAGTGAAAATTATTTCTTTATTGCTTTGCTGCATGTCACCCCCCATATCTCACCCCCTTTTATATCTATCCACTTTCAAATAAAGGGAAAACCCCCCAAAAAAATTATCTTAAGAATGCACTGGAGAACAACTACCTCCGGTTAGGAATTAATGATTTAGGAAAAGCTCCTGTGGGTTGTATTAGCAACAAACAAACTATGGTCCTATGGGTTGGATGACTTGTAGCTATCGAGTCAAACTGGTTGTTCAAGCCTGCAATAACTGATTTACACTTGAGGGAACACACCATGACATATCTCCTTTTAAGTTAATATGATGAACTTGTTAGCAAGTTGCCTATTTATACATCTAGCGGTTTTGGAACAAGATTGTTATTCATTTGCAGTCATGATTCTGGCCACCTGATCCCATATTATCTCTCTTTTAGCTTTGTTTTTGGTTGCCATGAACTCCTGAGGGAAACATCTGTCTTTATTTTTTTTTAGAGATTATTTTTTGGGCATTTTAGGCCTTTATTTTGACAGGACAGCTGAAGACATGAAAGGGAAGAGAGAGGGGGAATGACATGCAGCAAAGGGCCAAAGTTCAGATTCAAACCACGGACCTCTGCGTTGAGGAGTAAACCTCTATATATGCCTGCTCTACCAACTGAGCTACAACTTCTTTTGCTTCAGCTTTATAACAATCCCCAGACTGGCAGAATAAACTCTGGGTGGGGAAAAGTTACCCCCACCACTGGCTCTTTACCCCAACCGCTCCAGTGGAGCTGCTCAGTGGCCAGCAGATAAGACTGTGGTTGTACTGGGCAGCTTCCAGGTATGAGTGTGTAACTGTGAATGTGACATGTTGTCGTTGCAAATGAGAAATTGTTCTCAATCAAATAAATAAAGGTTAAAATAAAAAAATGCTCACTCTTGCAGGTGCAAATGACATATGTCACAGGAAAATTTATTTTTAATGCTTTTCTGTTGGCTCACAAGGCGCACTAGTCAAAAACCTCAAACATCATCACCTTTAAGACTGTGACAAAGTGTTCTGTTGTGTGAGAAACAGCTGTGATCCAGATTAGCCAATCTAGTACAATTTAATCTGTAGCTAGGTGATTCATTTTTTTAGCATTTAATGAAAGTTTCTCCCGCCTCCACTTTTTGCAGCAAATTATCTCAACTGCTTGAGAAAATGAAGCTTTCTACAGACCGTCCTCCCTGTTTTCAGTGCTTCTTTATCTCAGGGGCTGAAGGGCAGAGCTTCTTTGCAAATAGCTTTATACATTTTCAAGTTATACATTCTTCGAAAACAACATACAAAATTTCTTTACATTTCATGACTAAGACTAACATTTAGTAGTAAGCCTTGTGTATATGGCTCCACAGTACATTTATTTGTGCAGAGATAAACAAATGTGTCACCTCATTAATTCCTCTCAGATCCCCTCATTAAAGAATAAGCCTGCTAGTATTCTATATTGTTGTTACTGTGAACAAATCCCATTAAAAAGACCAAAACAAACAATACTTTTATATTATTCATGCTTGTGTCATCAAGCCATAGGGCTTCATTGTTTTCCCACTGTTGCAATGGCTGACAAGTTCCTTCATTATCATGATAAACATTGGCAAGGTAGTTTATTCTGGGTCAATTTCACATACATCGTCCTGCTGGGAAATGCACTAGTCACTCCTGTTCGAATAATGTTGTTGGACATGACCCATTTTTCAAAGATTTACATCTTCAGCAGGACGAAATGGGCTTTGGGCTGAGTGTCACAGACAGTGTAGGGAAGTCAGAAAGTGTTGAGAGACGGACTAACACAGTGGTTTTGGTCTTTTTGCGGGATTTGCTAATAATAGAAATATATGTCTACAGCTTTGTCTTTTAACCTGCGGCCCTCTTATTTCATTCTTGCAATACATTGCTTTTATCCGAAGCAACCTTTTCAAAACTGTCTGACCTCTCACTGTTGCCTCTGTTCGATCTAATTTCTTGAATTTCTGTGCTCTCTGAGCTCTCAGGAGTATGTACTAAGCCTATTGTCTCTCACAGGGAAACTGAACTCTATTTTCCTCAGCCTTTTTCCAACAACTGCCTCTAAGTGACTATAACTACCACACTGAGCTTTTATCTACTCTCTTCTTTTTTTTTTTAAGTCCTGTGGACATTTGGAAGCACAATTTTGTCAACTTTGAGAAACACATCATCAAGTGCAATCAAATGTGCCAGGGAGAATAATATAATACCTCCAGAGGTAAAATGCTAAAGATGAATCTTTCTTTCTTATATAGCAGTGCCCAATACTGTGGTGAAGAAGGGGGTGGTATGTTAGATGTCCAGGGTTTCAGAAGTAAAAGTTCCGTAGTTGAAGTACTTCCAATCTGTGGATGGACATGAAACACTCCTGGTTGAGCAGTTTAAGGTACAGGCCTGTAACGATAAGAATTTAAGGCGTAACTTAACAACATGGCTGAGAAGCAGTGTTTTCACTGTCTTTTCTAGTTGAAGAACCTGCTCACCAAGCTTTAAAGTCCATTGCAGATTCTGGGCCAATTTTGGATGTTTTTAGCAACTATGCAGCTGTGTTTTCTGTTTGGCTGGGGGGGGGGGAATATTAAAAAAAAAAATTTTTTTTTTAAAAAATAAAAAAAAAAAAAAAATAAAAAAAAAAAAAAAAAAAAAAAAAAAAAAAAAAAAAAAAAAAAAAAAAAAAAAAAGTTGGAAGCTCGGGTGCTATTAACTTGTACCTATAAAAAAAAAACTGTAGTGGAGACCTAAAATTGAGATTAAAACAATAACAAGGATACATTAAATTACCCAGCAAAAACGAATTTACAGCAATGGGCCAACAAAGGCACAAACAAACATGGATATACACAATGTAGGTTTTATAAATGGGCTTTGCAAATGTTTCATGAGGAAGGGAATACCTTCAACACACTTGCTGCACCACATTGATACACACAATGTAAACAGAATCTTTGTTAGTTTACTTGAAAAATCCACTGGGCACCTTTAAAGCTGCATGAGTGTTTTCTTTTTTTTGGCCACTAGGGAGCAATACAATCGACAAACAATCTGACGGACACACATCCCAGATATATTATTGCCTTATTAAGTTGACATGTCAGTGAACAGTTGGCTATTTACACACAGCATGCACGGAGCAACATTAGTATTCATATGAAGTTGTTTCTCTCCAGTTGGTAATGAAGCCCAACATTCACTCTCTTTACAGCTCTTCTGGCTCTTTGGTTTCCATCAACTCCTGAGAAAAAACTGCATGTATCTCCTCAGTTGCTATATTTGTTTTTGTTAAGTGTGTATTTTACAACCTGGCTTATTTATTGTCCTGGGTTTTGTTTGGTTTTCTTCCCATTGGTTTTAACAAGTTGGAAGGAATAAAAAAAGTCGCCTTTGGCAGTGACTGGTTGCAAGAAAGTAAATTACATTTGCAGGTAAATTATAGTATTAAAAATGAATGACTTTTACCTTCGAGAGAGCTGTGGCATGCTGTAATAACCTAGAAACCTATTTGCCTCGTCACTGTGACCGGAGCAGAGGAAATGTCCCTGACCCAGCGACAGCGAGAGGACAGCTCAACAGCAGATGCTCGCAAGTCATTTATCTCACTTGCACTTTGACACTCAGGCAGTTATTGTCTGGCTTCTGCACAGACCAGCTCAAGCCTCTCTCACATCAAAGCAGCTGCACTCATAAATGGAGCCATTTTGAAATCAGAGTATGATTTATGAATGTTGTTCCGCATGAAGTGCAGAGAAGGATTCGGATCTTTCACAGAAAAAGCCAATAAAGAGAGAAAGAGAGCAAACACGACCGGAGAAATTACATTTCATTAAAAATCTAGGAAGAAGGCTTTATCATTATTATAACCGAGTAAAATCACTGTGTAAGTAAGCTGGCAATGCTCTGACTACTGCAACATAAAACACTTGTTATCTCACTGACATTAATGCCGTGACCTCAGTGAGCTGCAACTTCTCCAGTGATAACACACATATTTAAAACCTGCTTATTGATTTGGTATGAGACAGGCTGCAGGCCTGGAGGGCTGAACACATGGGTAAATGTCAATTTCCTTATTTAATTGTTCATCCTCACCCTATGGGTTAACTGTCTGCCTAATTAACAAAGAAACCATACAGCAACTTAATTTTGTCAATATTTTAGCCTTTCAACCTACATCATGTCTCTGAGGGGAAGTAGAGAATCTTCAACCTGCAGTTCATTTGCAGCATTTCTCAACACGTTTGCCTGTTGTCTTTCAGCACACACACGCACACATTTTAATTGTCAATCTGTGTAATTTCCATTCAGTATGCATTGCACCAAAATAATCACTGTGTGCCATGCGATAAGAAACTATTCATGTGAACTACATAATTGCCTCCCCCACCCCACCCCCTCTAAAACATCAGGATTCTAAATTATTTCTATACATTATGAGACATTCTAATAAAACCCTGGATGATTAAATTGTTAATTTACAAGATCACAACAACAGTTCGTTTTAATGCGGCAACATGCAGAGGCGGATTTTCTTTTGTTAACGTTTTGATGTGTGTGTGTGAGAACGTTAATTATGAAACAATTGCTATATCGTATAATGTCCAACCCAGTTGTTGGGAGAGCACATTATATGTGCAAAACACAGACTCCAAGGTAAGAAAGTTTGCAACAGGGGAGTTAAACTGTGCAGTTATCACAGATGACACTTCTGAGGGAAGGATGTCTCAACTTAACCACAAACTAATTCCCTTGATTCCTTGTTTCTCGACTCTTTGCCTTGAATTTGTCTCTCATTAAGTGGTAGAGATGGAGACGCGAGGAAAGAGGTACAAGCGAAAGAAATAGTGGATACAATTAATTAAATTAATTATCATGTACACATAGTGGCACTTTTTTTCATTTGCTGGCAATTAGCTTCCAACCTAGTTGGCTATTATCCTTAATGAAACACTTGATAACAAACAGTCTTTGCAAAGCGCTAACCCGGTAATAATCATGGAAAAGGCAGAGGCCTCAGTCAGCTGAGTAGAGACTAATTGAGCTGACAGTGGCTCGTAAAGTAACTCAACAGGACAATAAAGGACTCAACAAGCTAAATTTCTGCCTTTGCTTCTTCACCTGTGTGTCCCTATGTTTCACTGTTGGAAACAACAAATCACTTTGCACTGCTGGTGCATTTAAAATTACTTCACATATTAATCATGGTATGAACATCACGTTATGGTGAGACTCTAAGTCCGTGTACACACCATATTTAGTTGAAATACTTGAAAAAAAAAAAGATCTCTATAAACAGCATTTCATTAGAGAAACTCTCAAACAAGCCTCGAAAGCCTCAGTAAATAAAATTACAGACAGCGCTGTGTCAAGTATGCTGGTTAACATTTCCTATTAACTTTGGCAGTGTGTGTAGTGCTGCATTTACTAGTGCTTGTAGTGGGAGTATTACCCTGTAATGTAAAATGCACAAGGATTACTGACGCACAAGGACGTAGTCAAACAAAAAACAGCATGCAGTATGTCTGCGTATATAGAGGAACATGTGGAAATAAAGATGCACAAAGATCTTGAAATTCATCAATAAACGATATGACTTGCTTGAGCAAAACTTTGTAACATTTATGAATTCACAACAAACACTGGAAGAGAGAAATGTTTACAGCAGAGCATCGATCCTCTCACCATGAATCTGGACAACTGCCTTGCAAATATTAAAGCGGCGAGAAAACAAACTTCAAACAAAGATCAATGGCCTGGAAGAACGATGATGAAGCATCAAGACTGTGACGATACAGCGCCGGAATTTGGGAAGTTCCTGCAACAAGTGCAAGAAGGAATATAGTATGTGCATCACTCCACAACCGAGGCTTGACCCCCACATGAGAACTTTAAAACCTGCACTGTCTGTTACTTATACGTTGGACCTTTAACTACTGAAGCCTGCATGGACTCTGGCACACTTGCACGTGGACATGTATTATATTACGTTAGACTCGTATTCATTCATAGGCGTATATGTACATTTATATCTATTAATAGACAGAGATTGATAGACAGAGACCCTTTATTGACAGTGTGCACATATGTTCACTGATTCAGATATCCAGTGCAAATATCTAGGGCCAGCTGCTCAGTGTTTTGCTGTATCTTAATTCACCTTTCCTCAATATCTTGCTGTTGCTGCTCTGACACCTGCATTTCCCTCTGGGGATAAATAAAGGTTTATTTTATCTTATCTTATCTCCCTTGACTCTCGCATAGAACTACAATCAGTGACACCACAAGCCAATATCTTTCTGATCAACATCTTTGTAGTTGACACCATAAAATGACTGGTATTAATAACCTTGATAACATCTTCTTCTAGCCATTGGTTTGGCCTTGTAAAGCCACAGTACATTTTTACAAACTCAAGATCAGTTTTTTCTATGAGATTTAGGTCTCTCTCAAATACCTAAAAGTAAATAAGTACCTGGACCAATCAGAAGACTGTATTTAAATGGTGGCAACAACTGTCTCTTAAACCTCCCATACATCATGTGGTGAATCTGACCATGACTCAGCAACTCATGACCTATATTTTATCAGCTCAGATACATTATAAAACTAATTTCTGTGGAGAGTTTGGGAAAGCTTTTTCAACAAACTCATCAACATGTCTTTACTTCTACAAACTAGATGCAAAACCCAATGACTTGTTGCGGTCATTGAGCATTGAGGTAGTATTCTATCTTTTGTTTTCATCATAATGCTGATACTGATGTTGGGACCCAGGAGGGGAGCAGTCTCCCATGAATCAAGTTGTTCTGGCACCTGCAGTCTACATGTCGAAGTGTCCTTGGGCAAGATACTGAACTCTAAATTCCTCCCAATTTGAGCATACGTGTGAACGTTTATCCTTCCCCTCCTGATGGTCCAGTGCATGGCAGCCTTTGCCATCAGCGTATAAATAATAATAATAATAATAATAATCAGAGTGCGATTTGCCAGGGCGGATACATGGGATTCCTCCTTTCTGGTCTACATATCCCTGCCTGTGCTGAATAATTTGTATCCTTGGTGGAGACAAAATGCATCCCCCCCTCAAAGTGATCAATGCTACTTCACCCATAGACCATAAATTATATACCTAAAATAGAAGTATTTTAAACTAAATAAAGCGATGTAACGTGAATAGTCTATAGTGCCGTAGAACGATAAAATCTGAGCAGCAGTTGCTGGTTGTATTGAGCTGCTACAGAGCTCCGGGACGCCGGCTACCAGTGGCAGTTGTTTAACCACCAATAGGTGACTGTGAGCCGGGTACAGGCACCGCCAGATGACGGTCCTTTAAGGAGCCGTGGTTAAATGACAGTTATGTCTAGGCACCAAAACGACTAGTTAGGTTTAGGAAAAAGATTGTGGTTTGGATTTAAACGGGTGAGCTTACACTTACCCCTCCCGAAGAACGAACGTGCGTTTCCAGGTATTTTGTTTTCGCCGTGAAGTGAACTCCGATCTCCAGCTTGAAAGTACAAATACAAAATATGACGAGCCCCCATTTTGTCAGTAACCAGCTCAAATTCACAACAAAAAGAAGGGAGATCACACATAGTTAAGATTAAATTAAAACCAATTTATATAACCCAATTTAAATATTACTATAAAATAGGATAAAGCATGTATTTCAGTAGTATCAGTAGCAGTAGCTAGTGCATGCCTGAAGTTGAGTCTGTGAAAAACAAACCAGATCCCAAAAGACAAACCAAAAACAAATCCTGCTGGCTGTGAGGACCAAGAGAGATCTTGTGTGAACTGGAACTTCAGCTTAAGAAGGAAGAGAAGGGCTATCAGCAACAGTGGACTCAGGTGTGGCTCATCTTCCTGCTACACCACTGCCACTTGGACTGCCTCCTACACAGCTCACAGGGAAAATGGCAAGAGCCACCCACAGAGTGGGAGGGTCATCACAACATGCACATAGATATACATTAGACTCATATTAATTCATTCATATATATTCAAATATGTACATTTATATCTATTGATAGAAAGAGACAGATAATGTTTATTGACAGTGTGCACATATGTTCACTGATTCAGATATCCAGTGCAGATATCTAGGGCCAGCTGCTCAGTGTTTTACTGTATCTTAATTTAGATGTTATTCTTATTATCTCCCGAGGAACGGACATGCGTTTGGTTGAACATATTTTGTTTTCGCAGCGGAGAGAACTCTGCTGTCTGGCTTGAAAACGATGTGTTTTATGGTGACACCACATTGTCCTATTTCATTTTGAGATTATTTTCCATTGAATATTATTATAAATTCATTAAAGAGTGTTTTGGCATGGCTGGCCAAGTGGCACTATATCAAGGGGGATTTAATTCTTGCATGTTTTGTTGTGCATGATCAAAAACTCTGCTTTTTTCATAAATCACACCCTAATAATAATAATAATAATAATAATAATAATAATACCTTTATTTATAAAGCACTTAATGTAAACAGTTAATAAAAAACATGATAAATAAAACAACAAAAGATAATAAAAACACAAAAACACAACAGTGAAATCAATAAAAAGCAAGTCTGAAATGGTGAGTTTTTACAAGTGACTTAAAAGAAAACAATGTGTAAGGTTCCCTGATCTCCACTGGCAGGTCATTCCACATGAGGTGCACGAACAGAAACAAACCTGGTCACCTTTGTGTTCAGGTTAGACCGAGGAATGCTCAGGAATGACCTGCCAGAGAATCTCAGGTTGCATTCATACAGTATGGGGTCAAAAGGTCAGCTGTATATCCTGGAGCTAACCCTATATGAGCCTCAAAAGTGGTCATTAAATTTTTAACATCCACTCTAAGATGGACTGGGAGCCAATGAAGTGATCTTAAAACCGGTGGGATGTGTTCTCTCCTGTTCTGACCTGGTTATGAGTCTGACGGCAGCATTTTATGGGTGAATGCTGCTTGCATTGTTAAGCGTTTTGAGTGATTGCTAAGACTAGAGAAGCGCTATATAAATGCAGTCCATTTACCATTTATGTGGCTGAAATGACTGAGTACTGCAGTTTAACCAAGCATGTATCATATACGTTCATTTTGACCACTGGAAGTAAATCTAAAATGTAAAAAAATGTAAGATGCAACTTTATGTGACTTTAGGTATGACATACATAACAATTTCGAAAAAATATTTTCTTTACTGGACCTACACATTATTTGCCCCCAAAATGTAGTCCTGGTCGTCTTCTTTTTCTTGTCTTCATACATTAAATGTGTTGAGGCATTTGGCACAGCACAGTAGCTGAAAGTAGAGCAAACTGGATGAATACAAGCATGTTTCACTCCCAGTGGAGAAAACCGGAGGCAAGAGAAAAACATCAGTGATGATGGGAAATATGTTAAAGCATCACCTTGACAACAGGCTGTACACCGGGTCAACATGACATAAATTTCTCAGTGTAGTAGAAGAGTCTGCAAGACGTTGTTCCGAAAGTTGGGTACTTTTCTGAGCAGATGGTTGACATCAGAATATCACAATAAATCAGTCCAGGTTGAATGTGCATGCATGGCTATCGAAAAAAAACAACTCTGAAGCCGTGAGTCACTGTAAAGTGGTCCTTGTCATAGCATCAATCCTCTAACTTCCTCCAACTAGTTGAGATTTCCCTCTCCTTGGAGTGGAAAAACGACTCCCGTACAGTATGTACACATTTAGTGCAGGCTGTTCTCATGAACCATTCGTACATGTAGCTACGAAACACTGTAATTCATAAGTAATTGATTACTGTATGCCCCACATTGACTGCCGCTGTAAGGCAGTGACTGCTAATTGCAGTAATAGCCTACTTGGAACTTGGATTGGAACACCTAGTGTAAGACTGCAAATATAGGCCGCGTAGGGAAGAGGTCGGGGTGGATCGGTGGTTCCCAAAACACAAGACTTTCAAGCAGGGGAGTGCAGTTTGTCTCCCAGAAGAAGTTAGGGGAAAACCCAAGACTTTCACCCAAGAAATGGGTGTTCATGTCCCGGGAGTACTACTTAAGGGGACTGGTGTTTTAACCCAAACCACAAACTTTTTTCTGATCTTAACTAGTCGTTTTAGTGCCTTAACTTAACTGCCGTGGCCGTTTACATCCCCCTTTTTGTGACTAAACTTAACTGTCACATGACCGGTCGTATTAACTGTTACATGACCAGCCGTAATTTAGTTTGATGACACACAAATTGTTGAATGCGTTGATATGCGTTGATATGGAGTTAATGTTGAACTTCATTTAGAAGTGGACTGAGATATTCTGTGTCTCAGCCTGACACAGGTTAAATTAGAAATGTGGTTCAATTTCAATGGAGTCAGTGGTGAGTGAGTTGGAGATTGGCTGAGTTTAACAAAAGTATAGCAAAGAATTTCAATAGAAGCAAGACATACTGAACACCATTTTTGATGTGCTTGCGACCATATCTGTGCTTGTGACATGCTTTTATTCTAAGAGAAACCTGCAGCTCGGATGTGGTTACCATAGATTTACAAACACTATGGGTAAGCTCTTCAAAAGCAGGAAACCAGAGAGGAACCATGCAAACTTGTCATATCAGCACAGTGCACAGCGTAAGGCTCCACTTACAGCCTGTGCTTCAAACACAACCATAAGCTATATTCATTATTTATATACTGTTCTTTCTCTTGGGTATCTCACATGTTGTAGAGATCCACTTCACATCTGAACAAGTCTTATGAACAACTCTGTTACACTGACTCTTCTTGTTCTTGTTCTAACACTGGCCCCATAATGATGGCACAGCAGGGTCAATGTTAAGACCTTAGTGAGTGCAAACCAAAATGAAAGCAGAGACAACATTGGTAGTTGCCAGTATCTGCTTCACTTTTGTGACATATCTTCAAGTAATAACTTCAGAACTGTGTTGTAATCTGAAGCGCTACCAGACTATAAAATCTGTGAAGGCAATCTGTGCACAGTTTGTCCTTATTTTGGTTTGCTGTTGATTTGGCTTCCCCCTATGCATTACTGTCTTTTAAATGCTTCCTAATTTCAAATAATCATATGGTTCACTGAGTTCTCGTGAGAGCATAATTTGAATTTGCTCAGTGAGTCACTCTGGCATTGAGTAATGATGCTCATTAACTATGTCCTTGTAGCCGAGCTGCACCAATCACATCGGTGTATCTGTTATAGGCGGTAGCTAAGCGTATGGGGCTCTCGATACGTCACCCTGTGTATTGTTGTGATTGGTCGTAGTGTTATCCAATTGTGTGCAGAGAGATTTTCAAATGCATGCTTGGTGCCGCCCCTCTAGTTGGGCCTTTTTCATTACTCGTTGCCAGACCTTTAATCTTTTGGATTTGGGTCTGGATTTCCAGACTAGTAACGCTACGCCATTTCATGCAAACCTCATCAAGTTTGACATTGTTTTCAGAGTGGTCGCAGTGACAGGTTGTTATTTAACATTGGTTGGCAATCTCAAGAGGGCGGGTCTTAACGTAATATGAGCCTGCCAGTTGACAGAGAATCTAAAGCAGAGGAAGAAGAGTGCTAGAGTACATGTACACATGAGTGGCGTACTGCAAATGAATGAAAACAGCAACTTTTCGTGGAGACCGCGATGGACAATGAGTAATAACCCTCATACCTGAAGTAATTTTAGTTTCTGTCTCTGTGTAGGGGAGACCGGGGATAGTTGTAACACGTCCAGTTTCTCCAATCACAAACAAGTTTCCAGTCATCTGTTTCACTCTAAATACATTACATTTCACCCCAAGGTATGGTACCACTTACCCGGACTATTGTAACATTTTACTCCTCGTGTTTGAGAGTAAACCATGCATTTTGTTGCACAGATGTAATTAGTTTGTATAACATTGTGAACCCACGGGCTAAAAAGAGCTCCAAATACAGACACTACAACTATCTCAACTATCCCAGGTCTCCCCTATTTGTACATACACATAAATTAACTGAAGCCAAAGCAAGCACAGTGCACAGCTAACACCACAAGAGGGCCGAGCGAACCTAAGCCAACAATGCAGTCGCGTGCACAAGACTGCGGGAAAGAGTGACGGTGGAAGCTTCTTGTACTGTATGACCTGTTAGTAGCCATGCGGCTTAGTGGTTGTTAAAAACAAATGTTTTACTAGTACTGTGTGTGCCTTGACAGAGGCCTTGGTTGTTACAGTTTAGAGGAGCAGACAAAGACAAGAGTCCTCTGAGGATCTCTTTCCTCACGCTGAGCAAGAGAGAAATTATACGGGACAGACACAGACCACATTCACGACTCAGGGTTTCGGCTTTAACATCGTAAAATCCTACCATTTAAATTTGACTTAATGGGTTCAGATTAAGTAATTCTTCAAAGGCTACAGATGGTCTGTAGGTAGATTTTTTCTTCTTCTAAAATGGCACATCATTTTCTGTCAGATTGCAGGGCAGAGTTGACTGTCCAGAGTTGGATAAAAGGTTTATCTTGAACCATATAATTTCTCCCCTGTCCTCTGACATTCTTTTTTAGGCCTTTATTTGATAGGACATCTTAGTCATGAAAGGGGAGAGAAAGGGGGAATGACATGCAGCAAAGGGCCGCAGGTCGGAACCGAACCTGTGGCCGCTGCGGCAAGGACTGAGCCTCAGTATATGGGTGCATGCTCTACCAGGTGAGCTACCCAGGCGCCCATTTATGTCTTTTCTCCTTCACTTTCTGTGATGTATGTGCCACTGGTATTCAATCCAGCAGTATTATGTTACCATCACTGGGCTGTGGGTTTTATGACAGCATTATGGCAAGTCCTGTGTACGGTTTGCAAATGCACATAAAGAGATGAAAATATACTTTAGATTATCAGAAATCATGTGCCTTGCGCGATATGTAACACATTTATTTTTGATCCACCCTAGCAACATGGCTCTAGAAAAATAAATTTGCAGAATGCTCTGTTTTATGACCAAATACCTGCTAAACCTATGCCATTCATATCAGCCTCAGCTGCTCTTTTTATTAGCCTATACAGTCTCACAGAGAAACTAGCATGGATATAGTCTTCTTTTGATCATAAACCCATTGATTGAAACAATTAGGAGGAGGTTCTGAGGTGAGCTTTGGAAAATATCAGCAGCCATTTTTGAGGGGCGCAGTTGTCGACAGGATTACAATTGTGATAACATGGTAGTTCCCTCTCCAACAAAATTCCAAACTCTTTAAAAGTCTTTGGGACTAATACTACAAAACATTGCAAAACAGTATTTGTTTTCAGTTATAACCAAGAGAAAATGATTTTTCATTCCAACTCCTCAATTAAATGCGTAAATGTACCTGTAATGAAAAAATTAAAAATTAAAATTAAAAATCCTTCAATATACCCAACTAGGCATAGGCGCCGATTTATGTTTTCCTCCGTGGGTGCTCACGGGCGCACTAGTCAAAACATTTTTGCATTTCAGAACCTTAGGAAATGGACAGCGGCCTACATGAACACACATGCCTATTAACTTGATAATAAAGCCGTAAAGTAGGCTATCTTTCAACTCAGGACAGCGCCACTTCTCACAAATACAGATAGGATTGGAGATGAGAAGTTTAACTGGCCCGTAACCACGATCAGCTTCATGGGAAATTAAGAATCTCTCTGCACTGGTGGTGGATGTCCATGCACTTGCATCATTAGGTTTTGCTTTTTTTAATAACAAATCTGTCCATTTTAGTCTCACTGATTACCTAATGTACATGCACGCACTGTATATGGGGAGATGGAGGGGGGTCACTAAAGAGGCGTTTTCATCCGAGAGACGCTGTGATTGGTGGATAGGATATGGAGCAGGTGACTGACAGCGACATAACCAATCACTCTATGACAGACGCTCCACTTAGCACCAACTGCAATGTTTGGCACACGTGGGTGCACAGTATTTTCTGTGGGTGCTCGAGCTCCAGAGCACCCACGGTATCGGCGCCTAGGCAACTAGGCCTGAGCTGTTATGAGATTCGAACAGTATGATAACCTCTGGCAAAAACGGTTTCACGGTATTGCCGTATTGCAATTACAACTTTATAACGTATTATTTTGAAAAAAATAAAAACATTTTTGTTTCCATTGAACACAACATATTTTATTTTTAAGCACACTACACACTGGTAGGGAGAGGGATTTCTAAACTGCACTTTCTATCCTTGACGTCTCATACCTTAGGAGCAGTATGACGGATCATTTTAGTGGTTTTGAAACTGTGACTTTTTCAAACCGCGATATACCTTGAAACAGGTAACCGGCCTATGCCTATACCCAACTGTTATCCTAATTCAGAACTTGACACAGTATAAAAGGTTGGTAAGCCACCCACTGCCCTAAGTGTGTCTCCCAGAATTTACTTTTCAACTCATTTTCAAAAGCAAATATGTCTTGAGAGAAAAGTACTGCTGCATGGACCTTTTTCACCAACATAATGAGGCAACGTTTTCAATGAACGTAGCTGCAAAGCTGCAAAACGCTCATGCAGAAAGTATCAGCTGCAAATTTACTGACAAGATATTTCATTGTTTTCTTTTCAAACCTAACTACATGCAGGATGTAAACCTCAGTGTTCAATGTCCAAGGCCTGCGATTTGTACGCCTATCATCCACCCATTGTGCGGTACAAGAACACAGAACATAGGCTATTTGACAAAAAGAAACACATAATCCAGCCAGTAATTATGCTCTCTTCAAAATGTATTCTGCCAAGAAAATTAGTAGCATAAACGTAATCTCTAGGACACAGGGTTAGAGAATGAGGCTTAGTGTTTTTGCAGCAAAGTGAGGTTGAGGCTGCATGCTCTGACGCAGTTGTGACAGCGCATGAAAAATTATCCATCAAAGTAAAGTGGAGCAAATTTCTCATTGACTGAAGGACTTAAAAGTGGCCAAGTGTTGTGAAAAGGTTTGGCTTCACTGGTCTAATTGCATAAGCCTTGGCCTTTCTCCAGAGGCCTCCCTTCACTTTATAAATCATATGAATGTCTGTTTTATACTACAGCACTGCAGTCATTGGTCATTTCTGCTGCAGGTCTTCAATCCTCGGCCCTCCAATATTACTTTCCTCTCCACCTAATAATTCATAACTTCCATCAATCCTGCAGGCTGATAATGTAACACTCTCAATCGATTCGGAGGACACAGCCACTGAATCATAATCATGGAGCAAGTTGCTCTCAGTTGTATACAAAGTTTGAGTTGTTGCACATGAGTGTGACTAATAAAGGTAAAGACCCATCAGGAACAAAGCCATTCTTTGATAGAAAAGTCCCAGTGATGGCTATTAGTCCAGAGCTCGGAGGTTTGGCACCGGTCAGAGGAAGGGATGGGGTGTCTCCTTTCATCAGTGGACTCTTCACATGCCTTTCAGTGGGTGCCAGATCAATTTCACACTTTTCTTAGAAGGAAGTCCTCAGCCTATTTTTCTAACAACGAAAACAGACTAAATCCACGGATTCGGTACAGGATTAAATTAGGATTTTGACACAGCGAATGTCAAATTGAGCGATGGCAAAAAAATCTAATCAGCTCTGCAGATATGTGTTGACTTACTAAATGAAAAAGAAAAGAAAAAAATAGGACAATTTCCAGATGGGTCGAAGTCAAGGACTGCAGGTATACAGGCTGATGTGTTTGGATAAATGTTATAAATCTAAGGGCTAGACCATTCATCTTTCCCTGATCCATCTGACCAGGTGATACCCAATGAGTCCTCCAAATGAAGAGATATGAGGGGCAGAGTAAAAACTGACCTTCACAGGTCACACTTTCCACTGGTACAGAACCTTCTCTCTTTTTCTTTTCCCCCTCGAGAAAAAAAACAGTGCTCAGAGATACTCGAAACTATATAACTGTTTATTGTGTGCAAACAGAAGAGAGCCTCACTCATGTCATTAAATAGCAAGCTGGATGCCACAGGAATTGAATGCGTCACACTTAGCTTTCTAATTTACAGTTGCATACGGTTGTTGAGTGTCTACGCCATAACTGAAATTGCAGGCTCTCATGCAGTATTATGCACTGCTTCCCATCTACAGTACAATAGTTTGTGGGTACAATCTCTCTAGAGTACTCTTCCTAGAGCATGGTAAATTGGTTTCACAAACCTTTGATTAGACAATCCCCCCTACTTCCATTATGTTCGCTGTCTTTGAGTGATTGCCCGCATGCTGAGATGAAAGACCAGTCCGGGAACTGAGGCGATGAGGCGGATGGGACGCGATAATGAAATGAAATGAGGCGTGAACGTTGTCTGTTGCTGTTATCACTTAAGAACATGGAGAAAGGGTAAAGGGACCTGAGAGATCTTGGTTCTGTCTAATTCGTTACTACCTTAATGGTCCTTCTGCTCTTCTGCTGTTGGAAAGTTCATCTATATGCTGAATACATTTCATCATTTTTTGATTCAGGGTCTCTGGAGAGAGAAATGAGGAAAATAATTTGTCTCAGCCCTGTGTGCAGCAAAGCATCAGCACTGCAGCACTGTATACATTTAAATGTCAAATGTTGCGTTTGCTTGCTTAATGTAATGTGACACGGTCAGGGTCACGTTTCAGGTTCACACTTAACTTCACATCTTTAACACTCAATGCATGAAAGTTGGCTCTGAAGAAATGTCCGTGGCTTGCTCGTTGGTGGAGGATGACAGTTGTACAGATTCACAATGGATTCCACTGGTGAAACAGTCAAGTGAAGTCAATTCAAGTTTGTTTATACAGAATATTTCATATGACAGGCGTAAACTCAATGTGCTTCAAAATAAAAGCAAGGAAGAACAAAAAAAAAGTTGAAATCTAAGATAAGAAGGTATCACATATATGGAAACATGTAAGATTAGATCAAAAACAAGGTAAAAAACTAAATAAAATAGTATTACAATAAAAATGGAATAAGATAAGTATGTTTTTATCATTATTACTAAAAAAAGCAATCATAATGATACAATTACTGATTCAATGATAATACAGATAAAATAAGTATTAGAAACAGACATACCACAGCATGATCTCCACTGTTTGTCCATTTGCTCAATATGCTGTACTTGGGAATTTGCCAAAATGTGTTTAAAATCATCCAATTTGTTGCTAGCACAGGCAGTTCTTTGTTGGAAAGCATGTTGACTGATATGGAAGTGCAAGAGTTCACAGTTGAGCCGTTGGGCACGTGGAGCTGCATGCTGGCAGAACACAGTGCAAGGTGGACTTCACTGCATCCAAACAGTAGTGGCGGTAGATAATTGTGGGTGGGGGAGCTAAGGGGGGTTTAATTAGTAAAAGCAGGTGCTAAACATGTTGTCCTTAAAAAATAAATGACTAAATATGATGAAAAATAAATAATGATAAGCTTGTTTTTACTATAATGCACCTATTACTGTCATTAAATGAGAGTCTGATTTTTTTTCTTCTGAGGTCCATTTGATTAAACCAGCGTTATATGAATGTACATATGTTTATGTTATCAGACTGTTCAGACAGCACTCTAACACCACCTGCGGACACAACACTGCGAAGCCATGCTCGGATACAGTCGGCAAATCACTTTTTTTATATACAATCAGGAGCCACACAAAACATCAACGCGTCATAGAACACAAAATGATACTTTAACTCACAACATTAATCCCATCATCGATTCAATGTGCTGTAAAAAATAATAGAAGTTGTAGCCAGCACATAACAACCATCAATCTCAACCACCATTGTAAGGAGTGCATGCTGGTCTCTGCTGAAATAATTGCAGGACCCAGTGGCTCTCAGCGTCAGATACCGACGCAAAAATCACTCCGCTGATTTTGTCCAGCAGCCACTGGCAGTTTTGCAACGAAAAATCCCTCTGCGACCAGGAAAGGATTTTAACCATAGACCACCACTGTAGAAGAGATGGGTGTAAAACTGCTGCCAGGACACTTCCAACTGCAAACAAGGCCAGTAATGACCCTTTCTATTCCAATTTTTTAATCCAAGGACTTTTGTGTTTGAAAAATTGCACTAGAGCCGAGAAAAGCGATTCAAAAACCTGTGACATCACCACAATGTAAAGACTACGGGCTGAGCGGGAATGACAAACACTACTGCGGATGGTCAGTAGTCACATATCCTGGAAGTAAACCCGGAAGCTTAGAAACTTTTTTGGGTAGATCCTAAATCGGATCTGCTAGAATGGTCGACGTAGTTAGGTTTAGGTGTGGGGAGTGGGGATTGGTTAGGGTTAGGGTAAGAATACCAGGGTAAGCCAATCAGAGGCAGAATAAGGCAGAATAAGACAGAATAAGGCGGGCCACGAGGCATGTCATTTGACGTTGACACTAGCGGAAACCGATCTAGCATCTATCGCTACTGCTATGCCCGGTGGATGCTAGATCACCTCGTGGCCCGCCTTATTCTGCTTTATTCTGCCTCTGATAGGCTTACCCTGGTATTCTTACCATAACCACTCCCCACTCCCCATGCTTAAACCTAACTACGTTGACCATTTTAGCAGATCCGATTTAGGATCTATCAGCAGTAGCTCAACCGCAGCGTTGTAAGATGAAGTAGTATTAAGAGTGACAATGGTAGCGAGTAGTATGAAAATATGAAAGGCTGACACATCCAACACAGGACTTTCACTCAGGAGACCGGGGTGCGTGTCCCGCTCTTGTCCCGTGTGTCACTGAAACCCACATTTTGTAACCCCGCCCCACTTTTCCTAAACCTGATTGTCTCTTTCTCGTGCCGCATGTCAGTTAAACGTACGTCCCGACCCAGAGCACCAAAAAGTGGTGCCAAGAGTCCCGACCAAGCGTGTCTAAATATGACGTCAGTAAAAAAAAAACGTCAAAGGCACCTGATCAAGCGTTGCTTTTTGAAGCCCTGGGAGTGAGAATATGTTGAGCAGGCACACACATAGTACTTTTATTCTTTCATTGCTGTGTTTTATGTTTCTATGTTTTGTGTGTTCTTTGCTTGCTGTGTGAAACACTTTGTAACTCTGGTTTAATAAGTGCTATAAAGATATTATATTATTATAAATGGGTGCAATACTGTGCGCTGTATGGTTAAGAAAAAGTTGATAAAGAAGGGTTGACTGTATCTGAGCATTCTGTGTGTTCTGACCGACACTCCAAGATGAACATCACTATTATTGAACCTACACAGTCATGAGTACTCTTAATGTGTTAAGCCAGCTGCAGTGGATGTACCAGCCACCAGAATTCACAACACATATCCGCTTAACCAATTGTTTCAGAGCTTCATCAGCCTCCAGAAACAAAAACTAATAATATTTAGCTAAAAATTCATCTTCTGAAGGCTGCCTGATGGTAACACTGGACTCCATTTTATATGTATAATAATTTGTGTGTAGGTGTGAAAATGCTATTTTGTCCCTAAAGTGGGAAAAGGATCAGCACTTTTGCAAAGTCTAACTGAATTTTTTAACACCTTGGCTGCTTCAATGAAAATAACAGAAATCTCCATCTTAAGTCATATTGAGTCTTAAATATCCAGGCACTTTCTTAAACAAGAAAAAAAGGTTAGTGCTTGTGAGGAAAGAGAATTTTTAATAATTTTCTTCCATGTACAATCTTTCCTAATTACAGTCAACACGCCTTGCTGAAACAATAGTGTAATATCGAAGTGTGAATTTGAAAGTGGTTCCCATGCACAAATTCCGAAAAAGGATAAAAGGAGGTGGATTTGTCTTGAACGACCTAAAGCCAAAACACTTGTGCTGTGGGTCCATACAGTAAATGGCACAATGCAGTGATTGGAGAAAAAAGTTTATCAACTGTGAAGACAGTCAGTGTGAAAAGGATCCCTGATTTATTACAGTACATACAGAAGCGCAATGTATTCACTTGAGAACATTACTATCCGTTTATTTGTATTGATTTTGTCTGTTCATCTGTCTGTCAGTCTATCTATCTATCCATCCATCCATCGCGCGATCGCAGCAGCAACGTACTTCATGCAGATGAGAGCTTTTCGGAGGAATTTGAGGTATAGTTAATTCAGAAAAACAGAGTGGAATTTTTTTTCATGAAAACCTATTTCAGACTTTCTGAAATAATGATCTTGGTAATTCAGGAAGAAGAAAAAAACGAGCAGAATACTTTTTTCATAAAAACTATCTCATTAATTCAGAAAACAGGGCAATTTTTTTGTCTCTCAAGAAAATGCATTACACTTCTGCATCTACCAGCATTACAGCTTTAATGAGAAGTCAGTTCTGGCTTTGACTCATTGCCAATGTAACAAGATGACATTTTGAAGCATGTATTGCAAATAGGAAGTACAGAGGAGCCTGGGGACAATGCCAGAAGGACCAAAGAATGACAGCAAGCAAGAAAGCTTATAGGAACAGAAAGTACGGACATAATGTCTGTACAAAAGTTTAAAATTCTTACTGTGGAGATCACTTGAAGTCAGTGTTATCTATAGGGTAAACACTTCAGTACAGTGTATAACATAATAATACAATGGTCGTTTGAATGTTGAAATGTGAAACTAAACTTAACTTTGCATTTAAGCCCAACTCCCCCTTCCTTTGTCACATTTTTAGTGTGTGTAAATAAGTGAACATGTTGCTGAGATGGCTGCAATGAGAGTGGGAGGCAGAGGCTCTGATGGAATGCAACACAAATCTTGTGGGCTGCATATATTAATTCTAATGAAGATCACAGCAGGCGGTCAGAATTATCGATGCAGGACGAGCTATGAGAATATGAGCAGCTGTTATTAATAACCTTAAAGTAATAATAGATTCTCATGCAATCAAACCCTATTTTTGATACTTTTTATGGACAGCATTCTTTTAGAAATTTCCATTATATGTATTAATAACATGCTGTACTGTAATTACCTCTTGAGGTATTATTTGTTCTTGTTATTAGCTGCCTCTGCCATTCCCACCCTGGATTAAAATTATCCAAATACACAGGAAGGGTTCACAGGAAACATTGCAGCATGTAATCCACCCAATTTCTCAAAATACAATTAAAACTTTTGCCGGATGATTTTTTTAGGTGTACCTTGTTCTATATATCGATGCATAGTCGCTTTAAATATATGTGGAATTATATATTGTTGTGGATTATTTATGGATTTTAGTATATTCCTAAAGCAGTTCTGATGATCTGCTTGACTCGACATGTGATCCAAGCAGTGATTTATGGTGTCACCTTCTTATTTGAATAATAGCACATTGAAAATGGCATTACTAGCCACCTATCCGTAAGTATTGTAATCTAGTCCTTGAATAATTCCTCGTGATAATCAGCGGTGCAGAGATCCTGGGGTGATTTATTACCCGCTAAAATGATAACTGGAGTTGACAAAGCATGATTGCATTAAAGGAAAGAGGCTGCTGCTTTAATCCATTACAAAAAATACTTTAGAAGAAGAATAAAACAAAAGACTATAGGGAAACGCTAAAGAAAATGAATTAGTAACAAATGGGGCAATATATTTATTTTTAAGATGTATATATGATGTAAGGCTAATCCCAGCAAAAGATGCACAATTTAAGCAGGACTTTAAAAGATTAAAAGCATCATAAAGCTTTTAGTGGATAGTCTACAAACCTGCATGTGCTATTTCAGTGATTCCCAAACAGGGGTAGGTGAAATTATTATTTGCTAAAAACCAATATATCAACATATTAACATTAAGTCAACTGTAACACCTCAACTCTACATGTTTCAGTTATGTAAGAGAAAACTAGTCAGCAAGCGAGCACAGAAGTTTTAACGGGTAGCCAAAAGTAATGGCTAAACAGTATAAGTACTGGATACACGGTTGTAATTGTCGTTTACGTAAAAGTAACGTTAGTGGATACATTGTCAAATATTCAGCTGCATTTTAAGTAGTAGTAACCTAGTAGGCTAGTAGTACAATTGCTGACCAAACCCACCGTAATACTGATGAAAAACAATTTCCACTTTTATGTGAATAGTGTCATACATTTGAAAAATACATTGGGAATCGATGAAGGGGTACGTCAGTTCATCTGACAGGGCTGTGGGGGTACCTCAGACCCAAAAGGTTGGGAACCACTGTGCTATGTAATATGTAGCTTTATTAACTCTCATTACTGGCTGCATGCAATAAAACCACACTGTATAAAACATTTGAGCAACTATCCATGACTGAAACTTCTAAAGTTCCCCCTGTCCCCTGTGGGATTTTAAATATCCTTTATCCATCTATCCAGATTCCCAATTCAAACATGAGACAGATGTCAAAACCATAAATGACTGTAAAGAACACTGTGACATGTTTTCATAAATCTAAAGGACCATTAGACAGGCAGCATCAGTCAGCCGCTACCTAATATAAACAGTGCAGGATTGAATACTGTATGTGTGCAGCTCTGCTACTGATATGTCACTTGGGGTTATCAAGTGGGAAGCTCTTGTCACAAATGTCTCTCTGAATTAGGTCACTGAACTCAACAGCATTAGGTAGACGGGTAAGACAGCAAGCCGCAGTGGATTCACCACTCTTTTCAGCCATAGCCTTTATGCTAATAGCAAATTATAGTCTGCCAGCATCCTATAAGCATGCCAAATTCCCCATGTTAACATCTCCTACAGTATGCCCATAGGAAATACTTGAGTCTGATTGGCTTGCAGGTGTCAGGACATCTCAAATATAGTTTGAAATACAATCTCGCACTGCACACCCAGCTGCAACTCTTTTATGAAGCAGGTTATACCCCGGCAGAGCGGAGTTATATAAAATTGGATGGTGTCACAGAGCGTATACCTTCCTCTGTGCTACACTCTCCGGTTCTCCAGTCCCTCAAAGGTCAGCACACTCAAGGAGACTTTAAATTGGTCAACACTGTCTCGCTTCTGCTGATATATTTATTTATTTATTTACAACATTTTCGTCTGGTGAATTATAACTATATAAATTATCAAGAAATATAACAGTGAATGAGACAGTGTGCAGGGGTTTCTTTTTTTTATTCAATGTGTGCTTTCCTCTGATGCATCTTTCACATATTTGGGTGTGAAGAGACTTTTCTTTTTTTTTATATTTGGGGAAATTGGATTTCTACATGTTGAACTCTACATGTCAGCTCCACATGGATTGTCCTGACCTCCAGCAGAAAGATCTGTTGATCGAAGTGATTCAATGAAAATGAATTTCATTTGGACCCAATATGTTGCTGTCTACTGTAGCCTGTACGCTGGTATGAATGTGTCCTTAGCCTTCTTTGTCCACTTTATTTTCCCATTTCAAAATATATTTTTTTGCACCACCACTTACATATAAAATACCTGCAGATGAGAAGTTGCTTTTTTAGTGTAACTATGTCAAGTGTCCTGTGAATAGGAATTTAGGGTGATAGTAATTATGAAACACTTACAGAGGAGAGTGATGAGGAAAATGTGTTGGTGGAAGGAATTTGGAGTGGTAGTTCTTCAGAGGAAGCTGTGTGGAAGAAATGCGATCCCTACTGACCGTACCTTCACCCTTCTGTCATGCACTTTACCTCAGGGTCAATATATATATATATATATATATATATATATATATATATATATATATATATATATATATATATATATATATATATATATATATATTTATTTATAAGGCAGCAGGTGCTGTTGTTGACAGTGTTTTCAAGGATGTTCAGAAACTCAGCTCGAGTCACAAATGAGACATTGATTTATTGAAGAGGAGCAAGTAAGTTTTTTTGTTTTGTTTTAACTTTCATTTTTTGTTGGCACACCGGGACATGAGATAGGTCACTGATGTCTTTTAAAATGGAATCGTTATGTACTGTAGTGAGGTGAGGAGCCAAGGAGTGGTGGATTTGAAGCAATTTAAGGAGGAACAGTTTCAGTTAGAGGTTGATCACTGACTTAGTTGATGCTAATATTTTCCCTCCTAAACACACGGATCACTCCAAATCTTTCAAGCCTCCTTTACAGTGAAGTCACTATCAATTTGCAGTGTGTTGTGAGACAAACACACTGCAAATAACCCTTCTATGGGTTTAGACAGCACTTATGATTCTGAAATGCAGAATGCCTTTACTAAATACAATGTTATTATCCTCATCTGTAAAGAGGAGTGTATAATACCTTAACACAGTATTCTGTCCTGGTTGATAATATCAGTGCCATCTTACTTTATTAGCTCACAATACTGGTAAATTTGCATTTGGGCTGTTGGTTGATGACACTAAATGCTATATCATCTTTTCTGCGGAATGTTTTCTTTAGATTTAATATTTGAGTTGCCAAAAGATCCCCTTTGGGGGAAGATGGGGAAAGTTAAACAGTCACTTGACAGAGTGAATTGGGACAGCACTGCATTCCCCATGAGCATGCAATCAGAAAAGGTTAGGGTTGAAAATGAAGTTACAATGGGACACAGCACAGGAAAGGGGGCCATATCCTTAGGAGCTGACACAGTGATTACAGTGTAGGATGTTAAAGGGAGGTTAAGGATGGAGGTGAGCACTGCAGGTAGCACATTGCAAGACTAAGTCAGGACAGACTCTGCCCTAATCTTCCAAACAGAGCTGCATTTGTTGCAGTATGATTGGAAAGTCTTAAGAAGAATAGGAGGCAGACACTAGATCATTTTGAACAAGCAAGACAACAG
This sequence comes from Perca fluviatilis, assembly GCF_010015445.1. Lineage (NCBI taxonomy): Eukaryota > Metazoa > Chordata > Actinopteri > Perciformes > Percidae > Perca > Perca fluviatilis. The sequence goes on along the minus strand of NC_053123.1, from coordinate 27,732,963 downwards.
AATGCAACTGTCAGTTTCACACCTTTTCTAAATTAAGATGCACTTGTCTGTTGCTCTTTGTGTGAATCATGTTAACAACTGAGCAATACTGACTCAGTCCACTAACGCTGGTTCTTGGCTCAGTATGAAGCTTTTCTGATTCTGACATAGGCGTAAATCCCAGGGGGGTCATCTAAGGGTTGTCACCCCCAGAAATATCATTAAAAACCATGCTCTGTATTATAAATAACATAATGATGGATCCTTAAAATATCTGTGTAAGTAGTAAAACAATACAACCCCCAAAAAATGCTTTTTAAGTTTAGAAACATTTTGAGTCCCCCCTCCCTTGCCTCACAGTGATTTGGTCCCCTGCATGCTGTACGTTACCCATCTGCACTCGACTCACATCGGGTAGTGACAGGAATGTAGTAAGTAGGCGGTTCAAGGCTATTTTATTCACAATAAACATCGGATGAAGTTTTTCTTTTCTCAAATAGAAATGATGCTGAGTAATTAATAAATTAGTCATGACAAAAAAGTTTTCCATGTTAGTATAATATAATGTAACGTTACCTAGCTTGTTTAATAGCTTGTTGGATAGAAATGCACCCACTACAACTAGCGTTACCACGGCGATAAGCCTAACGATATGTGTGTGAACTGATATTAAGGTTATTATTGAAGATCTACAGTTTTGCTCAAAATGATGTTAGGTGGCTGATAAGTGGGTTTGCTGCAGTTAAATATACTAGTGGTGTGCCCGTTGAAAACGGGCTGATTGCTTGGCCTGTGGTGTTGCTGCTTGTAGAATTTATCAAAACCAAAGTGTACCCCAAAATGACTTACAGAAGGACCCTGAACCACTTAATATGCAACTCCACTGTATAGCCTACTATCTATTGACTTAGTGTAGGCTACGTCTGCATCAGAGGAAGACATAGGTGCCGATACCGTGGGTTCTCGGAGTTCGAGCACCCACGGAAAATACAGAGCACCCATGCGAGCCAGACTGCCAGTAGGCTACATTCATTTAAAATTAAACATTTCAATTGGCGCTAAGTGGAGCATCTGTCATAATGTGATCGGTTATGTCGCTGTCAGTCCCCTGCTCCATATCCTATCCACCAATCACAGCGTCTCTTGGATGAAAACGCCTCCATCCCCCCCCACAGTGCGTGCATGTGCGTTAGGTAATCAGAGTGAGAATTACATGGACAGATTTGTTTTTAAAAGAGCAAACCTAATTATGCAAGTGCATCAACAACATCCACCACCAGTGCAGAGAGTTCTTAATATTCCCGCGAAGCTGATCGCGGTTGATACCACAGAATCGGTTACTGTGGGCTAGATACAGCGCACGGTCGTGGTGCTCAGTAGGTCAGCGGTAGTTGGTGGTCAGTTTAACTTCTCGTCTCCAATCCTCTCTGTATTTTTGAGAAGTGGCGCTGTCCTGAGTTGAAACTTTACGGCTTTATTATCGAGTTAATAGTGTGTTTGTATCGGCCGCTGTCCGTTTCCTAAGTTTTGAAATGCAAACATTTTTTGAGTACTTTTCTTTTTTTAAAGGGCATGCGCCCGTGACTACCCACGGAGGAAAACAGAAATCGGCGCCTATGGAGCAAGACATTGTGCTTCTATATTTACCTGACAGAGAACATTGCAGAATCAGAATGTAATCACAAAATATCACAATTAAAATGTAATCAGACATTGGCGTCATGGACTCATGGCAGCACGCTACCCACCTGGCCCGTTATGAGAGCTAAACAGCACATATCTGCGTTCATCAACCACCAGAACCGGACTGTGTGTGTGTGTGTGTGTGTGTGTGTGTGTGTGTGCGCACACAGAGAGAGAGAGAGAGAGACGGTGTTGTCTTGTGTCGGATTGTTAATGAATTTAACATTTCAGCAGAGGTGTTCATTTCCATACAGGTTTAGTGGCTTGACGGTTAACGGTAAAGTAGGGGATTTGATTAGCGGGGGTTATTTTGGCGACTTAATTAACCCGACCCAGGGTGAGTCTGATGAAATCTGGTGTAGGCTATCTGCCTGGTTTAGCTCTGAGATTTGCTCGCATTGCACAGCGCTCTGAAGGAATAGTCTCCGAGATTAGGCTACGTTATGTTCTGCCAGCTCACAGCAATTTAATACAATAGCAGAAAAAGAGTCAGAGGCGCTGATGTGCAGCTTACCTTCCCCCCCAAACACGGACACACATACAGATACGTCTAACTTTATAAGATAAATAGCTTGCCTATAAGTGACATCACGCTCTGTCTGCACATGTTGTAGCTGGTTGAGCTTTGCATGTGTGGGATTCTGAAATTGTCGTTTGTTTATTCAAAGTCAAAGACAGTCCAAAGTAGTGCTACTTTGCACACATTTTATCTGCCAAAGCTCCGCTGCTCTTTCTCTCTCTCTGCTCCTGCTCACTGCTCACTCAAGGCCTAATTTACTAACACTAGCGCAGTTTGCGCTGCGTCTGTTAATGCGAGTTCGGTAATAGCGCACGCTATGCTTCCACATTTTGCGTAGTATTTATCAACCCTGACACCCATCAGGCAATCAGCGTCTTTCTCCGCCCACTATACCGTAAATTGCACTGTAGCAAAGCGGTACTGGTGCTATGATATGGCTTAGTGCAGACTGCGATATTCCCACTGCTGATGCTATGACTGTTTGAAATGATCCTAATGTAGCGAGGAGTTTAACAACTGCTGGAATGGGATGTGAACGCTGAGTGGGAGATTCAATTTCATCTTTGATTTCTTCCAGTAACTCTAATATTGCATGTCTGCTTGATCTGTAACGCTAAATGATGTTGTGTTCACTGACAAAGTGTGATTCTTGTGTTAAAAATATTTTCAGCCTCGCCTATGTCTTCGTCTTGCTCAAATTACTGTTGCCATTTCACCAGCGGCATAAAGGTCTACGAGGAAACTCCATTGCGGCTGGTTTACACCTGCTTTTAAGACGCGGAGAATTTCCAACGCAGAATAGAGGCGCGCTCTTACTGACAGTCTTTTTAAATACCACGGAATATATAATTAGGTGCACTTTGCGCTTATCCTCCCACCTTTTTGGGTGGAACTCCCACTTTCCCCACGACCCTCCCACAAACGCATATTGAAAGCGCAACTTGTCTCTTCTCGCTCATGTGGCAGACAATCTGCGATTTTACCCAAGTGCGCCCTGTTTGTAAATAGCCCGCATCGGTTACGTTTGTCTTTGCAACCAATTAGCGCCTGGAAACAGGCGCAAACAGCTTGATAAATCTAGCCCTCAGTGTGAGAGGGGGAGTGGCCAGCGGCTAAAGCAGCAAAAGCCAATGTGTTCTTCTTTTACCTATATATTTAACAATATCTTTTGCATTTATTATCCAAACAACGCCAAACTTGGCACTGCACTTACTCATGACCAGAGGTGGGTAGAGTAGCCAAAAATTTTACTCAAGTAAAAGTACTGTTACTTCAAAATAATATGACTCAAGTAAAAGTAAAAAGTAGTCATCAAAATAATTACTTGAGTAAGAATAAAAAAGTACTTGGTGAAAAAACTACTCAAGTACTGAGTAACTGTTGAGTAACGTCTGATTTATTTTTTAACACAAGCATTCAATCAGACGGACAAAAATACAAAATAATCATATTTAGGCACATTATAGTTCATCCAATCAATTAAATAAATTTAAATTAATTAATTATTACAAAATAGCTTAAATTAAAATAATCCAGGTAAATTAAAGTACTTAAAAAATAAAATCAATAAAATAATAATACATAAAAAATAAATAAGCACAAGTAACACAAATTTCCAAACCTTTACACTTTTTTTTACCAGGCTCTGCAGGCAGAACTAGAACAAGGTAATGTAGCTGCTGTTTGGCACTTTTACTAAAGTAAACATGCTTTCAATCACAAAGGTGGATCACTTGATACCGGGTTCAATCGCCGTGGTAACTTATGCTGGACGTCTAACCTGGTCGGGAGCAGGTTAAGTTGGAGATCAGAGATCAACCGGTGTAAAAGCACGCCAACTGACCAATCAATACTCGACTGATAACGGCTTCACCGTTCTTAGAAGATCAGGTGGAGCTCGGTGCGTGGAGAGAGAGAGGGGGAGAGAGAAAAAGAGAGAGGTGTGCTCATACAAAAAACATTTAGTGACCAACAGCCCCGTTAACATTCCCTGATGGGTATATTTGCCGTGTGTAATGCGCACACCGGTTTGAATTATGTTTTTTATATTTTTTATTTGCTCTCACGATCGCTTCCACTGCCAGGGTTGCAACCGAAAAAGGCTAAAGCAACGACAGTTTATGGAAAGGACAAGTGTAATTATGGTCAGATCTTGTGCCTGACTGATGGGGAAGTGATATTGATAAGAGTTGTGATTTACGCATCTACAGCGTCGCCTATTTTATTTTTTTTGCAAGCTGTCCTGTTTTAGGAAGCAGCGACTGTATTACGTTTTGCCTGTAAAACCGTGTCTGTGTTCTTCATATTTATGTAGAATTATAGTTTGCTCTTCTTATGTAAAATATGTGGCTATTGGTCATGTTGTGCAAACATTGCCTCTTTTATGTGAACACGCGCCGCTGGATTGGGAAACCCTGGGTTGATTGAACTAGTTGTTAACCACCGTCATGACACAGCTTGCAGGACCGCAGTGGTTAGGTTAGGTGAAGCCGGGTAACTGAAAGAAATCCAGGACATGTTGATCTGGCCTCTGGGGTGTTCCTCCTCGTCTGTGTCTGCATTGCCGACGGCTGATTCTGACATTGTCATTTTTGTTTTGCTGCGACTGTAAGCTATGGAACATCCCGCCGCTGAGTTTGAGTCATAGAGTTTGAGTATGGTGACGAGACGAGACTGCACAACTACGTTTGATTGGTGAAACACAGTCGTGGTAGAGCCTTTTTAGGGGAAGTCTCTCTCTCTGTCAAAATAAAACATTAAAATGAGGCGTACGCGGGGGGATAAAAACAAGACGCCGTAGAATACCAAAGAGGTAAAAGAAAAGTAACGAGCTCGTTGCAGCCTAATGTAGCGGAGTAAGAGTACAGTTTCTTCTTCACAAATCTACTCAAGTAAAAGTAAAAAGTATAGAGATTTAAAACTACTCCTAGAAGTACAATTTTTTCAAAAACTTACTCAAGTAAATATAACGGAGTAAATGTAACTCGTTACTACCCACCTCTGCTCATGACCATATCAAGACACGTGTCAAGTTTGAAATCCATCGGACTAACGGTTCGGAGATGCTTAACACCCACACCAGACAGACAGGACGGACAGACAGACAGACGGACAGACGTTCCTGCAATTATAGATAGATATCCTCTGTCCCAAGACAAACCTAATATTTATGTGGAGGATGCAAGATCATTTGATAATTATAATATGATCGGCGTGGTGAACCTGTGAACCTAACTCATATTTTGAAATCTGACGTTAAAGATTTGTTGTTTTTGCCCAGAAAAATGACGGAGAAAAGGAAAACAGACATAAGGTCCTTTTCAGTACACCAAAACGCCAAGTAAGTACAATAAGTCCTCATATCAAGACAATTTAGTAACATCTTTATAAGAATGGGTATTATGGAAATACTAATGTCACTATGTCACAGGCAAAGGAGACAGAAAGAACTGAGGGACAGAAACAGGGAAAGGTAGTCTCAGTTAGTGTGTTGAGCTTAGTCAATATTTCTGGAGGTGTGTGCTGTCAGGGTGAGCAGTTGAGCTTAACCAGTGGCTCACTAATTTACATTATGATCACCTATTTTAACAAGTGTACAAAAGCATTGTACTTCTTTTATATGGGGACACTTTTTCAAAATAAGTCATTATGTTTTAAGGTATTTTTGTGGCTTGATTGTAAACAACTTAAAAATAAATAAATGGTTTTAAAAAAGAATATTTTGGTCAATTTAGTCAGCTTTTTCATTGAATCAAGAGAAACACTGTAAAGAAGGACAAAGGTACAGTCTCCATGCTACACTAATGATAGTATTAAGGCTTTCCTCTGTGTACACATGTCCTCTACAAGTACACTTGTGGCTGTATTATTTGTGTCCCCTTCAAAAATTGCTCTTCAGAAATTTTATGTTTATTGTCCCCCCCCTACAGTTAGATGAGATTTACGCCCATGGATTCTGATGCATTGCAGTTCATTCTCTTGGAAACAGTGCCAGTGACAAATGGTGCTTGAAGCACATGATTAAAGTCAATGTCCCTTTGTCATATTCATGGTAGAAGAAAATTTGTATTGATCAATCCTTTGCAATTGCTACTCAACTGATGATACTCAAGAAAGCACGTGAAGTATTAAGGCTGATTTTGGAATTCCCCTGTCGTAGAAAATAGGGCAATTCATCTTGACACATGCTAAATTGGCTTTTTCTCCATTACGTGTTGCATCTACAAAGCAATACAATTGATTAATCGTGTAATTACAGCCACTTTTATCTTGCTGCAGTGATTCATGCATGGTAAGGATTGTAGAGCTAAGGATGCTCCATAAATGGAAGACCCCAACCTTTTAAGGCATAATAATCTTTTAGTGCCTTCTATAAAGATTTTTATAAAGTTTCAATACAGACTGGAGGACTGTCGCTCCACACATTGTATTCAGATGGAGATTTGTCAATTTTACTGCTTCATAAGTCACTGGTGAAATCCTAAAAATGAATACGGTAGCTGTTTCCATAATACGTTTGCTTGCCATCACACATCACAATAATTTTAAAGGCAAAAACACAGCATGTTCATACATATCTCATCACAGCTCCTAATACATAAACTCAGATGTTTGAAGAAATGTGTAGCCGTTGGAATTGAGGTTGGAGTGGACTCAAAATGGGCCAATAAGAACAACCAGGCACATTTGAGCACAAGAGCTACTTGAGTGGCAATATCGTGCTAAGCTTTACTGAGTCTGGGCTGGTTTTACAGTTGCTCCCCCACAAGTTCAATCACTTGCTCGGTGGAGAGAATTGACACTCTTCCCTGCCAAAGACATGATGGATGCAATCAGCCGTGATCATCAATCAGTCATACTGCATCCTGTAAAAAATAAAAAAATAAATAAAAAAAAACAGGAAATAAGCAGCAGGTTATAGAGAACCACTGACATAAATATAAAAACTGTGTCATAGTTTGTGAGTAGGCTCAATGTGAAGTTGTGTTCTTAAAAAAAGCTTTTTATTTTAATTTAATAGTCTGAAAAGAACAATTACATTTTTTTATTGTATATTATAAATGTAATTGTCAAAGTCACACCTGCAGACATTTGGCAGAGATTTAAAAATGAATATTAAATAAAAAAAAAAAAATCTATTATCAGGATGCATTGCCAAAAACATAAGCCTTGACACTAAAATTATGTTTCAGTTTGCAAAGAACAAAAAGCATGCCTGAAATGGTCAGAACTCCGGATTAAATCAACACAATTACACATCATAGTGCCTACAAAGAAAATGTTTTACCACGAATCTCAAGCAAATAATGATAATGATAATGAAAGGCAAAAAACTCTTTTTCAACCCAATGCATCTAATTAAATGTTTGTAACTGTGTGAAGTGGTAATAAACAAAACTGAATGTAAAAGTGATAAAATATTTGACCCGTTATTCCAGGTTAGTTATTTTTTCAAGATATAGAAGATGTTCCACAGATATTCCATATCTTGATTGTCATTTTATATCAGGATTTTGATCAAGGACAAACCTTTTTTTTCTTGTCTAATACATCCAGTGTTTGGAATAACGCCGTTTAAAAGAACGGCGTTAGGTAACGACGTTATTTTTTCAGTAACGGGGTAATCTAACAAATTACTTTTCCCGTCGTTACAACGCCGTTAACGTTACTGGAAGTTAAATGCGGTGCGTTACTAGGCATTGATTGAATAAACTGTGTAATCCGAACGCACCCCTTGCTCGCAGCTAGTGAGGAGGTGGGTTAATAACGAGATAAGCGATTATGATTGGCTAAGGCAGAGTCATGTTTCATGGTAGCCAATCAGAGCCAGTGTGTTTACACACATGCCAGCACACGCGCCACACACACACACAACAGCTAAACAGATTCAGCAGAGATGGCGAGTCAGGAGCAATCCAATGAAAAGTTGGCGTTTTCAAGGTGGAGATATAAGCACTACTTCAAATTAATTGTGGTCAAAGGCAAGAACGTGCATGTAATGTGTACATTATGTCCAGGAGTGAAGACTTTGTCGACATCCGTTGTAAGAAATTTAATGAAGCATCTCACACCGACACACGCATCTACAAAGCTAGTGGCCAAAACCAGCGATACCTCCACCACAGATGATAGCTCACTATCCACTAGCAAAGAAGGACTCGGAGCAAAGTCCTCCAAGCAGAAAAAGCTAGATCTTTCTGCTTCACAACAAAACCTATGACACAGGCTGAAGTCAACCGTATGATAGGCAGGTATGTTGTTAAAGTATATGTGTCATATAAGTTTATATGGTGTAACTGTTTACTTTTCTTACAAAGATAATACTTGAAGTGCAGGATAAACCTCTTGCTGTCTGTCAACGTGCAATAAATATGGAAAGTTATGTACGTTAAACACCTGTCTGTTGTACTCATTTCAACCGACTTGTGAAAACTGCTAAAAAAAATCCAAATTCTTTGACATATAGCAACTTTTTTTTAAAGTAACGCAAATAGTTACTTTCCCTGGTAACAAGTTACTTTTATTATAGAGTAATTCAGTTACTAACTCAGTTACTTTTTTGAACAAGTAGTGAGTAACTATAACTAATTACTTTTTTAAAGTAACGTTCCCAACACTGAATACATCCAACGTTGCCACAATTGCAGTGATATCATCAAAGGTGATGCACACAACCTCAGTGAGTGCCACCTGGATATTTGTGTTGCCATACTAAAAAGAAATTCCTTTTTTCACTGAGTGAAACGGTGAGTAGACTATTAATGTTTTTGGATCTATTTGGAAGCTCCTTGAGCACAAAATTGAACCCTAAATGGATCCCGATGGCCAGGCCAGTGCTTTGCATGGCAGCCTTACTGCTGTTGGTGTGTGACTGGGTGAGTGGGTAAATGAGAGGTAAATTATGAAGCACTTTTTCTGCTACACACTACAAAATGAGCCAATTTAGGCCAATAAAGCACCAAGGCAATACTGTGCTAACTTTACACAGTATCCATGGGTAGAAATCCAGCTAAAACAATGGACTGTTCCTTGTTAATGTTGTTTTACATAATATGGTTGGGCTATTCATCCAAGCCAAATATGATATGGTTACATACTGTAGGCGATTTGAGGGGGGATGCCATCCCCCTTGTTGGCAAACCAAAATGCCCTTTGTAAACTTTCCATCCCCCCTCTCCATTCGCTAGTAGCAGAGAGAGTGCAGGGGAAGAGGGGTTGTTTAGTTGAATATGTTAGTCGAATCTCCATGACTCATCAAGTCTTTATCTGACTGAGGTTTATGCAAGTTTGAATCTATGGCCCCGACCATGGCTGTAAAATATCAGTAGCCTGTCATGTGCTGTGCATTGATAAATCCATGGTGCTGTCCATTGTGCTGAAGTACAGAAGCAGATGGATTTTTCCTTGCAGGGGAGGGGTATTAAAAGAGTTGTTCATGGGGCGGTTCACTAGTTGCCTACAAACAAAAACAAACCGGGTACATAGTGACTGTTATCGACTTTAAACACTCTTATTAAACGTACATGTCACTATTTGTTACTGATTGTTAATAATATCCTTTGCAGTTTTAAATGTCATGTCATACAACAAACAATGAATTCATGACAGTTTTAAAATAAAACTTGAGTTTTTGTGTCAAAATAACCCATTACATTACATTACATTACATGTCATTTAGCTGACGCTTTTATCCAAAGCGACTTACAATTGAGTGCTTTCAACTGTGAAGGTTCAAACTCCAGACAACAAGTAGTAAGTGCAAGTACATTAGCTTTAAATAAGCAAAGCTACAAAGAGACATGAAAGTGCAGGTTTATTTATTTTTTTATCCGAGGTGTAGTCGGAAGAGATGTGTTTTTAGCCTTCGGCGGAAGATGTGTAGGCTTTCAGCCATCCTGATGTCGATGGGGAGCTCGTTCCACCATTTGGGAGCCAGGACAGTGAACATTCGGGATTTTGTTGAGTGATTAGTTTTCCCTCGCTGTGAGGGGGCACAAGCAGTTTGGCTGATGCAGAGCGAAGTGGGCGGGTTGGGCTATATGGTTTGACCATGTCCTGGATGTAAGCTGGGGCTGATCCGTTCGTGGTCCTGTATGTAAGTACTAGTGTCTTGAAGCGGATGCAGGCCGCAATTGGTAACCAGTGAAGAGAGCGGAGGAGCAGTGTAGTGTGAGAGAACTTGGGGAGGTTGAAGACAAGCCGAGCTGCTGCATTCTGAATGAACTGCAGGGGTCGGATGGCACATGCAGGCAGGCCAATCAGGAGGGATTTCCAGTAGTCTAGACGTGAGATAACTAGAGCCTGAACCAGAGCCTGAGCCGCCTTCTGCGTTAGAAGGGGACGTATCCTTCTGATGTTATGCAGCCTGTATCTACATGATCGGGTGGTTGCAGCAATGTTAGCAGTGAAGGAGAGTTGGTCGTCAAGTGTCACACCCAGGTTTCTAGCAGTCTGGGTTGGGGCTACCACAGAGTTGTCTATTGTTATAGTCAGGTCTTGGGTAGGAGAGCCCATCCCTGGAAGGAAAAGGAGCTCAGTCTTGTCGAGGTTGAGTTTCAGATGGTGTGTGGACATCCAAGAAGAGATGTCAGTCAGACAGGCCGAGATACGTGCTGTTACTTGAGTTTCAGACTCAGGAAAGGAGAGAATTAGTTGGGTGTCATCTGCGTAGCTGTGATAAGAAAATCTGTGCGACTGAATGACAGACTCAAGATAGTTGGTGTATAGAGAAAAGAGGAGGGGACCCAGGACTGATCCCTGAGGAACCCCAGTTTTGAGTGGGCAAGGTTCTGATCTAGATCCTCTCCAAGTTACCCGGTACGTTCGGTCTGCCAGGTAAGATGTGAGCAATGAGAGCGCAGAGCCTGAGACACCCAGATTCTGGAGTGTCAAAATTAGTTACCATTAGTAGTGGGGAACATTAACCCAGTATTGCGTTAATTCTATATTAACCCAATCTTTGACATAGTGATTTCTAGTGTGTAGTTAAGCATAGAAGTACAGCCCTTTTACATGTATTTCATACCTGTACCGAGATATATCTTTACACAGTGAATGAGCCTACACAGAAGCAGATTCTTTGAGAATATTGTGAGTAGAAGACTCTCAGGGATCTATCTCTTTTGTAATATTTGTTTTCTATTTAGCATCGAATCCAAATGTCTTCTTTGTCTTTTACTTTTATGATCAGACATTTTCATTATTTCAAATGAAAATAAAAAATAAAAAAGCATACATACAGAGAATGCAAGCAAAGGGTACAGTGAGTTTAGAATCTCTCCAAAGTTATTTTTCATGCTTTCAGTGATTAAAGGGCATCACAAAACAGCCTGGGAGATTGATGTGGAAAGCCTTTACTGAATTTGGATGAACTCCAGTGAGAGTTCATCTGTTCTTTGAAGTTTGCCAGTTTTTAAAGGTCAACAGCTCCTGTGCTGCTTTAGGAGTAGCCTACTGTTCCACCATCAGAACTGAGGGCCATTTCTTTACATAATGGACAGCTGTAGGACACTCACAGCACTACCACTTGGACTTGGACTGTGATAAACCAGATGATGGATAGTGGTGTCAGTCAGGCATGAATGGGTCCCCAAGATGCACCTCTGCACTCTTTCACAGTGAAGCCAGGCACTTACATCAGCAGCAATAAGCCACACTGTGCACTATCCTTCCCTGCAGTCATGTCACAGTGCCTCAAGTCAGCACTTTTACACTCTGTACGTATGCATGTATTGTTTCAGTAGCAATATCATACTTCAAATCTTGTTGTTGATGAGTCTGAACATATTCTCAACAGAATTCTTCTTTAATTTGTATTCTCAAAATAGAGATGAGATGCTCATTAAAAAAATGTGTGTTTAAGATGTGTGTTTTTGGAAATGAATGTGTGTCTTCACACTGTGGATTAAAATAAATGTGCAAAAAAATGCTGAGCTGTACTCCTCTCCATTGAAGTGTAAGACTGGGGGTGGCGTGTTCTTGCAACAAGTACAGTATGTGCTGCTCAAAAGATTGTAGCTCTGTGAAGTGCACCTTTTTTTCATCTGAACTTGACAGTTAAAAAAGTAATGTTGGTCCATGTTTTGTCATCTTTGTGGCTCCGGGTGCCTTCATTTACCAATTCAGTGTAACTTATTTTCTGTTTTTCAGGACTTGTTCTTAGAAATAGAGAAGTGAAGGCTTGCTTGCATCTACCTAGCAAAAACTGACAAATTCATGTTTGCTGGCTGAGACTAGCACCATTGTTTTGTGCCCCACAAGCAACAAATGAATAGCAACACATCCATCTATCACGTCTGATAGATGGACGTCTGCCCAACCAACACTTTGGTCCAGAACATGATGGCTCGACAGGAACTGGCCAGATTGTGATGAAAGTTGCAGAGGATGTTCACAGTCCTCTGACAGATGACTCCCTAATGTTTTCGGTGAGCCTGTGACCTTTCTTCTATCTTGTAAGAAATATCAAAATCTAACATGCAGACTGTCAAGAAACTGACTGAGCACATTAATGCTTCTCAAAGGAAGAACCCTTTTCATTTCGAGCTTTTTAAAGTGCCATGCTCTGTTCACAATCTCAACTTTACACACAATACTATTGGGATTAATTTCCATGGTAATCACTCATTACCTTTCCTTTATCACAAGCCTTAGAATTTTTTTTTTTTACTTTTAACCCAAGTGTTGCAATTCAGAGACACAGGTGGATGCTGGGATGTGGTTTAACTTGCAGTGATTTTTTTTCTGCACTGCAACAAAAAAAGCAGCATGTTTGCCATGTAGCACATTTATCTGCTGATAATACTACTAATTTTATTTTCTTGCTTTTATTGTTATTTTATTTTTGTGTGATTTTATGACTCCTTTTGTATTGATTGTAGTTGTTGTGCTGTGCACTTCAATTTGTACAGTACTTTGGTTGTTTTAAACGTGCTATATAAATAAACTTGACTTGACTTGAATGTAGCTGTACTGTAGCTTTTTATGATGGTTTAAATTCATGTTATATTTGCTTTATGTGTATTCTTATGTAAAGCACTTTGGATTGCCTTCATGTATGACCTGTGCTGTATAAATAAAAACAGTTTTTTTCCCCTCAGCAGTAAGCCTCACCAACAAGACTCCCCCACTGACACTGACTCATTTTCTGATTCTGGTTCTGATAAATAAATTGCCTTGCCTTGCCTTACACAACAACAAAGAAAGTTGTTCTCCCTCTACTACTTCTAGTTCAAAACCTGGTCACAGAAGCCATGCATCACTAAATTATGAACAATGCCGCTTAGATAAAGAAGTTACATTTGTAAATTTGGAATATAGTATTGCATGTACAAGAATAAAAACACTATACTGATAAATTGTGTGGTATTGTATTGGTATTGTGTGCCCTTATGAAAAATACAAAACAAGAAATATTAAAATAGAAAAAACATAAACAGTTTTACAAGTGTCACTTAGCCTCCCACACAAAGCTGGTGATTTTTTAGAAGTGTATTCCTTTATAATACCAAGCATTTTGCTTCTTTCCTCAGGATATGTATCGCGTTAGGGTGGACAAGCGGCTGAATAATAAAGTTCTCTTTCCAATGAGTGAGTGGATTCTCTTCTCACCACAAACTGTTTGAATGAACCACAGCAGCGGCTGAAATCCTGCAATCTTTAAAGGTAAAAGTACAATTCCAATCTTGGCAGTTCTCAACTGACAAATTGTCACTTACAAGAATCCCATTTCCTCTTTCCACCTTACTTCCATGTTTGCTTGGAAATACTGACATTTTGAAGGAAACAGCTTAAAGATGGAAACGCCTGGCTGCTAAACATTAAGATATGTCAAGTAAAACAGCAAAGAGAATTTTTTTCCAAAGGATCGTCTAAATGAGGCAGCAGTGAAACATTGCCAATTGTGGAAACTAGGGCAGAACTTATTGAGCCTCAGAACTTAAGCTCTGATAAAAGGTTTCCAAATGGCTTGGTTTGTTTTGCTGTGTTTCTGTCTGTGAAATTAACTTGGGATGATAGTGTCATCCAATTACCCAAGAAGTTTACAAGCAAGGCATCCCACCATATTTTTTGATTAATTTGACTCATAATAAACACCAGTGGCTGTTTGGATGCAACCTCTGAGCTGACCATTGTGTGATGTTAGCTCAACAGTGTCCACAGAGGGAAACTGCTTCCCTAATTAATTTACTACAGCTTCAAAAGGAGTTGTGAAAAGTGCCTTCTGGAGCTGCGGATCAGTATGCTTCTTTAGCTCTTCAACCCTCTGTGGGGCTATATCACTGCAGTTTGTCTTTGCCAAGGAGCTGGGGATGGCTTTGAGTGGGGTTGGCCCTTTGGGGGCAGATAATCATCCCCTCTGGTATCATACCAAACGCAGCTGGAGTCAGTCATTGGATAATATTTGGTCCCTCTCATCATGTCTGTTTTATTTTCTAGCTTGTCTCCCACTGGCAAAGACAGATAGTAAAACAGAAACTGGCAGCTTTTAGCCTCAGTAGACATTGCGTAAAAGCTGAAATGACACCTCACATTAGCTTGGTGGACCACACAACCAGCTCAGTATGTTTATGTTTGGACAAGTGCACACCTCACAATGCACCTTCAGTGCCAATGCAGGGAGAAGTGTGCCCATGATGTGAAAATGCTAAGGGTAAGCGTGCATAAAGGTTGGGGTGATAAATGAGAGTGTAGCCTGTCCAACTTGTATGGTAGAGATTAGAGATTACGTTGTGTCGTGGACCTGCTATTTGCAATTAATATTTACCTTTTTTTTTATCGTAACCAAGATCTAACAGCATCGAGCATCTAACCATAACCTTTATTTACCATGACTACAATCTTTCACAAACCTTATATACCATAGCAGCTATCCTGGACATAATATAAACATCATGTGATATTCAGTAGGATTAAACATGCTTTTTCTGATGCATATTTACCACTTTTCTGGCAGAATAAATCAACAAAATTTTATTTTTTAAGATTATCTTTTGGGTTTTTCCACTTTTAACAGATAGGACAGCTAGGTGAGAAAGGGGAGAGAGAGGGGGGGAAGACATGCAGGAAATCGTCACAGGTCTGACTTGAACCCTGGACCTCTGCGTCGAGGCATAAACCTCTCAGTATACGTGCACCTGCTCTACCCACTGATCCAACACGGTCACTCAACTATAAATTATAAATTCTAATGTGTAGTTTTTGAGTAGCTGGGAGTTTAATAAAAATATGCACATATGCACATATTTATACCCCCACGTTACCTTATTGCATATATATATATATATATATATATATATATATATATTAGTAGCAGCTAATGCTAAGTTTTTTGTATTCTGTATTGAGTTATTTTAATTCATGTTATTTCTTGTTCTTATTTCATGATGATATACATTTCTCTTTTCTGGTGATGCTATATAAATATATAATACCGGTCAACAGTTTGGGGTCACTTAGTGATTTCCATTCCACTCCATTATAGAAAGAATACCAGCTGAGATCAGTTGCATTGTTTTTTTAACCAGGGCAGCAGTTTTCAGATTACATTATGTGCTTACATAATTGCAAAAGGGTTCTCCAATGTTTTCTCAGTTAGCCTTTTAAAATGATATATCAGATTAGTAAACAGAATGTGCCTTTGGAACACTGGATGAATGGTTGCTGATAATGGGCAATGTAGATATTGCATTAAAGATCAGCCACTTCTTTCTACAACAGTCAAGAACCCTTTTGCAGTAATGTAAGCATATAATGTAATCTGAAAACTGCTGCCCTGATTAAAAAAACAATGGAACTGATCTCAGCTGGTATTCTGTCTGTAATGGAGTGGAATGGAAATTTCTAAGTGACCCCAAACTTTTGACCGGTAGTGTGTGTATATACAGTATACATATATATATATATATATATATATATATATATATATATATATATATATATATTTATTTTAACTGTGTATGTACTGTACTGTTCCAGTGCAATGCCTGGATAACCTGCTGCTGTAACATAAGAAACAGTAACACTCACACATTTCAAACCAATGTTACACCCTTGCCTGCTAGATGCAGATATTGTAAACTGCACGCTAAAAAACAACTGCCATTGCCCGAACATGGGGTTCCCAAAATCTCCAATATCAACATCATTGTCTGGCAGTAGGGTTGACACAACATGAGGGCCCAGCAAACCATTATAAAAAAGTCTACAGCCCTCCTAGCAGCTTGTGATGTGTAGATCGTGAACAAGCTCTATGATCCGGCTCCTTTAAAGTGCTCATATTATGCTCATTTTCAGGTTCATAATCATATTTAGAGGTTGTACCAGAATAGGTTTATGTGGTTTAATTTTCAGAAAACACTGTATATTTGTTGTACTACACATTGCTGCAGCTCATCTTTTCACCCTGTGTGTTGAGCTCTCTGTTTTAGCTACAAATTGAGGCATCTCACTTCTGTACCATCTTTGTTGGGAGTCGCACATTCGCAGTAAGTACTGCTAGCTTGTCAGTTGCAGTCAGTTGAGTATGAGGGAGTGCCATGCTAGCAGCTAGGCGAGCATTATAACATGTGTTCAGTGTTGGGCAAGTTACTTCCAAAATGTAATACATTATTGATTGCTAGTTACTGCCATTTGAGAGTAATTAGTTATATTACAATATTGTCTCAGAATTGTATTGCTTTACACTACTTTTGTGTTACTTTTGAGTTACTATCACCAAAATAAAAGCGGAAGTATGACTTGGCAGGTAGCTTGTGAATTTCACCACGGGATAAACAAAGTCTCCTCTTTATCCACTATATTCATCTAAATTCATTCATATTATTTAGTATTATTAAACTAAAGCTGCAAAGTAACTAAAGCTGTAAAATAAATAGGTAAGTACATACTTGACTCTGAATTGTGGTGGACTAGAAATAGCCTAATAAGTAGGAGAAAATGAAAATATTCAATTAAAAGCACCTTACAATTGAATCAAAGTAGCCTACGGTAGAGTTATTTTCCACCGCTGAGAAAATGTAATGATATTACGTGTAGCAAGACTAAACATTAATTCCTGACATGTTGTTATCTGTCAGTTGCTCGGGCACATTGCTGTCGGCACTGACAGGACACAGATAGCCTACCGTCTCTTGTTCTGGCTCTGACCACGGGAACAGTGACGGGAAAGCTCGCTTCAATGCAGCGTAAACAACTCCTGAAAGTAATGTCCATGTCGCAAAAAGCCAAAAAGCATAATATGAACACTTTAAGTGAACAATGGGAGCCATCTTCTGTCTGTCTTTTTTTTCTTTTCTCTTTTTCTTGAATTATACAAGACAGAATAATAAGATGATCCTATAACCTATTTGTTAAATACAAATAACCTTGACAAAAACAATCACATAACACCTGTTCTGGCCTCTCTTCACTGGCTCCCAGTGCAAGCTAGAGCTGATTTTAGGGTTCTTCTTTTAACATGTAAGGGCCTGCATGGACTCACACTACCTTATTTATCTGAGCTTGTTACAGCATACACCGGCAAACTCTCTCCGCTCCCTTGATGCTGGTCTCCAGGTCACTCCCCTGGTAAAAAATAAAATAAAAAATCAGCTGGTTATAGAGCATTGTCCTACCGTGCCCCTCATCTAAAGGTACTTTATTATCACATAGTGAAATTCATTCTCTGCATTTAACCAATCCCTCAAGGGATCCATTTACAGCACCCAGGGACAACTCCAGATCTGAGCCAATGCCTTGCCTGACCAGAGAACCTAATACATGTTTTTGATGGTGGGGCAAACCAGAGAAGCCGGAAGAAACCCACGCAAACATGGGGAGAACATACAAACATACAACTGGAACGACCTGGATTCAAACCCAGAACCTTGTTGCTGTGAGGCCACAGTGCTAACCATTGGGCCACCACGCCGCCTGTGGAGTGGCCTCCCATTACATGTTAAAGAAGCTAACTCAGTTGACATTTTTAAATCTAGACTGAAAACCCACCTCTACTCATTATACTATAGCCAACCATAACACACCATCCTTTCTGCGTCCTTCACAAACAAACCTTTTCAAATATATACACATATTGTCTTATTGTTTATTATTCCTGCTTTAATGCTGTTTAATTGTTTTGTTGCTGTCTGTTATTTCTATGTTCCTTTATTTGTAAAGTGCACATAGTGATTTTACGTTCTTCTTTTCCTAAACCCAACCGGAGCTCCAAATGCAACGTCCCATTCTGGTGTAGACATACATGGCGTAAACATACACACGGATAGCTCCAAATGCAACGTCCCGTTCTTCTGCGTAGACATACACGCAGATAGCTCACAATGCGTACAGATAAAACGCGCCACTTGGCTTTAGAGCGTGTATGTTTACGCAAAGTCACGATATCACGTTGGTCAGAATGTGACTTTTAGGCAACTTTTCATTTTCATCCCAACTTTGCATGTTTTGGTTAATTGCCCAGTTTGAGTTTTAGCAGTGTGTGTAATTTGCATGTGGTTTTATTGGTAGACGTGGTTCATGTTTTAACAGTTATTTTTTGCATGGTTTGGTGGATTTGCTGTGTTTTCTTAATTGTTTGTTGGACTGGGAATCAAGGTTATGAGAAGCAGCTGATTGCCTGGACCACACCCCCCTCCACAGCTCAGGATTTGCCACAGGATAGTATGATGTGCTTGTTAAAGATGGATGTGAAACAGGTGCAGATGAGAAGAAGGACAAAGAAAAAGAATTATGGGTGTGACCGGCTGGAGGACAGTTTTGTTTTTAAGTACTTTTTATGCTGCCCAGAAGTAACCTGTTTTAATTTGATATAAATTATTAAAGAATCATCCTACGAAACAGTGGAAACACTTTTTTTGCTGGTAAAATAGGACCTCACCCAACCGTGTCACACATGGCAAGACATGCACGGGCAAAAAACAAAGCTTAACCAGTGTGTAACAGCAAAAACAAATAAACCCATAAACAGAGTGAGGATCAAAACAACTGTGAGTGTTCGCTCATGTGTTTGAGCCACTGCAAGGAGAGGCAGCAACACTTTTGAGAGGTTGAAGAGAGTAGACGTGCTGCGCCAGGTTAAGATGAAGATGACAGCGAGCTGTACAACCTCAAACACAGCTTTGGACTGAAAAGGTCAGGTCACTATTGTGGGGGAACTTATTGAAACCAACAGGTGTGAGAAACCTGAGCCGCCCGCCATTGAAACTGACTGTTTGGAAATGAGTGATCTTTAAAGCAGGAGGTGAGCTGACCTAACCACAGGGACAGACTCAGAGGATACGAGTGGCAGCGAATGTTGAATCATTCTAACTACAATAAAGGTGGTAAGTAAACAACACTGAATGTCACGTATTCAGACCAAACTCGGATGAGGCTTTTAAGCAATTTGACATATGTGATGCAGCCAACTAAGGTTAAAAAGGAAAAGGAACAACACATTATTTGTTAGGTGATAAGTGGCAGCATGAAGCCGTTCAAAGCAATTTCAGGTGACGACATATGTGAGTCTTAGAGCTGTCTTCAAGAAAAAATACTATGAGAGGCCGTATAGGACATAATTCATACTTGGTCTCTCATACAACACCATAACCTCACATTAATACCATTATACTCTCACATATATACCATCATACTCTCACATATATACCATTATACTCTCACATATATACCATTATACTCTCACATACATGCCATTATACTCCCACATATATATACCATGATACTCTTGCACATAACCTCACATATATACCATTATACGCTCACATATATACCATTATACTCTCACATACATACCATTATACTCTCACATATATATATATATATATACCATTATACTCTTGCACATAAACTGGCATTCCCTTTTATAAGGCATGGATCCCCGACCCGAGGCCGACGGGTCCCGACGGTACCCGACGGGCCGGGTTCGGACAGATATTTAGAAATGATGGTCGGGGTCGGGTCGGGCTTGGTCACATCAGCGCGATAAGGCATTTGTTGTAAAATGGTGCTGCGGCTCCTTTTAAGAGAGCTCTGTGTGTGTGTGTGTGTGTGTGTGTGTGTGTGTGTGTGTGTGTGTGAGTGTTAGTGTGTGAGGTAAGTGGGCAGAAGAGAGAGAGCCTAGAGAAAGAGGAAGCATGCGTGTTGTAGATCATGCAACCGGAGCAGAGTTAGTGGTTATTCGTTATAACGTCGGCCCTGGAGGTAACCAGTCTCTCCTGGTTTTCTGATCACGGTCGGAAACGAAGCGATCAGGAAAGGTTAACCCATTGAACATGTTAACAGCTGATTAACGTGCGCTTGTTGCCCCGTGTGCGCTGATGCGCTCATCTGTTGACATTTCCGAATGCCTTCCTACAGTTGCTTAATAAAAGCTTTCCACAAACGTAGCCTACATGTGTCATTAGTATGTCGGGCTCGGGTCGGGCTCGGACACAAATTTCTGAATGCATGTCGGGCTCGGGCCGGGTTTGGACACGGCTCTGTCGGACACGGGCCGGCCTCGGACAGAAAAATTCGGCCCGATCCGGACTCTACCCTTTTACATGCACAGTCAAACTTTCCTTTATTTCCTATCATACTCTCTTACACAGATTGCTATTCTCTCTTACACACACAAAATACCCTCTTATATGCACCATCATACTAAAGTATGACAATATATGTAAGCGAGACAAATAGTATGTGTGAAACAGAGAATACTTGCTTATGTGAGAGAGTTTGATTGAAACAGAAGGCAGTTTGATTGAAAAGGAAATAGTAGCCTACTACATTTTCAGTTCCTGATTGGCTTATAAATGAAGAAGAAGGATTTCGGGTACATGTAGCTAACGGCTCACCTTCCCTATCAAGACGAGACTATTACATGACATGTTGAATACTCCAAATGCTGTGATTTCATTGTCAGAAATGTTGGATCAAAGACGACGGCCATTCACAGGGGCTATTTCTAAAGCTAACGTTGACGATGAAATGCGCCGGCTCTTCAGACCTGGATCAGGTGCATCAAGGAGCGGCAGCAGCACTCCGTCAGGAGCTAGTCTTAATGGTAGTCAAGTGATGCAACCCCGATATCAAGATGCAGTTCGTACAAATGAACTGCATCTGTATGAAAGAGCGCTTCAAAGTGAAACAGTCCTGCAGTTTAAATCTGTGTCCATGATCACTTCTTGTCACCTCTTTAAACCACCTTGTTACCTCCCAGCCTATGTGGGTAGCCTACCAGTTGGTTGCAAGTCAGCACCCTCACCAGTTAATCCCACACACTTGACCATCAAAAAAGGTCTAGTATGAGGATATGATTGTGGGACTACTACTACTACTACTACTACTACTACCAATCCTAATAATAATCATAATAATAATGATTGTTATGCCAATTATGACATTCTTTGTGCATTATTTTTTAGGTCTACTACCCAGAATCACCCTACTTTCAACACGAATGTTGTATTGTTACATCATCCAGAACGGAGTGAAGTTTGCAAGCACAAAACCAGAAGAAGGCTTCATGAAAGCCTGTATGCTTTAAACAAATAATAATTGTAAAGCAGAGCTTTTTTCTGGGTCTGGAGCACAGTTTTCATGGTTTGGTCAATTTGTTTACCCCCTTTATTTTTTTATTGATTTTTTTGATTACATTTTTGTCATTTACTTTTCCCTTTTTGGGTTTCTTTTGTTGTAGTTTAACAGTTCAGATTCAGAGGACAGAATGACCTCACAGCTACCACTGCCAATCAGACCAACAACTTTATGAATACAAGGGCTAGGGGAGCCCAACTTGCAACAACACAGCAGGTTTCTTGGTATCCTTTCACAAGGAGAGCCAGAGCGAACCATCCCTCTGCATCACAGCAAGGGTCCAGTGACACCATGACCAGACCGAACCAGTACGTGGAAAATGTTACCACAGTTAACCAGATTCAATCAGCCAGCAATGACGACTATACAACCTACCTTTTGATCATGGGTTCCATTTCAGATTTTTCTTCTGATGACGAGGAAATAAGCCAAGCTATCATGATTCATGTGTAAGTGACTGGGTAGTATGACATTGTTAAATGAGTAGATGTTACGAGTTAACTATTATTATATTATAGTATATTTTTATACCAAAACACTGGAATGCATTTACCACATCATATGATTATAATTTCATCTCCCCAATATTTTAATATATTTTTTATTTAGTTTTAGGCTAGGATAGGTATTATGCTGTTGTTTAATGTCATGTTAATTTAATTGTGCACCCTTTGTTTTAAACAATTTCTGTAAATGAGTATTACTTTATTATTTATCTGGCAATGGACCTTCTCGATGAAACACTTTTTGGAATGTTTTTTTGCCATATAGGTTGTAGAAATTAATCTACAAACACATGATGTTTTTTTTGACTTGATGCACATCAACAGCAGTAAAGGGGGTTAAGGTTACATGAAATGCGATATCGCAGGTTTCAGATATGTCGTAAACCATGAGAGTTGAGAAAAATCAACAACAAATAGGTTAAGCAAGTTAGGAACACATTCTGGTTCTGTAAAAATATGTACCATGGTTGCGGTTCTTTTTTTTCATTGTCGACATTTCAATTACAATTTTTCCACAGGCATATTGATGGAAACCATAAACTAGTGAGGTGGAGGATGGTCTTTCATGGATGTGTTGATGGCTTTAGTCGGACCGTCATATACTTGCATTGCCTCAGTAACAGAGCATCAAGTGTATTGGAACTACTGTATTTTGCACTGGTGTACAGAGCTTTGGCCTTCCCTTAAGAATACGCTGTGACCATGGCATGGAGAATCACAGTGGTGGCCCGGT
This sequence comes from Perca fluviatilis, assembly GCF_010015445.1. Classification (NCBI taxonomy): domain Eukaryota; kingdom Metazoa; phylum Chordata; class Actinopteri; order Perciformes; family Percidae; genus Perca; species Perca fluviatilis. The sequence continues at coordinate 27,709,967 of NC_053123.1, read as the reverse complement.
ATATGCTGGAGAGAAGGGGATTAAACAGACGCAGTGTCCACAATCAGAGGATAGAGCGGTTGTGGGCAGAGCTAAATAGAGTTGTGTCGTTTCACTTCACTTCAGTTCAGTTTGCCTTCAAGGAAAATGAGAGGGCAGACTGGATTCTACAGATGAACTCCATTTGTTTTGTTTTGTTTGTTTTGTCTTCACTACATCTACTTGCCAAGAGTTCAGAGAGCGGCTGCGGGGTTCCGAAATCAGTGGAACAACCATGGATTATCTACACAGCTAGGACAAACCCCTCTACAACTGTGGCAGAGAGGGGTTCTTAACAGTGCTAGAGCTGGTAATTTGGCAATTGTCATTTTTGCAATTACAATTGGTGACTATTTGATTGGCCTTGGCCTTCACAGATGCTGGGGGAATAGAGGAGGAGAGCAAAAGCATTTGATCTATTCATCCATCTGCATGGAAATCAATAGGCTCTGTCTCGCTGACACACCTCCAGTGTCCACGCTCACTTTTTTTTTTTTTTAACCACAGGAGATCTGCCCAGTGGTTGAGTCCCACTTCTGCAATAAACACAGTCATCTGCATAAATCCAAATGAAATGACACATTCAAACATTAAAGATTATTATTCCTTAGAAAATCCCCAGTCTCAGAAATACTGCTGTGATACAAGATTAGAACAAGTTGAGTATGAGGAGGAGGAACTAAGACATAGACTGGAAGCGGTGAAGTTTTGCAGAGCTTTTTTAGGTATACAGTATAGCAGGTGTTGCTCTCCAAATGAGCCTAGTGGCTTTGCCCCTGACTTTATTGCCTGCTTGTTAACCTTTTAGATGGCAATGAAAATTTTGTTCTGCTCATTGTTTTTGTGCCTTCTGATTTATAAGTTTGCTCTCCTGTATATTTATTTGCAGAGGCGAAGCAGGTGCACTTACTGTACAATCTGCTTGTGCTATAAGCTATCAAAAGGAGGTGACTATCATCTTGGTTTATCTGTGTTTTTTATGCCCAACGCTGTAAGCACGCGCTGCCAAAAAACCACCATAGGTATGCGGCCGAAACTTGTGTGAAAGAATGCGCACGGTATATTTTGTGGAAGATGAGATAGTGGAAGATATATGGAAACAAAATAAAGTGGTAACATGGAAAATAAGGTAGGTTGTGGATTGTGTATTTGCCTTCTCGATGGAGTGCTATGCAGCAGGTTAATTGAGAGCAAACTTCAAGATACTTTGTAAATGACCAATATGTAATGATTCTTAATTATTTATGAATTTACATATTGACCACTTTCTGAACGAGTGAAGTGTGGTTAGGCCAAGTGGCATAGAACTAATACCACATGTAAATTACTTATTATATATAAATAAATCACTATTTTGATGATTATGGTGGATCATAGTGATTTTTTTAATGTAACCACCAAAGTAAAAAGTAGCTTGATTCTGCAGTTCCCCTCAGCTCTACGTCTCAGAGGTTTGTGTCTTTCAGTTCATTGTTTGATTTTACGTTTGACTGTAACTTTGTAAAACATTGTAATTTCACTTGCGGGATTAATAAAGTATAAATTATTAAATTATTAATGTTTTGGTTCACAAATCTCATCTTGTGTTGATCCAGATGCAGCGGGCAGCTGTTCTTCGCAAACAAGCTCTGATAAAGCCACTGCTACCAGTATCAAACGGCTAACAGACAAATTCAGCAACTAGCTGTTGAACATAGCTAAGCATTAAACTGTTAAAGAATCAGATCTTTCGTTCAGAAGTCTGTCGAGCCAAAACAGATATAGATAGATAGATAGATAGATAGATAGATAGATAGATAGATAGATAGATAGATAGATAGATAGATAGATAGATAGATAGATAGATAGGGAAGGTGGGCCGTTAGCTACATGTACCCAAAATCCTCCTCCTTCATGTATAAGCCAATCAGGAACTGAGAATTTAGTACTATTTCCTTTTCAATCAAACAGCCTTCCGTTTCAATCAAACTCTCTCACATAAGCAAGTATTCTCTCTTGCACATCCTTTTATTCTCTTACATTTACACAGTAATTATGGTTCTTACATATAACTATTCTTATTCACATAGACTATTACTCTTACTTACATATACTATCATTCTGTTTCACACATACTATTTGTCTCTCTTACTTATATTGTCATACTTTAGTATGATGGTGCATATAAGAGGGTATTTTTGTGTGTGTAAGAGAGAATAGCAATCTGTGTAAGAGAGTATGATAGTAAATAAAGGAAAGTTTGACTGAGAATGTAAAAGGGTATGCCAGTTTATGTGCAAGAGTATATATGTGAGAGTATAATGGTATATATGTGAGGTTATGGTGTTGTATGTGAGACCAAGTTTGAATTATCTCCTATATGGCCTCTCATAGATGCTGTTTGTGATCGCTCAGTCTAACAGATTGCATGATTTCTAAATCAGTTAAAAAGAAAGAAATCAATTGGAATATAATGTAAAATAGTCAATGTGTATGTTTACATGCACACCAACATTCCACTATTATTCCGAATATGACAATATTCCGAATTTGATACAGGTCAAGTAAACAGCATATTCCGGTTGAATATTCCGAATAAGGCCTTTTTCCGAAATATAGCATTTTCCGATTAAGACGTGGGATATTCCGGTATTATTCGGGTTTTAGAGGCATTTTTTGGACATCTAAACAGCGCATTTGGAATATGCGTCTCAATCTGGGTTTTTAGCGCAGGCTTATGGCCAGCTCTGTGCGTTGCTATGGTTGCTGTACAAAAATTGCTGTGTTATTCTCCCAAACAAAGAGTTTCTGGGACAGGATGCATGTGGTTCACAATGTTCCCCTATTTCACAGTGTTGCTGATGGGATGGATGTTCCTGTTGTGTTGTTATCAAAGACTTGGATATCAACAGGTTTTTGAATATGTGTGCACATCGCTACGACTAGCTTTTCAAGAAGCTGGTTGAAGGAATTAAAGAGGGACGCTGTGTTCGCACGGTCCAACAAGTCCGCTGCTGCTGGAACACTGGAACATTTTTTTATTTTGCACAGCTACATGTAAACGGGAATATAGCGGAATTAGTGCATGTTGCTAAACTAGTTAGACATTTACAACAGTTAGCAGCTAGTCATTGATGTGGCAGACAACGGTTTAGGCAATTACACTCTGTTAACACATAACATCTTTGTAAATCAAAACAAAAAGGATAGAATCCGGGAGACTATCCGCTGGTGGCGGAGCAAAGCAAGTAGGTGGAAAATTGAACCTCTCAGCTGAATCTCAATCTGAAGATCATTGCAGTGGTGATGGGGGAGGTAGGGGCCTGAAGGACAGGATCATGAAGATATTTATAGAGCAGCACTCAAGAACTGATTGGTTTATGCAACAGAAGAAACCGGTGTTTGGCCGGATGTGTGAGGGATTTGGAACTGCATGGAAAAGGGTATAACAGTGACGGAGAAGCTGAGATGAGGATTGCTTTCAGTCTATATTACTAAACGTTTGTGGAAGCGTTGTTTCATTTATAGTCCTTTTTAAAAAGCTTAAAAGAATGTATGGTTCATCTCTGAACTGTTGTCTTTTAATCAGAAACATTTTTGAATGCAAATGTGTATGTGTGCAGTTTTGTTTCACTTATCAGCTCAGTTATTCACAAAATAAGAACATTTAAAGTTCAGCATTTGACTTTTTACTTTTCATTTGGCTTTATACGTAGCTTTCACTGCATCTTCGGTCAATCTCTGTGTTTTTAAAAGTGTTGACTTTGCATTATTTTGTAAATTAGTACTAAATATGCAGTAAGTATATTTATAAAAAAAACTTAAAAAGGAAAGCTACATACACCTAAGAAGCATTTGAATGTCAGACGTAACCAGACACACTCCTGACACTCTCCTGCAAAATCAATTAATGAGGTCATTTATAATTTAAAAGCATTGACCTGCAACAGCAGCTTTACTTGTTTAAGGACTTAGTTGCTTTTTTGTGTGAGAAGCAGTCCATGTAATCTCACTTGTGCAGGAAAAAGCCTAGTGCACTGCAGTATTTGCTCTATAGTTTGTCATGCTAAGGCTCTGGAGGCCAATACTTTATTTTGTAAATGAGCATTTACATGTACTGTTGAGACACAACTGCTGATTGTGTAAAAAGTGTTAAAAGCTTCAGTGTCTGGTGTTTCTGTTGATGAAAAAAAAATGACGCTATGTTTAGTTACAATTACTTTTTCCCTAACAATCTTGTAATTGTTATGTACAACATAACTGATCTGATAAAACAGAGGGATAGAAGAAGAAAGAAAAGCTTCTTGAAACTCACAAATTAGTTATTCTCCCAAGTGTAGTAAACAAAGTGAATTTCTGCGACAGGATGCATGTGGTGCACAATGTTGGCCTATGGACATGTATGCAGCGCATTCCGAATATGCATCTCAATCAGCGGTTTTACCACAGGCTTAAGGCCGTTTTACGGTTGTCAACTCCACGCCGTAGCTACGGCGTCGCTCCTACGGCGTCGTGACCTTTCAGAGTTCTGCGTCGGGGTTGAACGTGTTTCTTTGCAACATGGTGCATTTCACCACCAGAACACTAGAGGGTGTGTGCTTTCCGGAGGGTCAATCGCAAAACTCTTTGACAGTTTGTTTTGTTTCCGCTTTTTTCATTTCCGAAAATGGCGAGCGAAAGAGAGAGAGTGTTGTTGGAGCTGGAGATGATCGGCACTGAACAACAAATGATTTTATTGCAAATGCTAAATCGCAGAAGGAAAAGAAGACTTCAGCGAAGGTGGTCTGTACGACCAATGAACGAAGAGAGGCCAACGATGGGCGAATTTGTTACGGTTGTTCGACCGCTGAGGGACTTGGACGAAGAAATACACTTCAAGTATTTTCGGATGTCGAAAGGTCAATTTGGCGATCTTGCTCATCGTTTAAAACCTTTAATACATCATCAGAGCACACACCGTATGCCTATTGACGTATGAAAGACTACAATGAGTTATTCTCCCAGGTGTAGTAAAGAAATAGAATTTCTGGGACAGGATGCATGTGGTGCACAATGTTCCCCTATTTCACAGTGTTCTGATGGGATGGATGTTCCTGTTGTGTTGTGATGAGATGCAGCATGTCCATTAGTGCCATGGTTACTCAAACCTTCTTCTGAGAATATGGCAACAGGCTACATTACACTGGCTTAGTAGAGCAGAACTACAGTGGAGAGAACATTTGGACATGTCAAGGTGAGATGGAGATGTTTGTTGAAGGGGTGTGATTCCCACATTGACACCATTAGTGTTGCTGCATGTTGTGCACCTCACATGAGTAATAATGTGATGATGGAGATTAAATGTTTTTTTCCCTGACACTGTTAGGAATGCAACACGTTCCTCTGATCTGTAGATCCACTGCAACACACATTTTATAATATTTTTCCAACCATCAGTTCAAATATTATTTGTTATATTTCAATTTGTATGCCAGTGTGAGCCTAACGCTGGAATTGTGCTTCTCCAAAGTTACAGTATGTGTTAACACCTCTGCAATCCTACGCAGAGAAAGGTGTTATGGGTAACCATAAATGGCCCACAGAGGAGCCGAGCAAGGTAATTGTTGATCCAACAAAATGTACAGCATACAAGCAGAAAAAAACAGCCATGCAAACATATACGAGCAACTCGTCTGCCAGTGTAAGAAGGAAAAAAAAAAAAAAAATTGGTCAAAAATGAATCGGTGTGTGTATATATATATATATATATATATATATATATATATATATATATATATATATATATATATATATATATATATATACACATACACACACACACGTATATATACATTCACCTGGGAGAATATATATTTTTTTTTTATTCAAAATCTTGATCACGCTTTTTAGTGGAATTCTGAGATTCCTTTGGGCATTTTTGCTTTTTGCCCACCTTAATTTACGACACTGCCCCTTGTATGTTTGCTATAGCTGCAGCCCGGAGAAGCATCATTCTACCTTAAGATCAAAAAGCTAATATCTTATTACAATGAGTATGAACATGTGCCTTACTTTTTAACTGTCAAGTAATTTCAAGTTTGGGAATGAAGTTGGCTGTGGCCCAGGAGGTAGAGTGGGTTGTCCGCAGGGTTGGCGGTGCGATCCCTGGCTCCTCCTGTCCACATGCCAAAGTGTCCTTGGGTAAGACCCTAAACCCCAAATTGCTCCTGTTGGGCATGGCAGCAGCTTGCATAGTAGCCTGCTGCCGTCAGTGCGTGGCTGTGTGTGAATGGGCGAATGAGAGGCAAACTTTTTAAAGCGTTGAAGATACAAGTCCCATTTAAATACAATCCATTTACCAAGTTTGGATTTCTCAAAAAAATTCAGCTTAAGTTGTAATTATCAGTATTTCAAATGCAATGCTACTCTTTCATTTATCATTAAGTTATAATAATTACTACAGATAATTACAGAATACCCCTTACCCAACTCCTACTCCAATATATAATGGATTAAACTCAACAATGTGGGCACCCAAACATCACATCCATACTGTTAACATCTCATTCAAAAACAGAGGAAATTAATCTGCAGCTACAACAGACTCAACTCTTCTGGGAGGACTTTTCACAAGATTTTGGAACCCGCCTGCAGGGATTTGCTCTCATTCAGCCACAAGAGCATTAGTGAGGTCGAGCACTGGTGTTGGGTGATAAGGCCTGGTATTCAATGGGCTTTAGATCAGGGCTCTTTGAGGAAGTTCTTCTGCACCAAACTCAGAAAACCATTTATGACCTCGCTTTTTGACTACAGTCTTATAGAAAACAGGAAAGAGACTTTCCCAAACCTTGGCCTCAAAGTCAGGCAGCACACTATCTGCATGGTAAGCTGTCGCATTAAGATTTTTTTTAAATTGAAAAATCCCAGGTCACAAAACACGGCCTTCGCACCAATAATTCAAAATGTAAAAGACATGTCTGCATAGTTCTGGCCATTCAGTGTATATTTTTCTAAAATCTATATGCATTCATTATTTGATACACCTAAAAATGCAACCACCGCAATGCATTAATGGAACTGTGAATGACTGCGGTGTACTCATAGTTTGTACATGGGATGTTATGGGATCTACAGAGGCCCTCTCTCGCTTGTAAGTGGATTTTCTGTGTGCTCCATTTTTGTGAGGATTGTTTATTGGCAGCCCTCACCGTCTCAGCAGTTCCAGCTGTGATAGATGAGCCAGGTGGCACGCTCCAGCATGAGAGAGAGAGAGAGAGAGAGAGAGAGAGAGAGAAAGAGAGAGAGAGAATTGCTGCTCCATCATTTCTCATGACCTTACATGGCTGATTATGCTGCTGCAGATCCCTGCCTGCCATCACTCTAACAAAGCAGCCTCATTTGCATAAACTCACTTAATGATCACATTTTCTCATCAAGGCACTGTAAAGTATTGCATGGTTTTTCTGCAAAACTGACTTGACTTGACCAATGGTCTGAGCTTTGTGTGTTTTGTTGTGCACTAAATGGCTCATGATGTGTGTAGAATCGTTAATGTGCTATCAGAAAAAAAAGCGGATGCCAGCTACAAGATGTGATTAAGATGAAGAACTTGAGAGAGGCGTCTTGGATGACAAAGTGGTTGGGTTTTTGCCGATTCCTCCTCTACGGCTGCTGACTGGCTGTCGGTTAGAGCCTGGCCTGTGAGATCAGATAACTGCAGGGAGGAGAGAGTCTGCCAATCAACAGCAGCCACATACATTTTGTTCTGCAGGGATGTGGTACTATAGAGCAGGAGACGGTATAGAGAGGACAGCAATAATTCAGCAACAGAGGGCGGCTTTCCTTAGGGAATGCTTGCTTCATAAATATATATTTTTACACGAGTTTATATGGATTTATACCATGGCAACAGAGCTAGGGGACTGATAATTGGCCTCACAGCTTTGATATAGCATCCTCATCAGTGTTCTAAATGAACACTCACGGTTGGAAATGCTGCTAGTTTTAGAGTCTGGAGAGTAGCTTATTTTCATTCTACAGGACAATCCACACCACAAGCAAAATTTTCTGTGTGTCTGCAACAATGTCTCCAAAACATTACAATTATATACTTATATTTTGCAACAGAAAAATACATTAATACAAGAAAGAAGCAAATAAATATAATGTTTGCCAGATTATATTTATTATCAACACAATAAGGACACAGAAAAAAACGTATTCAACACATATTTGATTTGTTTTCCCTTCAATATCTGCTGGTGGCAAGTAAAGCAGGATTAATGTAAGAGCCAAAACTGACTATAAATAATAGTTTGTTATTATGTGCATATTATTATGTAGGACTGTTAAATTGAATTATTATGATAATTCTGTTTATTGTTATGGGGAATTGTGCATTTGATGTTTGGATAGTGGGTTTATGTTTCAAAATGTGTGTGAGACTTTGTTACCACATGTTCTATAAATGAACCCAGGGTGCTAGCAGAGCACAAACCTGACTAGATAGTGTAGAAGAAAGTCATCTAAGGTACGACTGTAACAAAAAAGGTGCTTCACACAAAACAAATATCATATAGGCAGGCTGTTCTCAAAAACCAAACGTACATATAGCTACGAAAAGTTAAGCACTATAATTCAGAAGCATTACACATATTCAGTCTTGAATAAAGTATTTGAAAGCAGTACTTGAGTAAAAATACAAGTATCTTACCAGAAAATGACTTTGGTAGAAGTTAAGGTCAACTTTCAGAATATTACTTGAGTAAAAGTCTTAAAGTATCTGGTATTTACTGTACTTAAGTATCAACAGTAATTTTATGATATTAAATGTATTTAATTATAAGATGTAAAAATAACCAAAAAAACATTGATTATGAAGTTTATTGTGGCTTCCGTAAAGCACAATATTCAGGGCTTCCACACCTTCTTAAACATCTTATGTAACGATCTAAGCACACAGCGTGAAGCGCAGGTGTGCTTAGGGCGTGTGGGAATCCCCTTTTGCTAGTTTAACGGCAGGAAAAATGGTCCGTGCGCCAGGCGGATGGTTCAAAAGGGTTGTACTTAGTGTCTTCATTAATCATAAGTGTGTGTTTTGGGCGTAACATGCAATAAACCAATCAGAGTTTCATCTCCCATTCCCTTTAAAAGCCAGGCGCGTTTGTACCTTGGCGCATAGCTATTATGATGGCAGATTTACACCGTAATATTTTTTATTTTTAATCTTCTGCAAGTTTGTGTGCTGCTGCTCGTCCCTGTGTGTGTAACAAGCATAGTGTGCACGCGCTGTGCATAAGCCTAGGTACATTTCACTAATGCGCTGTTAAAATAACAATGAAATGCTGCGCTATTGACTTTAGAACAGGTTTTTGTTGGTCAATGACGCGATCACTTCCTGCTGCCTCAAGATAGCAATACACCAAGAATGCACCTGAACACACCTCCCTGTTAGACCAGCACACCCATGGGCGCAAAGATGGTATTGCTATTTAAACGACGTGGGCACTGGACGGGAAATTGACAACTGCGTCGGTCTTAAACTAGCAAAGATAACTTGCGTCGGGCTTTGCGTGGCGCCGGGTGCAAGATAGGGCCCCTAATTCAAAGTCTGACATCAGCAAAGAGAAAAACTAATTATTAAAAAGAAATTCTTCACTCAAACGTACGAACACATTTCTTGCAAGTAACGAGTAACTAAGATGCTCAGCAGAAATGTATCGGAGTGAAAGTATACATGTTATTTAGGATACATAGTGGAGTAAAAGTGAAAGTTTCCAGAAATATAAATAACGGAGTAAAGAACAGAAATGTGAAAATTCGACTTAAGTACTTTGAATCCAACATTGTTTCTGGAGCATAATGATCTCTTTAAGCCACATGCAGACAGGCTTTCAGATATTAGATGGACATACATATTACAATAAAAACTGCAACATTGCCATTACTTACTTTGTAAAAAGCAGAATTGCACTCTCTCTGATTTTGGCGATGACCACAGCATCACAGTTTACCAGGGTGATGTCATATAAATTATTGATCAGTGCAGTGGACATGACAGTTTTCAATAAGACTACATGTGGTTGATTCATTGATTCCATCCCCGAGGCTTTATGTCAATGAACTGGAAAGCTCTTAGTGAAGCTGTGGAAACTTTGATCGATCCCCGTAGACATAGTTAATTAGGAAATCTGTTCTGTGAGACGGACGAGTGACAGAAATAAAATAAAAAAACAGAACAACTCTGTCTCCTGAAAAAGTCTGTTTAATACAACTACTGTATGTTTTTGTCAAATACATTTTGGCCTGGATTATGTTCACTAGCACCATTCTTTTCAGTCCACGAAGCGAAGTGTTATGTTGTATGATGGTGGTCGCAGTGGATTGTGGGAGAACAAAGCCCACTAGAGACCGAACGTTGTGTCCTGTCCCACATGTGTTTAAATTCAGACAACTAAAACACTTAGGGAGACATCGTGGTGAACCTGACTTTCTTCACGATAGAATGTAAACATACCCATAAAAATGTTAATTGTAGGGGCATAATCAAACTTAAATCACTAATCCCTTTAAAACAAAAGGTAGAATATTTTGACTCATAATCCAATATTTAGTAATAAGAATAACAAAACAAAGGTATAGAGATCCTTTCTTTTTTTATGGCATCTACATTGATTCAAGTTTTCAATTCTCACCAACAAAGGTGAATCCCACTGAGCTTTACTCTAAAAAGAGAATATTTGAAAATATCCAACCTGTCTGCACGCATTCTCATGAATGGGTTCGTAGTACGAAACTGTATGAATACCAATTAGTTTTTCGCCAGGAAGCAAACTCCATTCCTCCAACTCCATAGTGTTGTAATGTAACGGAAGTACAAATACGTTGTTACTGTATTTAAAAAAAATCAGCTTTGCAAATGTTTTACAGGGAAAGAAACAAGTTCAACAAATGTGTTCACTCAGGGATACACACAGTGCATGTTGGTGAGTAACGCTGAATGTAAACAGAACTTCTGTTTGTTTACAAGAAAAAACCAGAGGGCACCTTTAATGAGCAGCGGCAGAGTGCAGTGAGTGCTTTGGAGACACTTTTTGCCCTTAGTCTTGCCTGCATACATGCTTGTTGTCAAGATTGTTGGGGCAGTAGGCAGCCGGATATTAAGACCTGCACACACTACTCACACAAAACGGCAAATAAGCATTTATGATGCATTTTAATCATTGACAGTTAATAGTGTCCTAACCCTATTGGTCAGAAATACGTTAGTAAAGCACATGTATCTTTAGTAAAGATGCAAATAAAACTATTACAGCAGTCCTAGTGTTTTTTTTTACCTTTGTGCCTAAGGGGTTTTTCATATTGAGGGGATTTTGCCAGAGATAAAAGTAGAATCAGCAAAGTAATAAATATATAATAACAGCAGCATCGAGGAGTGAAAATAGTCCTCAGCGGGTGCCTTGTTTATCAGAGCATTATATCCCTCTGTGACAGGTCTGAGTGGCAATGTGCTATTATGTTTGAAGGGAGGACAAGACCGAGTGTTACCTTTGACGATGTGATTAGATAAGGTATCAAACTGTTCATATGATGCAAGCTTCAACCAGCTTGCACACGAGCAGGCGAGTTTCCAGAGTTATTTATTATTGGTGGCAGCAGTGAGGAGGACTGTAAGTCTTTTAAGATTCCAGTATACTCCAGAATATGAAACGGTTCCTCTGCTGTCAAATATTGTGTTTGTCAGTGTTTTGTGCCAGAAGCTGCAGCAGTGCACCACTCTTTTATTTATTGTACAAATAACAAGAGCAGGGTTCAGGAGAAGACCAGGGATTTGATTTATATTGTATTCAAAATGTTTTGTCAGCAGTAATGGTGAATATATTAGAAAAATAGTGTAAGGCTGAATGTGGGTCATGGATAGTATGTTTTACTAACAGACGAATATAAATCATAGAGGAAATCCTTTTTGTTGAACTGTCTAAAATTTCTGTTCGTAATCAATGTTGATGGCCTTTTCATTGCTAGTGTTTCTGACAAAAAAAAAACTACTGCAAATTGATCATCTGGAGCAAGGAACACAAGCAGGGTAGTTCTGGGGTTTGTTTGTAAGGCTACGTCTCATATCGTTAAATCGCATCCACGTTTCCTTCACTTCTTTACTTCCTCGCGTCTTAGTCCGTCCAGCCTAGGAAGCATGGGAGAGAAGTGAGGAAATCATGCGAGGAGAGAGGAAACAAGGAACTGAAGCGTCACGTGAATATGTCAGCTGCACGGGCGGAGTTAGAGACGTCTTTCAGCTGCACCGCTTCCGGGAAGGCTGCTCTCGTGTATCCTTGGTCATAGCCCCTCGGAGATCCATCCTCCATCCTCGCTCCTCGGGGCAGAAATACGAGCTTTGAGACGGCCTTCATGAAGGAGGTCTAGAACAATTTTCCGGTTCAACCGTGTAGCGAGAAACGAGGAGCGAGGAGGAGCTATCAAATAAGAGACATGAGATTCAGCCCTTGTGTTGTGGGATGTGCCTCTCCCTCATTCCTTGTGTTTCTAATGTTTCCCCCTCCCTGTTTGTGTTTCCTGTGTGTCTTTAGGTCTCGTTCGAGATAAGCCAGGCCTGCGCAGAATTGATCACCGGTGATTGCCGCACAATGCATGCCGATTAGATTTGTGTCCGACTTGATCCCGACTTGCTCTGACGTCATGCACACGTGGGCAACGATAACCCTCAAAAGATCAAGGTGGCAGCAGGTTTTTAAATCAGCCGACGCAGTTGCTTTTCACCAACTGCAAGACCCAGGGCATATTGGGTCTTGCAGTTGTCTCTCAGCTGATTTAACAGCTGATTGGTTCAGAATCGACTCAACATGATGACGTTGTTTATAAACGTTTTATTGATTTTGAATTGGAGGGGTTATAATTGCTATTTGTCAGATTTAAAGGCTTGATCTTTAGAGAACACATGTTGATTGGCTGATGGTGACGTTTAGAAGTCAGAGAGACCGTTCAGATTACGGATCATCTACAGTCTGTTGTTTATTCACATCAGCAACAGATCGCCTGTTGAGCATTTTAACAGCTACTCTGTCTTAATAAAAACAACTAGAGACTGTGTACAAGCTGATATATGGCTCTGATACGATTTTATCTAATCGGAATCGGACCTAACAGGATGTGAGTGTTTTTGGTGACTTATTGTTCAGACTGAAGGCTGTCGGAAACGACTGGAAACTGTCCGACTTGACCGCGGCCTTTTGTCAAAGCGCACTGCTGCTGCCGCCTGCTCTCGTCCACTTTACATGCGAGGCGCAGCTCATCTTGAACGAGCCTTTTGTCTGTGTCTGTGGGCATGGCACGTCCCTCACTCACCCAGTTTCTGATTGCTGTCAAGCTGATCCACCTACTCCAAGCTCCACACCTGTAGCCCATCCACTCATTATGCTGTGTATACCCTGGCTCTACACTCCACTCTTTGCCAGATCATTTAGTTCGCCAATGTGGTACTAATGCTACGACCAGTCAGCACTTTCCTTGTGTTTGCTTGTGCTCTTGATTAATGTTGTATCTACCTGTGCCTCAGGTCCATTCTCCTGTGGTCTCTGCCTGCCTCACCCAGCATCTCACCAGTTTACTTCCCAGCTGACAGCCGTGCAATCTTAGACAGCCCTGCTCCACTGCAAACCCCTACACATCTCCCCAAACTCTCACTGCACCCACTTCAAAAAATAATACTGCTTGTGAACTTTTGCAAATCCCTCTCTGAGTTCTACTTCTGGGTCCAAAATCGACTTCACACAACAGCTACAATCTATTATTCTATTGTAGTATATGTTATTGTAGTATATGTGTATTTTTTTTTGTCAAGATTCTCATACTTTCACTGGTTTCATAAAAAAGGTCTTTCAGCGTGTTGGATTTTTCCTTGACAAACTGTCAATGTTAAGGTCACCAAAAAGGTATTTTTAAGCATAACATGATGCCCACTGCTTCTGGATGGCCTACAATTGTCAGAGGACCTCGATAAAACGGCGTATTCTCTGCTTCTAAAGAACAAAAAGTAAGTCTCTACACTGTATTGATCTGGAGATATTAAATATTACATCATACCACGTAGTTTTATGTCGTAGACGACAGCGTCGACTTTAGAGGGTTGCATAAGCATTGCTGTAATTGATTATTTTAAGGCTACTGTAATTAAATTTCCTCCAGTGAATCTGTAAAAGTCATACCTGTTAAATGACACAAAGGTTAAAGATCCTATACATGTAGTCAAAATAGGTATGAAAAAGAATAGCAGAAATGGTTGAAGAGAATGTTGCCAACACGTACCCCAGGGACTGAGGGAGGCGAGCTGTGCAAAGCACCATCTGTGCTGGGGAAGGAACGATGATCAGCGTTCATAGATGTTAAAGCATATTATGGCAGCAGTCTGGTTCTTTTCCTGACAAACACAACAGCTAGAAAACACCTCCGATTCTTCTCTTCATTTTGTATATAAACTCAAATACAAAATGTCTTTTACATAACGCAGTTTGACATAATGTCCTTCAAGAGGAACCTTTCTGATGTCCTTTTATTCCTTTATTGTTCATTCATAGTTTCACAACTTAAATCAGATCTAGGTGGACTTGTTCTCTCTAAAGTCCTTTGAGATATGACTTGTGAAGAAAGGCTCTACGTTATTAATAAATCTCCACTTGACAGCTTTGTTTCTTTGTTCTCGTTTTTAAGTTGTTTTCATGTCTAGTTCCCCTTAGGGTTTGTGGTCTTTTCCAAACCACTGCAAATTAATCACATGGTGTCATGTAAAAAAAAAAATTCTATTCTGTATTTGTTTCTTGTTCATTTTCAATGTGAGTTTAATTTTTTTAAATGTTTATGCTGGTCACAATCTGGTTTATGAACATTTCCAAGAGAAATAGCAATAAACCCAGGTGTAGATGATGAATATAGAAATGTTTTGAGGCCAGTGGAAGGGGCTCATGTGCATTCAGTGTCTGGAGTGATGCTTACACATTGTGGTTTGACTAATCTTTGAATGAAGGCTTGTTGCACATCTGTTAGTGCTTTAGTTTAAGATACATCATGCAGATATTCATATTTACATATTTTGATTTGTTGAGTGGAAGAACGCTGATTGTTTTCACACCTTGCATTTGCTAGGTTTCTAAAATGGAAAGTGCTTTGTGGGTGAACACAGGACAGAGTTTTTGACAAACTAATCCATTCTGTCTGGCCATATGGCTGAATTTCCCAGCACAATCTAACTAAGATCTGTTTATTTATTTATTTGCTATTATGATATCTGTTACCTACAGACAGAACGTCCTTGGCACACGAAACAAAACACAAATAAATGATTTTATAGAAATAGTTAAAAGTACTTACCCTCTTTTACTGTGACAGCGAAATCATCACAGGTGGAGCCACCTGTTTAGGAAGTGCTGTTGTACGACGATCATCTGTGTGCAATCAAGGTATGACGAGTAAGCTTCATCTGTGTGTCAAAGTAAACAACGTTTAATGCTTTTACACCATAAGTCTCAGTTATGTAAATAGCTTGTAATGGCTCTATTCAAACATGATAGGGTGATTATTGATAGAGCTGCAATGCTCGCACTTATTTGGCATCTGGTACACAAGATGGAGCGCTGCTGAAAACAGCAGTGTTTGAAGCAATCCTTCAGTTCCAAAGCATAGTTAAAAATAACAAGACATTTATAGCTCTCCTTGAATTTCTGTTTTAATTGCTCACATAATAAGGGCTTTTATAGATTTGCATCCTGTAAAGCTGTTGGCAAAAATGAAAGTTAAATATGTAATGTACTGTGGAGGTTTTTCAGAATTCCGCACTTTGAACTCTGGATGGCGGAGCAGAGACTGTGTGGGTTCACTGCCGTGATGTTACCGGGTGTCGGTGTGGAAGCCCCTAACCCTTGTGTTGTCCTCGGGTCAAATTTGAACTGTTTTCAAAGTTTTTTATATCAGTGATATGGGTTTCTTACAATCAAATTGCCCAGAAATAATACAATACATACATACAACAGACAGTGAAATTAAATTACTGCATTTAACCCATCCTAAGCATTAGGTGCAGAGTGGACAGCTGTACATACAGCATCCAGGGAGCAACTTAGAGTTTAGTGTCTCCGCCCCATATACCATATACCACCATATAAATCCTGACATGACCCTCCAGCATGATAATGCCACCAGCCATACCGCTCGTTCTGTGCGAGATTTCCTGCAAGACAGGAAAGTTAGTGTTCTGCCATGGCCAGCGAAGAGCCCGGATCTCAATCCCATTGAGCACGCCTGGGACCTGTTGGATTGGAGGGTAAGGGCGAGAACCATGCCCCCCAGAAATGTCCAGGAACTTGCAGGTGCCTTGGTGGAAGATTGTGTTAACATCTCACAACAAGAACTGGCAAACCTGGTGCAGTCCATGAGGAGGAGATGCACTGCAGTACTTAATGCAGCTGGTGGCCACACCAGATACTGACTGTGACTTTTGATTTTGACCATCCTTTGTTCAGGGACACATTTTTCCATTTCTGTTAGTCACATGTCTGTGAAACATTGCTCAGTTTAATTCTTAGTAGTCTTTATGTTCATGCAAAGTTTTACGCATGTTAAGTTGGCTGGAATTAAAAGCAGTTGAAAGTGATAGGACGTTTCTTTTTTTGCTGAGTATATATTCACTGCCGCAAGGTGGCGGTTTAATCATGTGACTGTTCTATTTAAGGTAACGGGTGCAGTTTTCAACCTGAGTAAACATTGTGAAACAAACTAGTTAGGGTAAGTAAAACGCCAGGGATTGGCTTAAAATGACTAACGTAAAAACTACTAAAATGTAACGTGACGTCATTACGTCACGTGCTAAGGTCCGTAAAACTCGATCAATTTCACAATGATAGTTGGCTTTTGGTTTCACACAGGACAAGAATCCCGGTCTCTTTTTACACAACTACACTTCTTGTGGGTATAACCAAGTGGAACATCATGAAAGCCTCTAGGGGATACTGTCCAAAAGTGTGGGCTATTATCCCCATGTGTACGTTTCACTGTCTCTCACCAGGCTTTCTTTTCCCTCCCTCAAGTGCGGCTATTCAAAACAAGCTTAAACACTCTTGCCCTTCGACTTGGTCGGATGCTCACATGCTGTTGCCCTAGTTTGTTTAAAGCATGCTGAAGCAGATAGACACAGTTCCCACAATAAAGCCTGAAAAAGGCACCATCATGCTGTGGTGATGCTTCCCTGCTGCAAGCCCTGGAGGGATTGTGAAGGTGGGTGAAAGAATGCAGCAAAATACGGACAAAAAAAAACCTGGTGAAAAACCTGCTGCAGTCTGACAGAGATCTGCCACTTGGGAGAAGATTTATTTTTATAGCAAGACAACGAGCCCCAAAAAGAAAGACGCACAAAAATGGCTCCAAAACAACAATGACCTCAATTTAACGCAGAAGCTGTGGCTTAAATTGTTCAATCACAGTCCTCATTATACTTTAGGGATGTAAACAAATCTCAAGACTCAAGGCCTTTAACTGCTGCCAAAGGTGACTCT